>NC_083570.1:54681939-55002877 GCF_027579695.1 Neoarius graeffei | reverse complement strand
ACCAGATGGTATCCCGATTGAGGCTTGGAGATGTTTGGGTGAGATGGCTGTGGAGTTCCTAACGAGATTGTTTAATCAGATCCTAGAGAATGAGAAAATGCCAAGTGAATGGAGAAAGAGTGTGCTCGTCCCAATATACAAGAATAAGGGAGATGTAGAGAGCTGCAGTGATTTACAGAGGGATAAAATTGATGAGCCACATCATGAAGTTATGGGAAAGGGTATTGGAGGCAAGATCGAGAAGAGAGATAGCAGTCTGTGAACAGCAGTACGGGTTTATGCCAAGGAAGAGCATGTCTGATGCAATTTTTGCTTTAAGAATGTTAATGGAGAAGTACAAGGAAAGCCAGAGAAAGCTACATTGTGTGTTTGTAGACCTGGAGAAGGCATACGTTAGAGTGCTGAGAGATGAGTTATGGTATTGTATGAGAAAGTGTGGCGTGAATGAGAAGTATATCAGAGTGGTGCAAGACATGTATGAGAACAGTGAAACAGCAGTGAGGTGTGCAGTTGGAACGACTGAATGGTTCAAGGTGAAGGTGGGACTCCATCAAGGATCTGCTTTGAGTCCTTTCTTGTTTGCCATAGTGATGGATAGCTTGACAGATGAAGTGAGGCAAGAGTCACCATGGAACATGATGTTTGTAGATGATATTGTGATATGTGGTGAAAGTATAAAGGAGGTTGAGTTGGGTTTGGAGAGATGGAGGTATGCATTGGAACGAAGAGGAATGAAGGTGAGCAGTAGCAAAACAGAATACATGTGCATCAGTGAGAATGGGGATGAGAGTGTAGTGAAGATGCAAGGAGTAGATGTAAAGAAAGTTGGTGAATTCAAGTACCTGGGGTCAACTGTGCAGGAAAATGGGGGCTGCGATAGTGAGGTGAGAAAGAGAGTGCAGGCAGGGTGGAGCAGTTGGAGAAGGATTTCGGGAGTCATTTGTGAGAGGAAAGTCCCAGCAAAAGTGAAAGGTAAGATGTATAACACAGTAGTGAGAGCGGCTATGGTGTATGGATTTGAGACTGTACCCTCAATGAAGAGATAGGAGGCAAAGTTGGAGGTGGCGGAGTTAAGGATGTTAAGGTTTGCGATGGGAGTGACGTGGTTGGACAGGATGAGGAACGAGCACATCAGAGGGACAGCACATGTGGAGAGCTTGGGATTTAAGCTAAGAGAGATGAGACTGAGATGGTATGGGCACATCCTGAGAAGAGATGCAGAGCATGTTGGAAGGAGAATGTTGAGGATGGAGCTGCCAGGCACACGAAAATGAGGAAGGCCAAATAGGAGATACATGGATGTGGTGAGAGAGGACATGAAAGTGGCGGGTGTGGTAAAGAAGGATGTGGAAGACCGGGAGCAATAGAGACGAAAGATCCGCTGTGGCGACCCCTAATCAGGAGCAGTCGAAAGAAGTAGTTTTCAAATAGAGTTTTTATTTTGTCCTCGGTTGGTTCAGTAACATGGTCTGCCATTTTCTTCTTCTTCTTTAGGGTTTTTGGTGGATCGGTGCCACTGACTGGGCTGGAGTGTGGAACAGGAGATATTGGGGGGGGGCTATATTCCTTTAGCTACTGTATATCTGTTTCTTTTAAATACTTGATAACAATTGATACATCTGACTGGATGCGCTCTGCCATTTTGTTTTTCTCTCCTCATGGTATATGAGCTGATATTCTAGTAGTACAGTAGCCAATCATAGCAGGCAATTACTAATATCCAGTGAGTGTGTGAGACAAAATGGTTCCACCATTTATTAAATAATGTTTCTTGTGATTGTCAAAAATTTAAAAAATGGAGATGGTGTGAGTCAGTTATGATATATCCTGGGTAAACCATGAACTGATGTCACAATTTCAAGCTATACTGTCGACTCAAGTCACAGCTGTGGCTCTGTGAGCATTTCTGTGTGTGTAGCTCTATGTATCATGATCATGCCTAGTGAGGCAGGTGATAGCATGGTACATTGCACATGTACAGGCCGAAGGTCACTCTGACGTAAACAACAAACATGAGTGCCTCCAGTATTTTTTTTTTTAAGATTTATTTCTAATTTTTTGTAGTTAACACTTTTTTAGGTAGGAAATTTTTGATGAGGGACATAAATCTAATATACTGAGAGGCATCGGTAATTATGGATTCTCTTCGGTGGCTGGCATAGTACTATTTTCTTTGGGGCTGTGGCCTTGAGAAAATAGTACTATGCCAGTCACCAAAGAGAATCCATAATTTCACCCGGAGCCTCTCCGTGCATGATGATAAATATTGCGTATATACACACACACACACACACACACACACACACACACTCCGATGAGCCTTAACATTAAAACCACTGACGGGTGAAGTGAATAACACTGATTATCTCGTTACAATGTCACCTTTCAAGGGGCAGCAAGAGAACGGTCAATTCTTGAAGTTGATGTGTTGGAAGCAGGAAAAATGGGCAAGTGTAAGGATCTGAGCGACTTTGACAAGAGCTAAATTGTGATGTCTAGATGACTGGGTCTTAGCATCTCCAAAATGGCACATCTTATGGGGCGTTCCTACCATGCAGTGGTTAGTACCTACCAAAAATTGTCCAATGAAGGACAACCAGTAAACCAGCAAAAGGGTCATGAGTGTCGAAGGCTCACTGATTCGCATGGGGCACAAAAGTTAGAAGAGCTACTGTGGTACAAACTGCTGAAAAAGTTAATGCTGACACATTTTTTTCCCTGATTTTTTTTTTCTTCAATTTCTCTTTCATTTCAGCTGTTCATCTTCACAGATGGTGAAGTAGGGAACACTAAAGATGTTCTTAACTGTGTGAGGAGCAATGCTGATTTCCACAGGTATGTGCTTTTTCAAGCTTAAAATATTCATGACGTATACTTTTTTTCCTGAATAAAACTATGCAACTGAAAGGGTAAATAATTTTTAATACTTATAGCTCACAATGAGGTGCAAATATTTTACATTGTGAGATTTAACATCATATTTTCAGAAATGCACTAAGGAACAAACTGATGTAAATAACAAAAGCAAACATAAATAACTACAACAGATCTGATACCCACATCAAATCAGAAAATGTATTGTACCACATCACTGATGCATGCGAGCATTCAGAAGTCATCTCTATCTTCTACATGCACAACTTACAGGGCAGATAAACTTGTACAGCAGACACTCCTTATTCAAACTTAACAAGAAATTTATTTCAAAAGAGGCAAAATTTGTTAATTTAGAAAATGAATAGTCTAACAGTTGCTATGGTGAATCTTTCTGTCAGCAGAAAGTTTATTTTGTATTGATGAGAGACTCTGTTAGTGCTATGTAACAGAGGTAAAGCTAAAACTCAGTTGTCTACTGTGTTGCTTTTTCACAAGGCTGTACATCATGGCCACATTGCGTCACCAAGGATGATTATTTTCATATAGCAGCATGCCTCACTCTGTTAACTTGGTGTGTTTCAAAATAAGTATTCTTCTGATAAATTTCAATATCTAGAAGGGTTATAAGGGATTCATATTCCACCCCTTTGTTTAAACAGATGCTTCTCATTTGGGATTGGTGAAGGTGCAAGTTCTGCACTCATCACAGGGTTGGCTGAGAACAGCTCTGGCCACGCCCAGTTCATCACAGGAACTGAGCGCATGCAAGCCAAAGTAAGACGGGTTTCTTTTCAAACAGCAACGAAGAAACAAACAGAAATAAGCATTAATTTGTACTACAACATAATGGTGTCGGAAAGAGTCACTTTAGTAATCACAATTTATTTTAAATTACTTAATGTTTATCATTTATGATCATTTAGAGCAGTGGTTCTCAACCGGGGGGGCGCGCCCCCCTGGTGGGGCGCGGAGGTACTCCAGGGGGGTCGCGAGTAGGCTTCATGTATGGAGGAAAAAAAAAATCTGGGGCTAACAGGCTATAGTAGCTAAGCAGATGCAACACATTTACCCATGTCAAAATGCAGGACATTGGACTATTACATACAAATCAATACTATTATAAAATCTATCATCAATCTATCATAAAATCTTGTGTGTGGCCGCATCAGTCGGGGGAACTGTGATATGTTCCCAAGCCTTGCAGACTTTATCAGTAATGCAGGCACTTCCCACGATTTCTCATCTGTCTTTCAAGCAGCGTCAGAGCACCTGTCGGTAATGAGAAAACAGTTTGCGGCATACTTCACAGAGGATTATCGCTCTTTTGCGTGGGTTCGAGATCCATTTGTGTGTACTGCTGACGAACTTCCAGTTGACATGCAGGAACAGCTTATTGAGCTGAAGAGTGACAGTAGACTTAAGGCAGTCTTCACCTCATGCCCTCTTTCGACATTCTGGGCAGCATTGATGCAGGAGTACCCGCAACTGTGTGACGTAGCCTTGAAACTGCTCATCCCATTCGCATCGACCTACTTGTGTGAGGCAGGATTTTCAAAAATGACTGCGCTCAAAACGAAATATCGCAATCGTGCGCAAATTGAGGATGACTTGAGACTGTGCTTGTCAAACATTTCGCCAAGAATCGAGGATCTTTGTAAGGCAAAGCAGGCTCAGGTCTCGCATTAACGCAAATGCAGATCACAAAGGCACAGTAAAAAGTAAAACCTAAATTCACGCCTGGTCCCAATTCCCAATGATATCAATAGCCAGCTAATGATAAGCCTAATAAAATACCTAATAAAAACAATAATAATAATAATAATAATAATGATGCCTATTAATAATAATAGCATAATAATAATAATAATAATATCAACAACCAACAACAGCAATAATAATAATAATAATAGGCCTAATAATAATAATGCCTGAAAGAAAATAAGTCTTGTACTACTGCCAACAGCTTAGTAATGATAATAGGCCATAATAATAATAATTATTATTATTATTATTATAATAATTATAATTATAATAATGCCCGAAAGCAGATTAGAAATGTGGTGCTACTGCCAATTATAACAATAGCCTAATAATGATAATAGGCCTATGTATTTCTATGGAATGGATAATGCTACTACTGCTGCTACTACTACTACTACTAATAATAATAATAATAATAATGATAATAATAATAATAATAATAATAATCTAGCCCAGGGCTATCTATCTATCTATCTATCTATCTATCTATCTATCTATCTATCTATCTATCTATCGGTCGATATAAGGTGCTGTAGGTCGGGTGGCGTCACTGCGGGTGAGTGTGTTTGGGGGGGGGGATGGGGGCGGGGCGAGAAGAGGGGCCCCCAACTGCAATGAACCAGCTTTGGTGGGGCCCAGGTTGCAAAAG
This sequence comes from Neoarius graeffei, assembly GCF_027579695.1. Lineage (NCBI taxonomy): Eukaryota > Metazoa > Chordata > Actinopteri > Siluriformes > Ariidae > Neoarius > Neoarius graeffei. The sequence continues at coordinate 54,997,590 of NC_083570.1, read as the reverse complement.
GTTGAGAACCCCTGATTTAGAGTATGTACAATCAATTATGCATGTTCTCTGTGTCTCACTTTTTCACTGACAAATGGAAGGGGGCTTTATTGGAAATATTATTGAACATTGTTTGTCTTTAATTCCCAATGCTAGGTAATGCAGTCTCTCCGTTATGCTTTACAACCAGCAGTGACTGATATCACTGAGGATTGGACTGGTGTGTCTTTCACCCGTCTGAGCCCCCCGATTAAAACGCTTTTCCATGGTCAGAGAGCACTGATTTATGCCCACTTGAAAGGGGAGGTGAGAGCTTCATCACACTGTTTTACAGGAAAACTCTCATTTGTTTCAGATTCTGAATCTGAATGGACTGTTTGAAAACTGTTTTATATATCCTTTTTTATTTCTATGTTTATTAATCCATGAGTGTGCAATTATTTATCTCATAATGAAAGAAGTACAACATGATTAAGAGAAAATTTGGCTCAAGCAATTTTTTTTTTTTAATTGTAAGTCTCTTATGAGCAAATGACTGAGTCTACTCATAATTACGCAACCTGTATCTCCGTCCCTAGGAATGTCAGAACCCAGATGCTAAGGGGAAAATGTCAGTGCGATATTGTCTTGGAGATCAAGAGGTCTCAAACACTGTCCACTTCTCCCTGAAGCCTTCTGAGAATAGCGGGTAACTGCTACAAGTAGTACAAGGAAATAATGTCCTCTTTTTAAACATCTGTGATTATGATGTGGGTGTGTATTTGTATGACCTGTGGCTTTAATAACTAAACCCTGGCTGTGTGGCTTTAGCTGTCATAACCGCCACTGTCAGATATCAGCTTGGTTCCGGTACCCAATATTAAACAACATCACAGAACAGCAGTCAGGGTAGGTTGTTTAATTGTTACTCATTTAGCTTTGCTTGTGTGTGTGTTTGTGTGTGTGCGTGCGCGTGTCCAGACTAGCCATCCACAGACTGGGCGCTCGCTCTCTGATCCGCTCTCTGGAAAGTGACGAGCAGGATGATGGAGCTGATAAAGAGGCTCTGAAGGCCAGGGTGGTGGATCTGAGTAAGCAGTCTGGAGTGAGCAGCTCACACACAGCCTTCATAGCTCTCAATAAAGGCAGCGGACAAGCTGTGAAAGGACCGATGGTGAAGAGGAGAATTCCTATTGCCAGTCAGTATTCTTTTCACTGAGTCCTTTTACTCAACCCTTCATCCAATAATTTGAGGATTATTATGATTAGCATTCATGGTTTTATTGCTTTTATGTACAAACACACCATACATGGCTCATGAAGAATCTAACCTGTTTTTGTTTGTATATGTCCAGGCATGGGGATGAGCTGGAGGGCGTGTGGATTGGCATGTAAGTAACTGAACACAGGAGTTTGTAAATACTTATTGATTATGAGACTAATTGTATTGTATTTCCTTTATATGTTGGAAATTTGAGGGTACAGTTTGAAAATAATAATATAACATGGTTCATTAAATGAATTGCACTAATATAGGTTTTTGCCAGTTTTAGTATTTGAATCTAATTCTTGATTTGCTATTATCTTCTGTTTATAACTGCAATTGCTATTATACAGTTATACTTATCACTGCTGAATACACACAGATGTAACCATGTAGCTACTGTCTATGCCTCAATGTAAAATGAAAGATATGATATGGCCATGTAACAAGTCCCTGATGTGGGTGGAGTACAGAAGCACGGCAGGCGGGGACTGAAGTTCTCACACACTTTATTTTCCTTTACTTTGCTGCTTTTCAGCTTCCCTCACTAGCTGCTCACACACAGTCACGCGCGCGCGCACGCACACACACGTGTTCTGGTTGGGAGAGACCTCTTCTCTGCTCTCCCTCTCCTTTTATGCTCCACCATCACTGCAACAAACACACACTAATTGACAACAGGTGTAATGACTTGGCCACTCACCTTCACCAATCCCGTCCTCCATTCACAAACTAACGCTTGGCCACGCCCCCGCTGCCACATACCCCCACCACCCGACTCAGGCTGGGGAGCCGTCTGGCCTGCAGTGGGCTCCCCCCCGACAGGACATGAAGTCTGCCACCACTATCTGCGCCCCTGGCCTGTGGACCACCTCGAACTTAAACAGCTGGAGGGCGAGATACCAATGGGTGATGCGCGCATTGGCATTCTTCATGCGGTGGGGTGACCGGAGGGGCCCATGGGTGAAAGGGCATCTCAGCAGGTAGTATCAGAGGGCAAGGACTGCCCACTTGATGGCCAGACACTCCTTTTCGATGGTGCTGTACTTGCTTTCAAGCATCGAAAGCTTGTGGCTGATGTACAGCACGGGACGCTCCTCGCCGTCCACCTTCTGGGACAAAACGGACCCCAGCCCTTTGTCCGATGCGTCAGTCTGCAAAATAAAGGGGAGAGAGAAGTCAGGGGAGTGCAAAAGTGGCCCCCTGCACAGTGCAGCTTTTACCTTAGAGAACGCCTGTTGGCACTGCTCTGTCCACTGGACCGGATCTGGTGCTCCCTTTTTAGTGAGATCAGTTAGCGGGCTGGTGACGTCCGAATAATTAGGTATGAAACTACAATAGTAGCCAGCCAGCCCCAGGAACTGTCTCACCCCCTTTTTGGTCTTGGGCCTCGGGCAGGGCACAGTCGCTGCAGTCTTGTTAATTTGGGGACGCACCTGCCCATGACCCAAGTGTAAGCCCAGATACCGTAATTCCACCCACCCAATTGCACACTTTTTCGGGTTAGCTGTGAGACCTGCGTGTCTCAGTGACTCTAGGACGGCCCTAAGGTGTTCCAGGTGCCATGGCCAATCATTGCTATAAATAATGATGTTGTCGAGGTACGCTGCCACGTAGGTGGCTTGAGGGTGGAGGATCTTGTCCATGAGCCGCTGGAATGTAGCAGGAGCCCCAAATAACCCAAAAGGAAGTGTGACAAATTGGTGTCGCCCAAATGGTGTGGAAAAGGCCGTTTTCTCTCAGGATAGAGGAGTCAAGGGGACCTGCCAATATCCCTTTGTGGCAGCAGGGGCGTGGTCAAGCGTTGGTCTGGAGGGTGGAGTCAGGGAAGGTAAGTAGCAGAATCACTGCACCTGATGTTGGTTATTCTGTTTTTGTGTGTCGCCCCCTATATAAGGAGAGAGAGAGCAGAGGAAGGGAGCTCTCTCCCCAACCAGACGAGTGGTGTGTGTGTGTGTGTGTGTGTGTGTGTGTGTGTGTGTGGATAGTGAGAGTTTGTCTCAAGTCTTAAAAGACCCAAAATAAAGAGTTTCTTTGTGGAACTTAATCCTGGCCTGCCGTCTTTCTCTGCTCCACCCATATAGACAGGTCATGACAGGGGATAATCAGAAAAAATTTGGGGTCAGAATTTTTATTGTTGATTTTATAGTTCTGTAAACAATCCAGAATTTTATTTAAATTTGGGGACAGTCAAAATTTTCAATATGGCCGCCAAAATCGAAGATGGCCGATTTTCGCTAAAACTTCTCATTTTTTCAAACAATAATTTATATTTTGCTATATTTTAACAGGGTATGGGGGCCTTGTATGATTCCTGAACATTTTATAATATTGTATAATAATTATTAGGCCTATAGCAAAACTTAGTCATCAAATTTGTAATTGTGGAAATAGTTTCACTTTCACTTTAGGGTGAGCATGTGAGCATAGGGTGAGCAATGATAACAACATCTTTAATTAAGTTCAATGACATGGACAGTCTGGGCCCTATAATGTTAGATAGCCTACCTTTGCAAGGCCCCATGGAACGACCTGTATGGCTCATCTTTGCAAACTCCATCACATTCAGACCACAGTTTTGCAGTCTCTTGGGGTCTGAAAGCCAGTCTGCTGAATAGGTTTTACATTCTTTCCAGACAATTCACAGTTGCAGAGTAAGCATTTCTCCTCAGGAGACAGAGATAAAAACGGTCCAGATGATAACATTGTTTTGCTGAAACATGGAAAATGCACCCTCTCAAAAATGCAATATTGATAGGCCTACAAATCAGTATGTAATAAAAATGTTTACCTTATTAGATTAATATAATTTTAACTTCATACATATACGCCTATGTGTACAAGCCTATTTATAGGCCTACAAAGAACTCTAAGAGAACAGGCCTGAAAATGAAAATTTTCCAGACCAGGGTCCCCCAGGTGGCTAACCCCACCTAGATCTGGGCATATACAATGTTAATAATACTTTCTTACCTTTTAAATCGCTATCATGTGGTTGAGTAGCACATGCTTGCTATTGCACATCTTAGAGGAAAGTTTTGAATTCGCCCTCACTAGACAATATATAGCAAACTGTGCAACGTCTTTAAGTCCACTTCACGCCGTAATTGTCACAGGTAGGCTATCTAACATTATAGGGCCCAGACTGTCCATGTCATTGAACTTAATTAAAGATGTTGTTATCATTGCTCACCCTATGCTCACATGCTCACCCTAAAGTGAAAGTGAAACTATTTCCACAATTACAAATTTGATGACCAAGTTTTGCTATAGGCCTAATAATTATTATACAATATTATAAAATGTTCAGTGTTGGGTTCACCCAGAAAGAGACCCCGATTCCTTCGTGCTGATGCCTTCCCTTCGGGCCCGAGGACGAGTCAATCGCTCAGAAACGGACAGGAGAACACGTGTGGGTTGTTCACATGCCAGTTTATTCGCTTGCTTCGTCAGAATGAAAACATTTGTGGGAATGTCTTATAGTGTTGCTATGTTTATGTTTTGTCTTCGTGTGTGTGTGTGTGTGTGTGTGTGTCTATGGGTGTGTGTCTATGTAGAAGTGTGTAATGATCTTGAATCAATCATAATAATATAATATATTTTTGCTGACAGTAAGGTACAGATAGATATCAGAATTTTGGCTTATAATCAATATTATGTCTGATTCTTCGTGGAATAGTTTGGAATGTTAAACATAGATAATGTCTTGCCTACGAAGAAGGTCAAAAAACACTAGTTTGCACAGAAAGGATCTTACTAATTCTTAATAATTAACATGAATAATTCTTAACACATGAATGTGTGGTCAGTCAGTAAGGCCCAATCCCAATTCTAATTTCTACCCCTTCCCCTTGGCCCTTCCCCTTGAAACTGAGCTACAAGGGATAGGGCTTGAAATTCAACCCCTACGTATTGGGATACCCCTTCAACGATCGCATACGTCATCGCGTACCTCCGTCAGCGTTTACGTTAGCAAAACGCGACCAAATGCGTCATTGGCTGCGACCAGCCGCTACAGTCAGAGTCAGAAATCTCTGCTGGCAGGGTGTGATTTGTTAACTAACACCACTGAATGGGATATCTTTGGCGCTTCGTGCACCACATCCGACAGAATGAGGTGTCAGAACACTCATGTAAACAATAAAAGCGAGAATAACAGAACAAAACGTACGCAGTCAAGCAACCGAAAACAATACTCACTCCCAAAGCTTTTTAGCAGCAGCTTGGATTTCAGAAATCGCTGCTCATTCTCAGCTCGAAAGCAAATCAAGCGGCGTGTTTCCTCTGGATAACAACTTAAAACACGTAAATAATGGAGAAAATACATTTATGACAATCTTTCGCCGCGGGAACCGCCATCTTTCTGAAATCCGCATGAAATCTCGCTGAAATCCGCATGGCATTGTGGGAAATCACTCAAACCCCTTCGTTCGGAGTCAGCTCCAGGAAAATCTCCGTTTGGAGGGGTACAGAAGCCCTACCCCTTCCCCTACCCCTCCGCGTTAACTGGGATTGGGATACCCCTACCCCTTCACGTGAACGCGCAAAATGGAGGGGAAGGGCCAAGGGGTTGGTCCAAGGGGTGAAATGGGATTCGGCCTAAATTACATCTTGATTATCTTGATTCCATCAACATAAGTAAAATAACAAATAACAGTATGCTCTTAATAATGAATGTTATAAGAGAATAAACATAAAAAAAATAAGAACAACTTAACCACAAGAACAATGAGTATGTCTGAAAGAGAGAGAACAATTAAACCACTAACAGGATTAAACTTATAACTAAATTAGGTTAATGCTCTTAAACTAAAAATCCTTAATCATAAGATCTTAATTATAATTATGAAACTAATCTAGAACTATGAAACTAATATTAATCACGGAATGCATTCATTAATTACGGGATCTATAAAACTAACATTAATCTTTACCATAGTATATTTCAATATATTTCAGTATATTTCATAGCCTTTATGAAGCCATGACCTAAGATTCAACTGAATGAATAAGCATGATCATGAACTTTAATTCTACTGTTTCAAAGTGGGTATGAGTCGATCTGACACTAAAACAGACCTTCAGACACTTCTCTGTTCAAAATACACATTCATAAACAAAATGTTCCCAAACAATGTCCAGCCGGACCTAAGGTCATTTCAAACTAAATTTTAACACAGAATAAGCTAAGAATTACTATTTCACTGAACTTACATATACCTACATATATCCTGATTTAACCTACTGATTCTGATTCATATTCTGATCATAATCTACACATAATAAAATTTGACCCAACAATCCCCCCCTTTAATACTAATCACAGTATTAACTAGATTTTAAGTAAACATGTAAGTAAGATTATGATTAAGATTAGTGTTACACCCTAGCAGGACGATAATATACATTGTTCTCTCTATGCAGAGGTTTGCGGGTAAGACTATTAATCATCTTATGCATTCTGTCCATCAAGCATCTCAAAATGCAAGGTCCCAGGAAAATAAACAAAAGAACAATCACCACTACAGGAATACACATAGAAAAAATAGCAGACCAACTAGACAAATTACCAAACAGTCCAGAAAACCACACCCACCCTGCCGTATCCCCATGTTCATCATGTTCTAGTTGTTGAGCAATCTGTCTCATTTGATGTACGGCTGCACCTATTTCACCATCCGGGTTATCATTAGTGGGAATAAAAGTGCAACAGCTGTCTCCAATCATAGCACAAACACCCCCCTTTTCTGCTAACAAAATATCAAGGGCCATACGATTTTGAGTAGTCATTAGACGCAGGGAGGTTAATTCAGTCCTAATACCATCGACAGCTTTAATGGTTTCATTAACAAAGCTGGCCAAGCGATAATGTGTTAATTCTACATTCTTCCATAGATCAGCGACACCAAAATGAGGAAACATTGATGTCCAAAACCTGTGCCACCTGGTAGTAAGATGATGTTCCAGGGGTGGAAAATTATGAATAACATCTCGTTTCGGGCGATGAGCAGAGAGAGGATGGATAGCAGTGATAGCGTTTTTGAGTTGTATGGGAGCGCAAATGCCTGACCACTTGGTGGGAAACGAAACAAGGAGATTACTATTACCGCAGTACCAGTACCAGTTTAATGCCAATTTAACACCAGGAATCATATAAGGCCCCAATACCCTGTTAAAATACGGCAAAATATAAATTATTGTTTGAAAAAATGAGAAGTTTTAGCGAAAATCGGCCATCTTGGATTTTGGCGGCCATATTGAAAATTTTGACTGTCCCCAAATTTTAAATAAATTCTGGATTGTTTACAGAACTATAATCAACAATAAAAATTCTGACCCCAAATTTTTTCTGATTATCCCCTGTCATGACCTGTCTAATACGAACTGCTACAGTGGTGCTGAAACCCAGGAATTTGAGCACAGGAAGAACAGCCCCATGGAGTCCTTCCCCTTCGCGGACCTGGCCCACGCCCTCGCCACAGCCCAGCAGAGCCAGCACCAGGCGCTAGTCACCCTCCGAAAGGAGCAGGAGCACCAGTTCGAGGCCCTGGTGCTGGCTCAGCAGGAAGACTGACAGGCGTTCCGGCACCTCCTTGCGTCGGCAGAGTCCACCACCTCCACCGCCGCGGGCTCTTCTCCCCTCACCCTCACTAAGATGGGCCCGCATGACGACCCTGAGGCCTTCCTCACGCTCTTCAAGCAGGCAGCAGAGGCCTCGGGCTGGCCAGTGGAACAGTGCGCGGTGCGCCTCCTCCCCCTGCTAACGGGCGAGGCGCAGCTGGCCGCGCTACAGGTCCCTGCCGATCGCCGGCTGGTCTACGCGGACCTTTGCCGGGCCGTCCTCCAGCGGGTGGGGCGCACCCCTGAACAACAGCGACAGCGCTTCCGCGCTCTGCGCCTGGAGGAAGTTGGCCGGCCGTTCGCGTTTGGCCAGCAGCTCCGGGATGCCTGCTGGCGATGGTTGAGGGCCGACAACCGCAACGCCGAGGGGATCATCGATCAGGTGGTACTGGAGCAGTTCATCGCCCACCTACCAGAGGGAACCGTGGAGTGGGTCCAGTGCCACCGCCCGGCGTCGCTGGATCAGGCCATCGAGTTGGTGGAGGACCATTTGACGGCTGTTCCGACGGCAGGACAGCGGACATCATCTTCTTCCCTCTTCTCTCTCTCTTCCCCTCTCTCCTCCTGTGTCTCGTCCTCACCCCGTTCCCCCACCGCGGCGGTGGGGGCCGGCCCCACCCCAGCCGGCCCGTCGCACCCGCGGTGCCCTCCCGTTTTTCCCTTCTGTGTCTAGAGCAATCGCAAGATGAGTCTCTGCGGCATGCGTTTGACCAAGTGAGAGTAATCGATGGTCAAACGCTCCAGCCAAACACCACCCCGTCCTTCCCTTATTTTTCTATTATGAAGGATAGGTTATACCGAGTGACGCAGGACACTCAGACTAAAGAGCAAGTCACGCAGCTTTTGATTCCAAAGAGCCGCCGGGAATTGATATTCCATGCAGCTCACTTTAATCCCATGGCTGGACACTTAGGGCAGGATAAGACACTAGACCCAATGCCTCGGGATTGGGCAGGATGAGACACGAGACCCAATGCCTCGTATTGACGAGTTGCTCAATCGACTAGGCACGGCTCGCTTTTACTCGACACTGGATTTGACAAAAATCTGGCAGATCCCCTTGACTCCATTATCCCGAGAAAAAACGGCCTTTTCCACACTGTTTGGCTTACACCAGTTTGTCACACTTCCTTTTGGGCTGTTTGGGGTGCCTGCTACGTTCCAGCGACTGATGGATAGGGTCCTCCGCCCCCACGCCACCTATGCGGCCGCATACCTAGACGATATCATAATCTATAGTAATGACTGGCTGCGGCACCTACAACGCCTGAGGGCCGTCCTTAGGTCGCTGAGGCGGGCGGGTTTCACAGCCAACCCGAAGAAGTGTGCGATTGGGTGGGTGGAAGTACGGTATCTGAGCTTCCACTTGGGCAACGGGCAGGTGCATCCCCAAATTAACAAGACGGCAGCAATTGCGGCCTGCCCGAGGCCCAAGACCAAAAAGGGGGTGAGACAGTTCCTGGGGCTGACTGGCTACTATCGTAGGTTTATACCTAATTATTCGGACGTCACCAGCCCGCTGACTGATCTGACTAAAAAGGGGGCACCAGATCTGGTCCAGTGGACGGAGCAATGCCAGCGGGCTTTCTCTGAGGTGAAGGCTGCACTGTGCGGGGGGCCACTGTTAGAGTCCCCTGACTTTTCTCTCCCCTTTACGTTGCAGACGGACGCGTTGGACTGAGGGCTGGGGGCAGTTCTGTCCCAGGAGGTGGAGGGGAAGGACCGCCCCGTCCTGTACATCAAGGTCAAGTCAACTTTATTGTCAAATATGCTATACATACTCGACATACAGCACAGATGAAATATCAGTCCTCTCTGACCCACGGTGCAAACAGGCAATGCAATAAATAAAAATAGAATAACTGAAAAAATATATATATATATAAACAGTATAAACACTCTAGGTAGGAACTAGACAGACTAAACACTCAAACAATATAAACAGTATAAACACTAGATAAGTACAAGACAGACTAAACACTCAGACAATATAAACAGTATAAACACTCTAGATATGAACTAGACGTAGACTAAATACTCATATATATTACACACACACACACACACACACAAATTGGTTCAAATAACCAAACAGTCAAGGGCACTTGAGGTATAGCAGGTAAACATGAAACAAGCAGTATAAACAAACTAGCAGCTGTTAAGATGAGGTAGTGCGGAATAGTGCAAATGAATGAGGTAAAGTGAGATGTGCGGTCCCGGAGTTCAGTGTGTTAATGAACGATGAGATGTATGTGTGCGTGTGTGTTGGAGGGGGAAACTGTGAGGATGACATGTCAGATGCTGAAGGGGGGTGAGCGAGCAGAATCTGTGGCAGGGGGCAGAGGGGGGAGGAGAGGCAGGACAGGGAGGGAGTTGAGCCTCCTGACCGCCTGGTGAAAGAAACTGTTCTTGAGCCTGCTGGTTTTGGCCCGGAGACTCTGCAGTCTCCTCCCCGATGGCAGCAGACTGAAGAGGCTGTGAGATGGGTGGGTGGGGTCACCTGCAATCCTGATGGCTTTGCGGGTGAGGCAGGAGTTATAGATATCCATTAGAGAAGGGAGAGAGACACCAATGATCCTCTCAGCTGCTCTCACGATGCACTGCAGAGACTTGCAGCAGGACACAGTGCAGGCGCCGTACCACAAGGTGATGCAGCTGGTCAGGATGTTCTCGATGGTGCCTCTGTAGAATGTGTGCATGATGGGGGCCGGGGCTCTTGCTCTCCTCAGTTTGCGGAGGAAGTACAGACGCTGTTGGGCTTTTTTGGCCAGTGATGCGGTGTTGTTGCTCCAGGACAGGTCTTCAGAGATGTGCACACCCAGAAACTTGGTGCTGCTCACCCTCTCCACTGCAGCACCGTCAATAGATAGTGGAGCATGCTGGGTGTGCTCTCTCCTGAAGTCCACGACAATCTCCATCTTCTCCACGTTCAGACGGAGATTGTTGTCCTTGCACCACATGGCCAAGTGGCTCACCTCACTCCTGTAGATTGTCTCATCACCATTGTTGATGAGACCCACCACAGTCGTGTCATCCGCAAACTTAATGAAGAGATTTGAGCTGTATGTTGGTGTGCAGTCATGGGTCAGCAGAGTGAAGAGGAGGGGGCTTAGCACACATCCTTGGGGGGGCCCCCCGTGTTCAGTGCGATGGTGCTGGAGGAGTTGCTGCCGACCCATACAGTCTGTGGTCTCAAGTCCAGCAGCCAGTTGCACAGGGAGGTGTTGAGTCCCAGCTGGTCCAGTTTGTGAATGAGCTGCTGAGGAATGATTGTGTTGAATGCTGAGCTAAAGTCTATGAACAGCATTCTGACATACGAGTCTTTTTTTGTCTCCAGGTGGGTGAGGGTTGAGTGGAGGGCAGTGGAGATGGCGTCATCGGTCGAACGGTTGGACTGATATGCAAACTGGAAAGGATCCAGGGCGGGTGGGAGGGCAGACTTGATATGCCTCATGACTAGCTGCTCGAAGCACTTCATGAGGATGGGAGTGAGTGCGACAGGGCGGTAGTCATTGAAGCAGGAGGGAGATGGCTTCTTCGGGACCGGGATGATGGTGGTGGTTTTGAGGCACGTGGGGACAACAGCCTGGCTCAACGAGATGTTGAAGATGTCTGTAAAGACATCTGTGAGCTCCTCGGCACAGTCTCTCAGGACACGACCAGGAATGTTATCAGGACCTGGGGCTTTTCGTGCATTTGTCGTCCTGAGAGCGCTCCTCACGCTGTCTGGGGACGGCGTCAACACCTGGTCGCCAGGAGGTGGTGGGGTCTTCTGTGCCATGGTGCTGTTGTCTGCCTCAAAGCGAGTGAAGAAGTCGTTCAACTGATTCAGAAGACATGGAGTTGTCACAGGTCTGTGGCGAGGGCTTGTAGTCTGTGATGGTCTGAATCCCTCACCACAGGTTCCTGGTGTCTCTGCTGTCATTGAAATGGTCAGCGATGTGCCTGGAATACTGTCTCTTGGCCACCCTGATGCCTCGTGACAGATTGGCCCTAGCTGCCCTCAGGCCCACCTTTTCCCCAGCTCTGAAGGCGGCGTTCCAAGCCCACAGGAGCCTGTGGACTTCCCCTGTCAGCCATGGCTTCTGATTGGCCTGAATAGAGATGGTTCTGGTGACCGTAATGTCGTCCATGCACTTTCTCATGTAGGCAGTGACGGTCTCCGTGTACTTCTGGAGATCTGTGGTGTAAGCACATAAGCAGGAAGCCGTCGGTGCATGAGGGGCGCTACAGCACCATCGTAAAGGAGTGCCTGGTGATCAAGTGGGCGGTCCTCGCCCTCCGCTACTACCTCCTGGGGTGCTCTTTCACCCTCTGTTCGGACCACGTGCCCCTCCAGTGGCTCCACCGCATGAAGGATGCCAACGCACGGATCACCCGTTGGTATCTGGCACTCCAGCCCTTTAATTTCAAGGTGGTCCACAGGCCGGGGGCGCAGATAGTCGTGACGGACTTCCTCTCCCGTCGGGGGGAGTCAGCTGCAGGCCGGATGGCTGCCTGGCCTGAGTCGGCCGGTGGGGGTATGTGGCAGCGGGGGTGTGGTCAAGCGTCGGTCTGTGACCGGAGGGCAGAGTCAGGGAAGGTAAGTGGCAGAATCACTGCACCTGATGTTGGTTAATCTGTGTTTGTGTGTCTTCCCCAGTGACCGCCCCCTACATAAGGAGAGAGAGAGCAGTGAAAGGGAGCTCTCTCTCCCCAAGCAGACGACTGGTGTGTGTGTGTGTGTGTGTGTGTGTGTGTGTGGATAGTGAGAGTTTGTCTCAAGTCTGAAAAGACCCAAAATAAAGAGTTTCTTTGTGGAACTTAATCCTGGCCTGCCGTCTTTCTCTGCTCCACCCGTACAAACTGCTACACCCTTCATCAGATCCAGTGTTGAATAAAAGCGAGCAGCGCCTCACCGATCAAGCAACTCATCATTGCAAGGCATTGGGTATGCATCAAATTTAGACACCGCATTGATTTTCCTATAGTCCACACAGAACTGGACTGACCCATCAGTCTTGGGAACCAGGACCACTGGGCTGCTCCAGTCACTGTGGGACTCCTTGATTATGCCCATTTCGAGCATGGCCTTGAGTTCATCCTGAACCACCTTTTTTTTGTGTTCAGGCAAGCAGTAAGGGCAGCTACGCACCACCACCCCCGGGGGCATCTCAATGTGGTATTCTATGAGGTGGGTGCAGCCGGTATGGGGCAAGAACATGTCAGAAAATTCCTTCTGCAACTTGGCTACCTCCGTGAGTTGGGCTGGTGAGAGGTGGTCTCCACAAGGGACCGGAGTGGTTTGAAATGTTACCTTTTTTACCTCCAGCCCCAGCTCCACCTTCTCTGGAACTACCAACACCAATGCTATGGGGATCTCCTCGTTCCAACGTTTTAACAGGTTGAGGTAGTAGATTTGCAATGCCCCGCCCTTATCTGTTCACCTCACCTCATAGTCGAGGATCAAGCTGAAAACCTGTACATGGTGATCCCTTGTAACGACTTAGGCCGACTAATCTCACCAACTCAATTTCCAGAAGGCAGCAGTTTTGATCGTTACATTGACGATGACAAGCATCAATACCTGTATCCTCCAGCTGAATGTTGAAGGGCTAAAAGAGACCTTATCCGCCATCTAGCAAACAAAAACAACGCCAGTGTGATTTTCCTGCAAGAGACCCATGCTGACAGCAAAAACAAACTCACAATTGAAGACTACAGTACTATAGTCTATATACTCAACAAGTACCATGGTATCGCTACCTATGTGTGTGAAGGTGTCCACATGAACTCTATCCAAAAATCCCCAGAGGGCAGCCAAATCCAGTGGACCTGTGCCACCATCAAGAATGTATCCATAACGAGCTTTATGATGCTAAAGACAACAAATCGTTCTTTTCAGGCCACCACAAGACATGGACTAATCCTGACTTATGCTTTGTCTCTAACTCAATCGCTCAATCCTGTGAATGGTACATACTGGACAAGTTCCCACGATCTGGACACTGTCCTGTTGTCATTGGCACCGAAGTTGGAATGAAGATCAACAGTCTTAGCAAAAAGAGGTGAAATTTTCACAAGGCTAACTGGAGTAAATTTGCCAGCCTTACTGACTTGTTATCCTGCGACCTCCCAGACCCATCAGGGACAGCCACAGACACCTACAAGGCCTTCACATCCCTGCTCTCCTCTGCTGCTAAGGCATCCATTCCCTGAGGCAGACATGACGCGTATATCCCCTGCTGGGACAAAGAGTGCAAGGCAGCCTTCCAAAACTACAACACAGCAAGCATACATGAGAAGCCTACCAAAGGTGACCAACTAATGCATATCCTTGGAAAAAAAAAACAGGCTCGGTGGGAGGAAACTGTCACCTCAATTGACTTCACACATTCAAGCCAAAAGGTTGTGGGCTACAATCAACAGCCTTTCAAGGCACAGCAGCAAACCCAAGCCATGCCTCATTACTGTCAATTCTATTGTGTCGGTCCTCGTGGATAACAGCAAATGGAAGAAGAAGAGTGAAGAATCCAAGCTACACACTCATGAAGTCAACAGGAAGATCAAAGAGACCACCGCCCGCCAACCCGCCTCAATGAATCTCTCCAGACTAGTTACCCTAGAACATCTAATGGACGCCATCCTATGCCTAAAAAAGGACAAAGCCCTCGGCATTGACTTGGTTCATGCAGAATTCCTCTGCTACCTGGGAACCCGTGCTCTTGAATGGCTACTCCAGTTCCTCTCCAATTGCTTGGCCACCTTATCCATCCCTGCTGTGTGGCAGAAAGCCAAAGTGGTTACCATTTCTTAAACCCAAGAAACCAGCAGATGATCCCAAGAGCTACAGGCCAATCTCGCTGCTCTGTATTACGTACAAGCTGATGGACAGAATAATCCTGGCATGCATCAACAACATCGTTGAAATACATCTTCTACAAGAGCAGGCTGGCTTCCATAAAGGTAGATGGACCAAATAGCCCGTCTTGTCAACGACATTGAAGCCACCTTCCAGAGAAAGAAACCTACACCAACTGAGGTGCTCCCCGTAGTCTCAGGAATTCCTCCTGCAAGCATCCGGTGAGACTATCAAGTCTTCAAGCTTGCAGAGAAGGCACTCGAGGAGAATAGCCTTGTTCCACCAACTCAGGACGATAACACCCCCCAACGGCTATCAAGGCAGCACTTCGCCATCAAAGCTGCAGCATTCATGAGAGCTGGACTGGCCTCCGACTCCTGGGTGGAGCAGAGATGGCAGGAGGAATGGAGCCGCTCATGCACCACCTTGCACTCTTTCATTGATTTCCCCTCTGCAAAGCCCTGTGGTTACCATCTCACCCACAAGGCGTGGACCCGCCTCAACCACCTCCGCACTGGATGGGGCAGGACCCAGTCCTTCCTCAAGACGATCGGAGCTAGTGAGGATGATGCCTGCCAGTGCGGTCGCACGCAGACCCCACATCCTTCAGGAGTGCCCAGTCTTCAAGCCACCCCATGGGCCTGACGGTCTCATCAAACTGGACGTGGACACAGTCAGGCTGGCTGGAGAATGCTGACATCTCAGTGTAATTCCCGAGGAAATTACACAAACGAATGACCTTATAGTCAATGTCCCTGATTCGCCATATGACCTCGAAGGGCCCTTGCCACTTGGTGATTAATTTGGAGCTCGATGTGGAGAATAATGAGTACCTTGTCTCCTGGTGTGAACTCTCTAAGGCATGTGCCTCTGTCGTACATCCGGACTTGAAGGTCTTGTGCTTGCTGTAAATTCTCCTGGGTTAAGTGCATGAGGGTGTGGAGTTTTGCACGCAGGTCAAGAATGTACTGAATTTTGTTCTTGCTAGGTGAAGGTCCCTCCTCCCAATTTTCTTGTCGCACATCCAAAATGCCAGGTGGCTTACGCCTATATAATAGCTCAAATAGTGAAAAACCTGTGGAGGCTTGCGGGACCTCTCGTACTGCAAATAACAGGGGCTTGAGCCATTTATCTCAATTACGTGCATCCTCACAAATTTCTGAATTAAGTTTTTAAGTGGTTGATTAAACCGTTCCACTAAGCCATCCGTGTGTGGGTAACAGACACTGGTGCGGATAGACTCGATTCCCAATAACCCATAGAATTCACACAGTGTGCGTGACATAAATGTAGTGCCTTGGTCTGTAAGGATTTCTTTCAGAATCCCAACCCGGGAGATAATACGGAAGAGCGCTTCTGCAATACTGCGTGCTGAGATATTGCGGAGAGGCACCACTTCCAGATATCGCATTACATAGTCCACCAGAACTAAAAGCGATATCCCCATGCTGACCGATCTAATGGCCCAATGAGATCAATACCAATTCTCTCAAAAGGGGCTGCATGGAATACGAGTTCCCTACAGGTCTTTGGGATCAACAACTGGGTTATCTGTTCACTGGTTTGAGTGTCCTGCGTCACTCAGTTTAACCTATCCTAAATAGTAGTGACCTTACTCGGTGAAACGCATGACACAGAATCTCCTCTCGCGACTGCTCTAACGGGAAATCCTCAAGGGAATCCCCGAGAGAGGGAGGAGGGGCGAGCTGCTCCTCACTCCTCGTATTGCCCTGACGTGGTGCTGATGTAGACGGCTCTATGGCCGCTTCCCCAGTTGATGCCACACCAGGATCTTCCCATGATGTACTAATGCAGGACCCACCTCTGACTATGTGTTCCATCAGTTCTTTAAACCCTGGCCAATCAGTCTCCAAAATCAGCGAGTGGGTGAGGCGAGGATTAACTGATGCCTTTATTCTATGCTTTTGGTCCCAGAATAGAATATAGACAGACACTAGAGGATAATTGTGAACATTCCCATGCACACACAACACCTTCACTGCTTGTGCTGTCCCCAATGCCTCACCTTGTCACTGTATGTAAACTTCTGACTACAACTGTATGAAGGATTATAGTTTATTAATCACTGCTTAGTAAGTCAAGAATCCAAGAAATATCATGCTTGTTTGTGCAAAGAAACCCACTAAAGGCAACTACATTTTGCCGTCTCATCACTAAAACCTGTGTGACATAAATGTAAGTGTGTGAACTGAGCTTTAGTCACAGTTTTTGACGAATAACATTTTGCTTGTGTTCAGAACTGCATGTCATGTCCATGCACATGGCTATGTAACTTTTTTGTTTCCTTCTGTTTAATTAAAATAGCTCCAGTGAAAAAGAAAAAAGGGTGTCATTACCGTAAGTAACTGAACATTATACTTGTAAATTGTCTTATAGCAAAGGCAAAGAGTAAGTGTGCATAATTTTTTATTGCCTTTAAAAGACATATATGTCAGGGGTGTAAGGCAGTAACACTGTCTGTATGTGTATTCAGATTCACATCTATAGTAAGCACTTCCTTAATCAGAATTTTTAAAATAATAATATCTTTATATATTAACTCTCCCACTGTGTCTCTGGAAACACTGTAAAACACAGTTATTAGTTTTGTTTGCACCTGCCTACAGTATTTCCTCATGAATTAAGATGCTTCTATTTCTTAAAATATAAACTAACTAGGAGCATAAATTCATGCGAACGAATGTGGTTTTTCTTTGTCCCATTAGCTTCATATCTGACTGTTAGCTTGTACCTATGCTACATCCCATGGGATTCCAGTCTTGATGCACACCTCTAGTCTCAAGCAGATGCTCTATGAACTTTTCTGGCAAACTTTCTTTAAAAAGCACCTATTTGTATTTGTTTGTATGCAATTTATTTTGTAAAATATCTTAAGCACTGCAATTGCATCACATCTGGAACATTAATGTAAAGTGTTAACTTATTTACTATCTTTTGTTTTGGAGTATAAAACCATAAAAAAAATGTTGTCATTTGATAAGACCAGACCTGCTCAGTGAACAATGACTCAATGATGCATATATCATATTTTTGGTTTACCCATGTACAGGTATGCCTAAACTTGCATCATGTAAAGTAAAAATACCAACTTCCAGTAAGTGTTACATACTCACATGAGACTAATATTTTACTTTTTCTTTTTCTTTCTTTCATCCTCTAGTACAGATGAAGTGTGTACAACAGCTTTTGCTCTAACTTTGTTCGTGAATAGAGGAGCCACTATTAAGTTCTTATTACTTACAAATTTATTGTTGGTTTTTAATTATTAACTACCTAGTAGATCACATTGCTACTTTAAAGATAGATATGTCATATTGTGTTGATTTTTGAACCTCTGCTGCAAAATATTTTCAACAATTTCTTTCTGGAAATATTAATGTGCATTACTTTATATTGGCTGAATTTAAAAGTTTGGACACCCCTCCGATTGTAAAATGTCAGAGCTTAATTAACTTGTTAGATCTTAATTGACTCATTAGGACATATTGGGCAGGTCAGGAATTGTTATTAGGAAAAACTATCACCGAGTGTAATAATTTCTCTGACCCATGGGATCCTGCAGCTGACTGAGGATCTGAAAAAGATGCAAATAAATTCTTACAAAGCAGAAATAGGCTATAAAAAAAATAGATTAAAATGCTTACAATTTCCACTGTCTGAAATTTTATTAAGAAATGGCAGTTAATGGGAACTTTGGAAGTCCAGGCCAAGAAAACCTTCAGGCAAAACTACCCATATACTGGCCAGAAAGACAAAATAAAAACCTCAAATGACAGTCATTTGAATTTTGGAAGTAAATGTGTCCTATTCAGTCAAGAAATTCAAACTAAATAGAGATTTGTTTCTATAGCAGGACAATGATCAAAAACCTACCTCATAATCCACTATAAACTTCTTCATTAAACACAAACTGGAAAGTTTGGAATGACCCTCATAGTCTTCTGACTTAAACGCATCTGAGTATACTGTATGTAGGTAGATTTTTAAATGTGTTGTGCATCCCAAGTGGCTCAAGAATATTTCAAAACTAAAAGCATTCTGCAAAGAATAGTGGATGGAAATTCCTAAAACAAAAATAGAAAAACTCCTAGCTGGCTACGAAAAGCATCTGAAAGCTGTAATACAGTCGAGTCCATGCGTATTTGGACAGTGACGCAATTTTTTATCCCCCGCGGGCCAAAAGGCCAGAAGGGGGATTATGTTGTGGCTATGTCTATCTGTGCTGCAGTTTTTTTCAGACATGATAATTATAATGCCATGATGGTAGGATGATGGTGCCTTTTGTAAAACAGATACTTATTAATGAATTTGTTGAGCTCAATTCTCAAATGTTTGTGAAGCTAAAAGAATTTTCATTGCTTTAGATTTTGGTGGCACGGACTTTTGCACGAGGCCAGGTAATGTTCAGCAATGACATTGTAAGGAACCTCTCGTGTGTGTGTGTGTGTGTACCATATATACTCTGTGTGTGTGTGTGTGTATGTGTGTGTGTGTGTGTGTGTGTGTGTGTATCAAGATTTGGACAGTGGCACCATTTTCATAATTTTGCCTCTGTACACCACCACAGTGAAATTGAAATTAAGCAATTAAGATGTGATTTGAAGAGCAGACTTTTCGCATTTATTTAAGGAGTTTAACAAAAATAGCTTGCTAGAAAGCCTGCCCAGTTCTGGAACAAGATTCTTTGGACAGATGAAACAAAGATTAACTATTACCAGAATGATGGGAAGAGTATGGAGAAGGAAAGGAAGGGTTCATGATCCAAAGCTTACCACCATCATCTGTCAAACATGGTGTACATGGACATGTACGGTTGCCAGTGGAACTGGGTCACTGGTGTTTATTGATGATGTGATTGCTGATAGAAGTAGCAGGATGAATTCTGAAGTATATAGAGCTATACTTTCTGCTCACATTCAGCCACATGCTGAAAAAAAAAAAAACAATAGGACAGTGCTTCAGATTACAGATGGATAATGACCCAAAACATCCCATGAAAGCTACCCAAGAGCATGCTTTTCACTCACTGAAGACAAAACTGAAGGCATAAAGACCCACAAACAAGCAGCAACTGAAGGGGGCGGCAGTAACACATCTCAAGAAGGAAACTCATTCAGTGATGTCCAGAGGGACCAGACTTCCAGATTAAAATGTTGATCATATTTATAATAATGTTAGTTTGTCCAATTACTTTTGTGCCTGTGAATATGGAGGAACTATATTAAAAAATGGCTATAATTCCTAAACAGATGAGTCAATATTTTTGTTAAACCCCTTGAATTAAAGCTGAAAGTCTACACTTCACATTGTGATGGCTTCATTTCAAATCCATTGTAGTGGTGTACAAAATTAGAAAAAATTGTCACTGACCAAATACTTATGGACCTTGGAATACCTACGCATATATGATGTGTATTGATGAACTTTTCTCCTTATTATTACTCATCTCACCTCATTATCTCTAGCCGCTTTATCCTTCTGCAAGGTCGAAGGCAAGCTGGAGCCTATCCCAGCTGACTACGGGCGAAAGGCGGGGTACACCCTGGACAAGTCGCCAGGTCATCACAGAGCCTTATTATTACTATTTATTTTTATTATTTAGTAAGATCTGTGTTTATATATCAATATTGATGTCTCTTTAGAAATTTCTGAAGTTCCAAAGGACCCGTTGTTGCAGCTTATCTCCCTCCAGAAGGCTTCGGGTTGCTGGGAAATAGGGTCCGCACTTGCAGAGGT
The DNA here is from genome assembly GCF_027579695.1 of Neoarius graeffei. Classification (NCBI taxonomy): domain Eukaryota; kingdom Metazoa; phylum Chordata; class Actinopteri; order Siluriformes; family Ariidae; genus Neoarius; species Neoarius graeffei. Next base: position 54,977,149 of record NC_083570.1, on the reverse strand, counting down.
CTTTGGGAAGGGAGAAAAAGAGTTGGTCGAGCAGATTCCTGCACAGGTCAATGCCCATTTAATATTTGTGACATGTGTGACCATCATGGAAATTTACCCATGAAGCCTAAATTATTACTATTTCTCTGTAATATTTATTAATAATTACATATAACTAAGAGTCTCTCCCAACAATGTAAATTTTAGGATATGAAATGGTACTTTAGAAGACAAATTGTAACAAGGGTCTTACAGAGGCAGAGTAAGGATCCATATGCATGAGGTTTATTGACAGGAAAATCAGTCAAAACAGGCTGGGTTATTACAAGAAAAAAAAGAAACCCACACCAGAGATAGACAAATCCAGTATACTTTTAAAAATGTGGTCAAAGAACAAGGCAGGGTCAAAATACCAGATATAAAAACATCATAGGCAAAAACAATACAAGGTAACACACAAGATGCAAATAGCTAAAAGAAACATGGCTCAAAACTCACACAAATGTCTGACAAACCATAAGACTTTGCAAAAATGGACAAGTTCATGTGCTTTTTAAATAGTCCAAACAGGACACGAGTAGTGTGACTGAAGAAGCAGTTCCGATTGCGGGGAAGTTTGCGATCTGGTGGTCTGGAAAAGAAGTGTCCAGGATGTTATGTAAATATTCTTCCATAGCCAGACACCAAGCTCTTATCCACAGTGCTGTTAAACATTTTTGTTTCTTTTAAATCACATTTTAAACCATATGCATATAAAGCAATCTACATAACACTCGTAAGCAATATACAACTCTGGGGAAAAAAATGAAGAGACCACTTCAGTTTTTTTCTTAAATCAGCATCTCTATGTATGGCAGCCTTTCCATCCCAGTGTCTGTGCTGGAATTCCAACACAAGCGCACCTCATTTTACTTAATGAGGTACTGATTAGTTGATCACCTGAACCAAATCTTATTTAACGAGGAAAAGTATTAAAAACCACTGCTGTGGTCATCACTACCCTCTTACAATAGAACCAGTTTGGATGGTGAAAACAGTGCTAGTAGTACCTTAATTGGAATACAAAAGTATCTATTCATCATGCCGAAAGAGTTAAAAAGAAAAGTTTTGAGTGAGAAAAAGAAGGGTTCAATTCTGGCTTTACTGGCAGAGGGATACAGTGAGCGTCAGGCTGTGTCCATCCTCAAAATTTCAAAGACGGTAGGTCGTAAGAACAAGGTCAAGCAGCAGACATTGGGGACAATAAAGTTACAGACTGGCAGAAGGCAAAAACAACTCTCCACTGACCAGGATGATTGTCAACTCCTTCAAATGTTACTCAACAACCGTAGGATGACATCAAGTGACCTAGAAAAAGAATGGCAAATGGCAGCTGGTGTTAAGTGCATGGCAAGGATGGTTTGAAGCAGGCTCCTCCAGGTGGGGTTGAAGTCATGCAAAGCTAGAAAAAGCCCTTCATCAGTGAGAAGCAAAGAAGAGCCAGGCTGAGGTTTGATAGACCATAAGGATTGGACTGTAGATGACTGGAGTAAGGTCATCTTCACTGATAGGAAAAGCTGAAAATTGAACTCATCACCTGGTTATCTAATGGTTAGACGGAGACCTGGAGAGGCCTACAAGCCAGGTCTCGCACCCATTGTGAAATTTGGTGGAGGATTGAGGATCATCTGGGGGTGCTTCAGCAAGGCTGGAATGGGGCAGATCTTTATTTGTGAAAGACATATTACTCAAGCCATGTACAAGGTTTTCCTGAAAGAAAACTTGCTTCCTTCTGCTCTGACAATGTTCCTTAACTCTGAGGATTGGGATTTCCAGCAAGACAATGCTCCATGCCAAACAGCCAGGTCAATCAAGGTGTGGATGGAGGTCCACAAGATCAAGACCCTATCATGGCCAGCCCAATCTCCAGACCTGAACCCCATTTGAAAACCTCTGGAATGTGATCAAGAGGAAGATGGATGGTCACAAGCTATCAAACAAAGCTGAGCTGATTGTATTTTTGCATCAGGAGTGGTATAAAGTCACCCAAGTGCAATGCGAAAGACTGGTGGAGAGCATGCCAAGACCCATGAAAGCGATGATTTATATGTCAGGATTATTCCACCAAATATTGATTTCTGAACTCATCCTAAGTTCAAACATTAGAATTGTGTTTAAAATTGAATATCTTGATTTCAATGCATTATTCAAGGTCTGAAAACACTTAATCTTTTTGTTACTTTGACCAGTTGTCATGTTCTGCTATTAAATGCTCTAAGTGACAGTATTCTTATGTGAAATTTGGGGGAAATGTCAGTAGTTCATGGAACAAAACAAAAATGTTCATGTTCCTCAAGACACATACCTATAAATGGTAAAACCAGAGAAACTGACAATTTTGCAGTGTTCTTTTAATTTTTTTTTCCAGAGCTGTACATATAGCAATATAGTGGTGCTTAAAAGTTTGTGAACCCTTTATAATTTTCTGTATTTGTGCATAAATATGACTTAAAACATAATCAGATTTTCACATAAGTCCTAAAAGTAGATAAAGGGAACCCAATTAAACAAATGGAAAAAAAACTATTATGCTCTGTCATTTATGTACTAAGGAAAACGATCCAATATTACATGTGAGTGGCAAAAGTATGTGAAACTTTGCTTTCAGTATCTGGTGTGACCCCCTTATGCAGCAATAACTGCAACTAAGCATTTTTGGTAACTATTGATCAGTCCTGCATATCAGCCTGGAGGAATTTCAGCCCATTCCTCTGTACAGAACAGCTTCAACTCTGGGATGTTGGTGGGTTTCCTTGTTTGAACTGCTCACACAACATTTCTACTGGATTAAAATAATTTGGCTCTCATTCTTTGATAGAATGACGTGTGCTTCGGGTCATTGTCTTCCTCCATGAACCACTTTCTCTTGAGATTCGGTTGACAGACAGATGTCCTACATTTTCCTTTAGAATTCACTGGAATAATTCAAAATTCATTGTTCCATCAATGATGACAAGCTCTCCTGGCTCAGAAGCAGGAAAACAGGCCCAGACCATGATACTACCATCACCATGTTTCACAGATGGAATAAGGTTCTTATGCTGAAATGCAGTGTTTTCCTTTCTGCACACATTAATAATTTTCTGCTCATAATTATGCGCACACAATTACTTTTCTGCTCACTGCAGTTGAAAAGAGTAAATTAGGTGAGTTACTTTTTTCTTCCTGGTAGCTCTAACAAATCTGGCCATTTTTCTTTGACCTCTCTTATCAACAAGGCATTTCCACCCACACAACTGTCACTCACCTCAGTATTTTTTCTTGATTTTTTTTTTTTTTTTGCACAATTCTGTGTAAACTTTAGGGATTGTTGTGTGTGAAATTCCTAGGATCAGCAGTTTCTGAAATACTCAAACCAGTCCATCTGGTATCAGCATACATTCCATGATCAAAGTCCCAGATATTTTTTTCTTCATTCAGATGTTTGATATGAACATTGTGCGAAGATCTTGACCTGTATCTGCATGATTTTATGCATTGTGCTGCTGCCACATGATTGATTAGATAACTACATGAATATGCAGGTGTTGTTCCTAATAAACTGAATGGTGAGTGTACGTTAGTTTCCTGTTTGGTTTTGTGTGCAGATGAAGCCAGATGTCTGGGCTACACTTCTGGCTCTGATTTGGTTACATGGCTTTAAGATCGATGCACAGGTTGAGTGGCAAATTTTGGCCATGAAAGCAGTGGCATGGATCCGCACTCAGAAAGGTAAAGTCTACGTTTCAGCAATTAGTTACTAATAATTAAATGAAAAAAGTAAAAAGAAAAATGGATAATTTGTACTGCTCAAAAATTCCACATTTTGATGAAGCAGTTTTCTGTTAAAGGGAAATGTTTAACCAACACAACATTACCAGATTTAACACTAACATTTTTACATTGTCCTGCTGTCATGGCGATGATGACGACGTGTGTGTGCACATATGTTTCAGTGGTGAACCAGTCAGAGTGTGTACAAGTAGGAAACGCTCTACTGGGCTGTCAAGTTAAAGAAGACGCTCTTGGGCTCTGAAGACTTTACCCTCTTACAGCATCCACAGAAAAGCCTTGGCATCATTTCTCTTTCCTATATTTTAAGAGTTTTACTTTCATTAGCATGCTTTTACTTATAAGATGTTGTCGATAGGATTGCTAGTATGACCAAAAACCCTGGATACTTTATTCTGTAGTGATAAAGTAAACAAATACATACATATATTTACACAGATTTTTTTGTCAATTGCAAATAATTAAAATACTTGAGCAACATTATATTTTCATGTGTAAAATTCTTTCTTTAGTTCAGGTTTTATTTTTATATGCATTAGATGGTGTGAAGTATGTGGTGTTGCCCCAAGAATTCAACAAGGTCAGTGTGTGACAGGTTTAATGCAGCTGTTGCCTGCTAAGGATTAATGTCTAGATGTATAAAGGCTGTTTGAAATGTGTAATAATAGTTCACAATAACAATAGTGAAATGAGGAAGTGGAGAGAGAGAGAGAAGGCCCTCTTCTGCATTCTTGGAACCGTGGAGCACCATGGATTGATTGCCATCATTGACAATAGATATTACATTATCTATTGTCCAATCATTTTGAATATTTACTGGTTTCATATAAAGCTTTTGAAGCACTTTGCTTGCACAGCTAATAAAGGGCTTTTGTCTGAAATAGGAAATCACAACAATGATCAAAACCAGAATAACAAAGTAACAATATAGCAAGGCTTGGTGACAACAGGTAGAAACACAATGAGTGTATACTTTGCATTTCAAATTGCAAGCCTTAAAGCTTTGCACTTGTGGGTAAAACATGTTATAATATTTTTATAGCAGAGCCCCATACTTGTAGAAATGCATCAACCTGATTTTTGATAGCTTGAACATACAACATCCATATGCATAACGAACGTTTACCACCACAGAGAACCCAATCATAAGTGCAAGGCAACATACCTCAAACATCTGACCACCAGGCAATGAAATTTGTATCTTTATTTACATCAGATAGATGGGTTTTTATCCAGCCCTTATTTTTAATTTGCTTTTTTAAAAAAATATGGGATTATTTACTAACGCATATTATGAAAAATATTCACAACAGTTTCATATAAAACTAGTTAAAACAGTGTCCACTAGCTTGTTGGTACGGTGCCCTTAAAGTGCCATTCCACCATTGGATGTATTTTTTTTGGCATAAAATACAATATATTTTATGACAACATGACTAGACAGAGAAATCTTTTAGCTTCAAAATGATATATCAAGCATAACTTTTTGACAATGACAAGTATATTAATTTTGCGACCAAAGTCACCTACCCTTTTAATTTCCGCGTGGTAGTGAAACGTGATGTCATCGGCAGGTTCCCCTTCTTGTGTACCACGTCACATGTGACGTGGCACAGATTATCAGCAATGGCGGATAGAACGCGATTGTCAGCTTCGGAAAAGAAGCGAAGGAAAATAGCAAGTGATGCCCAAAGGAGACGGTCGATGGTGAATATCGGCACAGCAATCGACAAGTGGAAATCGCGTTCTATCCGCCATTGCTGATAATCTATGCCACGTCACACGTGACGTGGTACACAAGAAGGGGAACCTGCCGATGACATCACGCGTGGAAATTAAAAGGGTAGGTGACTTTGGTCGCAAAATTAATATACTTGTCGTTGTCAAAAAATTATGTTTGATATATCATTTTGAAGCTAAAAGATTTCTCTGTCTAGTCATGTTGTCATAAAATATATTGTATTTTATGCCAAAGAATACATCCAATGGTGGAATGGCACTTTAAGGTTCACAGCAAAGAAAAATAAGGGGATGTCAAGAAAACGTATGCTCACTTTGCAAAGCGCGCTCTCTGTTTACAAAATAGCGCGTTCGTTTAAATATAACGTGCGCTCATATAACTAAATCGTGACCTCGATATGCAAAAATCGTGTGCTCGCCTATCTAAAATGTGCTCTTATTTTCATTTGCTTAAAATGTGTGCACGGTTTGTATGAAATGTGCCCTGTTTTTATTCCGTCATCATTCAATTTTGCAAAATGAGTGCACCTATTATCAAATGTTTTACAGAGGGCATGAAAAATAAACATGTCAAAACTATATTCTGGCTTCTGCTCATTAATCTATTCTTAAGCTGCTTGAAGTAAAACAATTGTTGTCATTGTGCCATTGAAAATGACTGTATGTGCTCCATCTAAACAGTTATTAGAGGACGAACTATGTCCCTCAAGGTAATGTATAACTCGAGTGCTTGGTGAGAATAATAGAGTGCTTCGAGGTCAGCGCGAACCCAGCGGCAGCCATATTGGAAGTCAAAGCGCGCTGTGTCAGTGCATTGTTGTTGTCCAGCGAAGCAAAAAGGGGTGACAATGCCGAATACGTGTATCATTGTTGGCTGTAGTAGCCGGGGGGAAAAGGGTGGCAAAAGCTTCCACAGACTCCCTAAAGTCGTGACTAACCAGGGAATTGCAGCACAGGAGAAAAGCGAGCGGAGGAGACGACAGTGGCTGGCTGCCATTAACCGATCAAATTTAGGACAACTTGACTGTATCCGGATTTGTTCTGATCACTTTGTGACAGGTAGGCAATGCCGGGGTGGCCCTATATTTAGCCGGGACCATCCCCGGCCCAAACCATCAATGGTGGCCTGCTTGGAGCATGGGGAAAATAATTTTCACTAATTTTGGTCACTGATCTTATTCTTGCATTAATCATCAATTCAACTGCACTCTGCATTTTCACATGGCAGCCCAGACGCCGACAGCATCGCAGCAGATTTAATAGGCGCTACCAAATAAGGAAATTCTCCCCTCCCCTCTATTGCAGTTGGTTTGGTCCAAGACTCCTCCTCTGTATTGCAGGGAACTTAAACAACATTGGCGCGAAACAGCGCGTGTCAGTGACGGAGGGCAGAAAGAGGCCAGGTGGAACCGAAAGGGCGAAGCTTAAAAAAAGGAAGGAGGTGGCAGCAAAATGTGCCAAATTGACAGATATGTTCTCAAGACCAGCTGGTAGGTTACGAAAGATATGGAGTATGATAACCCTGTTTGTCGATTTTATCAGTCTATGCTAGGCCTATAATGTGTCGATAGTTTGCGATGCCAATTCAGCTTTTTGATGTCATGTGAAATCTCGCAATTTACACAGTATAGATGTGGTGTATGTCTTAATTCTAAGAAGAACCGGACATTGCTTTACATCCCAGTTATTAACAATTTTAGATGAACAGGTCCCAAATGTGCTGTTGCGCGTTATTTCCTCATCCAGCCTATTTCATCTCGCTGTCACACCGTGCATTTCCACAGGCGTGCGCACATTGTGGTTATGAACACACAGGCCTAGAAGTCATATTTGATGTTAAATAATTGTTGTTAAATATATAACTTAGAAGAGGTGTATGCGTATGCCAATATTCTAAGCAGAATCGAACACTTGCTTTAGCCTACATTTCATTTAACCATTTTTGAGTTGCCTAATGCGCCCTCACGCTTTATCTGCCAGTTGCTGAGTACCCAGCATTGTTGATTTGCCATTATTTTCGAGGCGTATGCGGCATGTAATGCACAAGCATTGGTTCAAATGCACGCGAGATGGGTGCTTTCGTTATTTTAAGACTATGTGACTAAAAATGTGTTGTGTAATTCGTCTTAAATAACGCGAAACAATCATCCATACTCGCTGCTTTGCTATTTGGAGTGGCAGTCAGCTGGATTTCGCCCCCGACGTAAAAGTTCATTCCCGCACCCGGGCCGAAGATGCCGATTTCTGAAGATGCATGTCCTTTGGATGTGTTTTCAAATATTTTCACTAAGGAACTTTGGGACATGTTGGTGACACAGATAAATGTATACGCGGATTAGACACGCGACCACACACCATCCAATTTTAAGTGGAGCCCCGTCTCATACCAGATGAAATCGTTCGTCGGTCTCTGCATTACGTTTGTGGTCATTAAACTACCGCGTAATGGAAGTTTTATTAACCCTAAAGTAATGCAGAGAACGACGAACAACATACATTGTCACTACCTGAATTTAAACCAAATAAAAAGCATTGTGAAAGAACAGTTATTTGTTTTATCTTTTTTAATGTACTCAAATTCCTCCTCCATTTCAAAGTGGCCTGAATGTGAATTAAACTCCCGGACTGAAAACAGGGCCCACTCCGGCCCTGCAGGTAGGTTAATATTGTCTTGAATTTCATAGTTACTAAAATAGTTATTTTAATTTCATAGTTACCGGTAGCATCCAGTATGCCGGCTGTTGTGTGACCGTCTTCTTTCCCTCAGTCTCGTGACCGCTTCAATATAAAACAACAGGGAAGCAACATGGGAGCAACATTCCCCAAGTCCAGCAACGCAGTTGCAATGTGCACACAAAATAGCATGTCTCTTGTCAAATATTATCCAGGGGTGTAGACTAGGCTGGGATAGACTCTGCGAGTAACACTTTCCCTCTGATCACTTTTGTCTCTCCGTCTTCAGCAGTCAACACCGACACATCGCGGACCCAACCGGACACAAATCTATCGTATGCTTCCATGCTCTTGTAGTTCTGGAAATCCTTTAGTTCACAAAATGGACTTGGGTGAACCACTAGATAGTTCACAAAATCTATGTATGTTAAATGCGGCAACAAGCTGGGGTCAGCTTTCCATTCCTTCTCACTAACAGTGTATGGATCTACATTCCCAATGAAACGTACCTTCTCAGCATAACGCTCCCGTGCCTGCTTATCCAAAATTTCACATTAGTACTCCATCACTTCAGATGTCTAAATTCTTAAAAAATCCAAGCTTTTAAGCCCTCTAACGCGGAAACGAATCGGTGAATGTGTACTCTATGATGTGTATACTCTATGAGCGCTCTGGCGCGAGTGACTTCCAAGATGGCCGCGCACGCGCAGTGTTACTATTTTTAGCATCATCTCGGAGCACTCTATTGGTCAACTGCAATCCCCTTTCGTGCATGACACTTGTGCAAAAATCAAACACATCAATGTCACATGGCACGGAGTTGAGGAATGTCCAGCTTTCTTTGCAGACGGCTAGGTCATCCTCATTAAGAGAGAAGAGATTATCTTCAGCCCCCCATAGATGCGGTGCCAGGTACATGACGTCAGGTATTCCAGACGGAACACCTGGGTTTGTTGAAGGGCGGATGCGATGCGCATTCCATGTGTCCCGTATGCTGTTCAACTCATCCTAAAAGGAAGCATAGTAGGCACTGTTCAAAAATCAACGAAAACAAATGTTTTGGCACGCAATATGTATTTAGATTCATTGTTTTTAGCTACGCTTTCTCCGTTTCGGGCGACTGGATAAGCTCTCGAAGAACGTAGACCTCCGCCAACAATATTGGCCTACAGAGCCGGCCCGTGGCAAAGGCAATATAGGCAAATGCTAAGGGCGCTGCGTCCATCCAGGGGCGCAGAAACGGGGGGAGAAAAATTATGACTTCCACTATTCTGAAAACGCGTCAGCATTATAATGTCTTAGCCTAATTTAATTGTACAACAAAGCATGTAGTCAGCGCCGGCGATTGCTATAGGCGACCTAGGCAATTGCCTAGAGCGCAAAGTGTGTCCAGGGGCGCCAAGGGCGACCAAAACCCCACCAAAAAGGAGGGATGGAGTTATTGAATGGAGATGTTACCAAGTGCATCAGTGGTGTACAGTGTTTTCAACCACTGTGCTGCTGAACTCTAGTACCGCGGAACACTAGTGTACCGTGAGAGATCACCAAGTGTACCATGGAAAATTATAGAATGACTGTATATTGTAAATATTGGCAACAGCGTTTTAGTTTCAGTCGACATTTTCTATTGGTGATGTGCCTTGAGATTTTTTCACTGAAAAAAGTGCGCCCTGGCTCATGAAAGGTTGAAAACCTTTTTTACAACACCTCTGATGCGGCTGGGGATGTAGAAATACGCTCTCCTTACCTCTGCTGTAGTAATCACATCATGCATTTTTCAGTGGGAAATCACCGACCATACGGCGCCGTCATCCCCAACAGCATCAGAGGTGCATCTTTTCCAAGCATTTGCCATTTAATCACCACCAGGTAGAATAACAATCAATTCATTTAATTTGTTAATTCTTCAGAGATGACTTAACTTTTAATAGCAAAAAAGAAACTAAAAATAATTTCTTGTTTATTGTCCATGCACTACACTTTGAACAGGGTGCGGAAGAGTTTTTGCCCATTATATGGAGATATGTATTGAATTTATGTGGTCATTTTACTTTGTGACACTATGTGAATAATGATAACAATAATAACAATAATGAAAAAGATAAAAAATGACTTCTTGTTTATTGTCCATGCACCGTACATTGTTTAATAGTAATAGAATAGAGTGATTAGATTAAAGTGTTATTTAGATGTTATTAGAGGGTTTTTTTCTTGGGGGGGCGCCAAAACTCAATCTCGCCTAGGGCAGCCAAAGACCTAGAGCCGGCCCTGTTGGCCTACATACAGTATGAATAATAGGCCTACATCTAGGATAGGCTATATATACTATAAAAATATATACTATAAAATATTGGTCGAGATGTCCTACTTGGATAGGTCCCATGAAACACAGCTGGATCAGTGCCTTGTCCAAGAAATCACCAGCGAACAAGCCCTCGTCCTTAAGCTCTCCAAATACCTGAATATAGTGCTCAATTCCTTCTCTCCTCATTACACCCCACCAACTCTCTATTCTTTGATTGGCACTACTTCTCCCTATCAAAAAGCTTGACTGGCCCGCTCTGGAGTCTTCATCATTTTGCCGCAAGTACACTTGCATGTCGCGAAGGATCACATTCTCCGTTCCCATGTCTGTGCGTATCAGTGTCGGGTACCCACCAAATCTCTCTATGGCTTCATCATAATAGCCCCCAATAACACGCGGGTCACTATTTGTGAATGCAGCTCTGAGCCAAATCACTTTCCTACTGAATCCATCTATGCATCCGTTAATGCATATTCCATATGGGCTAAATTGGTCATATGAGTCGACATGCCATATGAAATTACCACGAGAGAAGTACTGTCTCCTTCTCAGGCGTCTCCGGCGGCGATATTGGGACCCTTCTGGGTCGAGCGCACTTAAGATGGTGCGCACATCATCTTTCTTTACCCGGAACCCATTCCCTACACATTTCACATGCATCCACCGATACCCATGGAACCTCCCTGGGCCTTGGAGTTGGTTGAAAATAAAATCAATTACGGGACCCAAATCATCATACATCCGGCGGCGAAGACCATTTACCCTCAGCATTCTGTTCAATGTGCTCAGACTTAAGATAATGCCATGCTGGGAGGCAAGCGTTGAAAGTATGTTTGCGCTCCATACCTAACCCATGGTAAACCCTTATAAGATCCATTGCGAAATGGCAAATAACCCCGTCTGACCCACTTGTGGATCGGGCACATTGTGTTTTCTGGTATAAATTGTGACCACGCTTTACTTATTTGTGCTAACAAGTTTGAATGTATTAGTTTTAAATTACGTTAACACGTTTTATAAACCGTGGCCACGTTTTCGTAAATTGTGCTCACGATGTATATTCCGTGGGCACGGCTGAGCAGGGCAAGCGCACGGTTTTAATAAAGCGAGCCCACGGTTTACGTAAACGAACGCACACTCTATTTAACATGAGCGCGCGATTTAATAAAATGAGAACACGCCCAGCCATGGGCGCCGCTGGGGGGGAAAGGTTAGAACAATTCTAGGGGCCCAGCACTGCCATGGGGCCCTTTAAGGGGCTGATAATATGCTTTTAATGATTTTAATAAGACTTTTGAAATAACAACAATGCAATATTCCATCTGGTAAAATGAGCTAATTGAACAAGGTTGTCTATTTCTTGAGTTCTTCAACATATTGTCATTTAACCCTCCCCCTTTTGCGAAATGGTACGGTCCAGTTCTGGTAGAAGCGTGATGCGTTAAATCTGTGTGCTGATCAGTGCAACGCTACTTGCTGCTATGTCACGGTGCAGCAGCCAGCCAGCAGTGGAGTGGGTACAGTCTATGATCGCTAAATATGAAGAGTGGCTGTCAAAAACGTAAAGAAAGGCAGCTGAAAGCTGAGAGGGACCGGAGAGGCAGGCAACTGGTCACTCAGTTTTTCCCAAAGAAAGGTAGCTATCGCTCACATGTGTGTTCAAAATATTAGCGAATGGTAAATGAACAGTATGAACATGGGTGGATTAGCCTATCAAGAGAACACTTTTACAGTTTGTACAGTGACATTTTTTCCATTTTAATAACTGAACTGACTTGTGTGATAAGATGAAATATTACGTTATGCTGGTGCTAATAACTAGTGCTAATAACCAGTTTCATAACTAATGGGGTGCCCTAAATAAGCACAGATTCAGCCTCAGGGGGACCTCCGCCCTACCAAACCACTGAACCCCCCTTTGGAGAAGGAAAATCTTGAATTTTCATTTGTGATTATAAATGCGCCAGAAGTAGTCACTGACGAGTTTTCATCTAGTCCCTGGTAGGTTAATACATAAAATGTAATAACAAAGTCACAAACTCAAGGTCCATGGGCTATCAAAAGTCAAATAATGACAATAGTGCAATTGTGACGAGGGTGGGCAAAGTTGGGGGGCCCAAAATTCTAATCTTTCATGGGGCCCAAAATTTCTGGCGGCGCCCCTGCGCCCAGCAAAGTGAGCACTCGTTTTCTTGACACCCCCATTTTTTCGTCAGCACTGACACATTAGGGGCTCCGTATGTTGGACAATTGACAGGTTCATATAAAAGGGTGGTAGATGGATGCAAGTGCAGGAATGGTTTAATTGAAAGCAAGTTAATAAACAGATCCAAAATGGAGATGGAGTTGAAAAACAGGCAGTGAGGCACAGATAGGATCTCAGAGGTAATACAATACTCACAGTCCAAAAACACAAACATGGTCAAAACTAGAAAAGTGATGCAAAATGCATGGCTTTTGCAAAGTCTGTGTTACTGGGAGTCCTTATATGTATGCACTGTGATTGAGCTCTTATGCAGGTGCATGGTAATTAGTCCTAATGGCATTACAGTCTGGCTGTGCGCCGAGTGCCAACGTGTGTGCGGTCATGAAAGGTGTAACCAGGCAACTGTTTGATATATCAAGTTTGATATTCGATAGTAACTATATAGTAATGATGTAAAGTGACCAGGCACCCAGCAAAGTCACACCATAATAAATGTCATGATGTTGATCTGGCTTCTTATCAGTGCACAGTTCAAAAGCCAGCATCTGTGATGGTATGAACCCTCATGCATTAGTGCACATGGCATGGATAGCTGGGAAAGCATCAGTAATGCTGAATAATATATACATGTTTCAGAGCAATATGCTGCCATCCAGATAAAATGTTTTTAAGGGAAGGCCTTCCTTCTTTCAGCAAGACAATGCCAAACTGCTTTCTGCACATATTAAAACTGCATGGCTCTGTAGTAAAAGAGTCTGGGTGCTAAACTGGCCTGCCTGCAGTCCAGACCTGTCTCCCAAACATTTGGCGCATAATGAAGTGCAAATTACGACAAAGGAGACTCCGAACTGCTGAGCAACTGAAACTGTATATCAGGCAAGAATGGGACAACATTTCTCTTTCAAAACTATAGCAGTTGGTCTCCTCAGTCCCCTCACATTTACAGTGTTGTTAAAAGTAGAGGTGATGCAGCACAGTGGTAAATATGCCCCTGTCCCAACTTTTTTGAAAATCATTGCTGACATCAAATTCAAAATGAGCATATATTTTTCAAAAAACAACAAAAAATTCTCAGTTTCAACATTTGATATGTTGTCTTTGTACTATTTTCAATGACTGGTTTGAGCTAACAGGAATTCTATCATAACTCAAATAAGCACTCTTTATAACTGGTGAGCAGAAAAGCATCTCAGAAAAGAACACACAACACATCAAGCCTTAAGGTGGATTGTGCTGCTGCTACATAACTGGCTGATTAAGTAACTAAGTGTATACCTCAGTGCACTGCTAATCATAATATCTGATATGATTTCGCAGGCCATATCAACTATTTTAGAAAGGCTTTTTTTTTCAGGACATAAGCAGCACCACGGGAGCGTAATGACAAACCTGTAACTATGGCAACAGCGGGGTTTTGTTTTTACGGTTTCCTCATCAGCAGTTGTACAGGGATGATTAGTCTTAGCTGAATCGTTGAGACAAAAAAATTTGCCAAAAAAATCTTTTCAAGATTGTGATGGACAAAATTCAAGTCTCTAGCTTTAACTTGACCACAAATTTTACCAAATGCTTTTTCATCAATTACAATCCATAGTTCAGATTCTGCAACAGAGTTTTCAATGATGGTACAGTGAACGTAATGGCAGTTCTTAACAAAAACAAACCAACCATGATAACCACCATATTTGCGATTATTTGAACATTTATCAGTCCCCCCAGGATTTTGCGGGCCTTTTTTGTGATTGTTGCGGGCTAAAATGTCTGATGTTGTGGGGGGTTTCCAAAAAATTGCGATGAAAGTTGCAGTGTTTTTTAGGTTTTTGTTGCGATTACATTGCGGGAGGAAGTGAAAGTTGCGAGAAATTGTTGCGATTTTCTCTTTTTGTGATTAAAATTGAGTGATATGTTAAATATTAAGTTATTACTGAAAAAATATTGATTAAAAGAACAAAGACACTGAAATGGTCCTATAAACAACTTTACAATATAAAAGATTACCACGACTACAAAAATGCAGAAAAACAGGCTTTACTTAACCAAATGCACCTGTTGGTTCAAAAGTTAAAGTGCATAGAACCTCACAGCACAACATGAAGTTACCTTAAAATATAATATAAATGCCTCAGCTTTCATGTAAAAAAAAAAATTAATACTAGTACTGTGTGCAGGCAGTTTCTCCTGAAAACTAAATTAAACAATAATTATAAACTAATAAAATAAATGGCTCAGGCTTCATGGAAGAAAAAAAACAATTTGAACAGAATGTCACAGTATAATGCTGAAGCTGCCTAAACAATGGAAAATAAAATACCATTTTGGCAAAAATGTTGGCATCCATTAATTTCTTGTATTAAGTAAAAAAATAATGTAAAGTGCACACAGTCCTTCACTGTAAACATAACACACTTTCAGTAACAGAATTTAAGCCTATATAAACACTGACTCGCATATGCTGCTTCTCTTGAACGTATACACGGAAGTAAGGCGGAAGGTAGTTTGTCGACGTCACCTCAAGACGACGCCAACGATTGGTCAAATTTGCGGGAAAGTTGCAGTGATTGGATATAATTGCAACACCGCCCTGAATTCGTGGGGATTGGTTGAATTTGTGTTGAAGTTGCAAATCGCAACATCGCGAAATCCTGGAGGGTCTGATTTAATAATAGGAGTATATCCAGTAATATCATTTTCATTGAATTCATCACAATATGTTTTGGAAAGACAGTTAAAATCAAAGTTTTGCATGTAATCATCTAGAACACCAATATTAGGTTTGCTATTTATTGTTGGGGCGGCAAGATGTGATGAGTTAGAATCCAAAAGCAGAACACAAACCAGAACACAAACCAAAAAATCCAGTGAATAAAAAATGATTTAAAGTCCAAAAAAGTCAATGAACAAAAATAGCAAAATAATCCAGACAAAAATGAGGTAGGTAAAGACAAAATGCTAATATGAAAAAATAGTTCTGACATTTTTCAAAACCCCTCCTAGAACTGCCACCTTATTGTGGTGGAGGGGTTTGTGTGCTTGAATGATCCTAGGAGCTATGTTGTCGGGGGCATTATGCCCCTGTTAGGGTTTCCCAAGGCAGACAGGTCCTAGGTGACAGGCCAGACCAAGAGCAGTTCACCAAAAACCCCTATGGAGAAAAAATCCAGGACCGTGACGTCGCCCGGTATGACGCAGCCGGGACCCCACCCTGGAGCCAGGCCCGGGGTTGGGGCTCGTATGCGAGCGCTTGGTGGCCGGGCCTTTGCCCATGAGGCCCGGCTGGGCTCAGCCCGAAGAGGTGACGTGGGCCCGACCTCCTGTGGGTTCACCACCCACAGAGGTAGCAGTAGGGGTTTGGTGCAGTGTGGATTGGGTGGCAGTCGAAGGCAGGGGCCTCAACGACCTGATCCCCGGACACAGCGGCTGGCTGTTGGGACATGGAATGTCACTTCGCTGGGGGGGAAAGAGCCTGAGCTTGTGCGGGAGGTTGAGAGGTACCGGCTAGAGATAGTCGGGCTCACCTCCACGCACAGCTTGGGCTCTGGAACCCAGCTCCTGGAGAGGGGCTGGACTTTCCACTTCTCTGGAGTCGCCCGTGGTGAGCGGCGGCGGGCTGGTGTGGGCTTGCTTATAGCTCCCCAGCTCAGCCGCCATGTGTTGGAGTTTACCCCAGTGAACGAGAGGGTCGCCTCTCTGCGCCTTCGGATTGGGGAGAGGGCTCTTGCTGTTGTTTGTGCCTACGGGCCAAATAGCAGTATAGAGTATCCGGCCTTCTTGGAGTCCCTGGGAGAGGTACTGAGGGGTGCTCAGACTGGGGACTCCATTGTGCTACTGGGGGACTTCAATGCTCATGTGGGCGACAACAGTGACACCTGGAGGGGCGTGGTTGGGAGGAACGGCCTCCCCGATCTGAACCCGAGTGGTGTTTTGTTATTGGACTTCTGTGCTAGTCACGGTTTGTCCATAACGAACACCATGTTCGAGCATAGGGGTGTCCATAAGTGCACGTGGCACCAGGACACCTTAGGTCGGAGGTCGAAGATCGACTTTGTAGTCGTTTCATCTGATCTCCGGCCCTATGTCTTGGACACTCGGGTGAAGAGAGGGGCTGAGCTGTCAACTGATCACCACCTGGTGGTGAGTTGGATCCGCTGGTGGAGGAGGACTCTGGACAGACCTGGCAGGCCCAAACGTATGGTGAGGGTCTGCTGGGAACGTCTGGCCGAGCACTCTGTTGGGGAGGTCTTTAACTCCCACCTCCGGGAGAGCTTTTCCCAGCTTCCGAGGGAGGCGGGGGGCATTGAGTCTGAGTGGACCATGTTCTCTACCTCCATTGTGGATGCAGCTGTTCGGAGCTGTGGCCGCAAGGTCTCCGGTGCCTGTCGTGGCGGCAATCCCCGAACCCGGTGGTGGACACCGGAAGTAAGGGATGCTGTCAAGCTGAAGAAGGAGTCCTATCGGGCCATGTTGACCTCCGGGACTCCTGAGGCAGCCGACGGGTATCGGCAGGCCAGGCGTGCTGCAGCTCAGGCAGTTGTGGAGGCAAAAACTCGGAACTGGGAGGAGTTCGGGGAGGCCATGGAGAAGGACTATCGGTCGGCCTCGAAGAAATTCTGGCAAACCGTCTGGCGCCTCAGGAGGGGGAAGCAGTACTCTGCCAACACTGTTTACAGTGCGGGTGGGGAGCTGTTGACCTCGACTGGGGACATTGTCGGGTGGTGGAAGGAATACTTTGAGGATCTCCTCAATCCCACCGTCATGTCTTCCACTGAGGAGACTGAGGCTGATGACTCAGAGGTGGACTCGTCCATTACCCAAGCCGAAGTCACTGAGGTGGTTTGCAAGCTCCTCGGTGGCAAGGCACCGGGGGTGGATGAGATCCGCCCTGAGTATCTCAAGTCTCTGGATGTTGTGGGGCTGTCTTGGTTGACACGCCTCTGCAACATCGCGTGGCGGTCGGGGACAGTGCCTCTGGAGTGGCAGACTGGGGTGGTGGTCCCTCTTTTTAAGAAAGGGGACCGGAGAGTGTGCTCCAATTATAGGGGAATCACACTTCTCAGCCTCCCAGGGAAAGTTTACTCCAGGGTACTGGAGAGGAGAATTCGACCAATAGTCGAACCTCGGATCCAGGAGGAACAATGCGGTTTTCGTCCTGGTCGCGGAACACTGGACCAGCTCTATACCCTTCATAGGGTGCTTGAGGGTTCATGGGAGTTTGCCCAACCAGTCCACATGTGCTTTGTGGATCTGGAGAAGGCATTCGACCGTGTCCCCCGTGGTATTCTGTGGGGGGTGCTTCAGGAGTATGGGGTTCGGGGCTCTTTGCTAAGGGCTGTCCAGTCCCTGTACGAACGGAGCAGGAGTCTGGTTCGCATTGCCGGCAGTAAGTCAGACCTGTTCCCAGTGCATGTTGGACTCCGGCAGGGCTGCCCTTTGTCACCGGTTCTGTTCATAATTTTTATGGACAGAATTTCTAGGCGCAGCCAGGGGCCGGAAGGAATCCTGTTTGGGAACCACAGGATTTCATCTCTGCTTTTTGCGGATGATGTTGTCCTGTTGGCTTCTTCAAACCAGGACCTTCAGCATGCACTGGGGCGGTTTGCAGTCGAGTGTGAAGTGGCTGGGATGAGAATCAGCACCTCCAAGTCCGAGGCCATGGTTCTCGACCAGAAAAGGGTGGCTTGCCCTCTCCAGGTTGGTGGAGAAGTCCTGCCTCAAGTGGAGGAGTTTAAGTATCTCGGGATCTTGTTCACGAGTGAGGGAAGGATGGAGCGTGAGATCAACAGGCGGATAGGTGCAGCCTCTGCAGTGATGCGGTCGCTTTACCGGTCCGTCGTGGTGAAGAAGGAGCTGAGCCAAAAGGCGAAGCTCTCAATTTACCGGTCGATCTACGTTCCGACTCTCACCTATGGTCATGAGCTTTGGGTAATGACAGAAAGAACAAGATCGCGGATACAAGCGGCTGAAATGAGTTTCCTTCGCAGGGTGGCTGGGTGCTCCCTTAGAGATAGGGTGAGAAGCACAGTCACTCGGGAGGAGCTCAGAGTAGAGCCGCTGCTCCTCCACATCGAGAGGAACCAGCTGAGGTGGCTCGGGCATCTTTTTCGGATGCCTCCTGGATGCCTCCCTGGGGAGGTGTTCCAGGCATGTCCCCCCGGGAGGAGGCCCCGGGGAAGACCCAGGACACGCCGGAGGGACTATGTCTCTTGGCTGGCCTGGGAACGCCTCGGTGTTCTTCCTGAGGAGCTGGCCGAGGTGTCTGGGGAAAGGGAAGTTTGGGCTTCCATGCTTAGACTGCTGCCTCCGCGACCCCATCCCGGATAAGCGGAAGAAGATGAGATGAGAGACGAGTTCTGACAAAAACTGGAGACAAAAAGACATGGTGCAAAAAACATGAAAAAAAATACAAAATACGAGTGCAAAAAACTGTGGCTAAGACAAGGCAAAACAGAGAGCAACTAGATAGAACTCGATGCCAACGGCGTCGATGGGGATGCCTCCGCCTGGTAGACTACACGCCTTATTAAGTTGTGATTTGGGGATGGACGTTTGACCTCACAGTAATCTTGACCTTAGACCTTTTGATCGTAAAATCTAATCATTTCATTTTTGTCCCAAAAGTGCACAAATGGTGAAAGTTTGGTGAAATTCCTTTCATTAGTCTGTGAGATATGGTGTTCACAAAGTTTGGGGATGGACATTTGACCTCACAGTAATCTTGACCTGTGACCTTTTAACCTCAAAATCTAATCAGTTCATGTTTGTCCCAAAGTGCACAAATGGTGAAAGTTTGGTGAAATTCCTTTCATTAGCCTTTGAGGTATTGCATTCACAAAGTTTCGGGACGGACGTATGCACGGACAGACGGACAAGGTGGCGGAGGCATAAAAATCCAGGAAGCAAAAAATGGCACAGAGACGACGTGAGAAACAGACAAGATGTTCTGGCAAAGTCCCCTTCTTCTTCTTCGAGATTTTACGGCAGCCGACATCCAAAAAGTTGCATTGCTGCCATCTACAGGACTACCACCTTAGTGCACTATATCCTGCTATATATACCAGTGTATATAAGAACTTGAAAAAACATCGTCTTCCCCTCCCGCTTGACCCTATTTCTAAAATACCTTTCAGAGATACTTTTTCCAAGCCAATCTCCCGCAGCTGTCTAATTGAATCTTGCCTTTGGCGGTCATAATTTCTACAAGAAATCAAAACATGATGCACTGTCTCACGCTTTTGGCAAGAACACAGGCCATTTTGATGCTTTCCCAAAATAAATAAAGTGCTGTTCAGGAATGTGTGACCAATCCTCAATCTAGAAATAATTACCTCTTCCTTACGTACGTCTAGCCCCCCCCCCCTCTTTTACAGACATTAACTGAATCAGTTACCCTACCGACAATTGAGAATAGATGCCTCCCTTTGTTTCTTGCTCCCAAAGCTGTTGCCATTTTAAA
Source organism: Neoarius graeffei (assembly GCF_027579695.1). NCBI lineage: Eukaryota > Metazoa > Chordata > Actinopteri > Siluriformes > Ariidae > Neoarius > Neoarius graeffei. Next base: position 54,956,986 of record NC_083570.1, on the reverse strand, counting down.
ATTGTTTCCTGCCACACAATACTTTTACCCTCCGCCTTGGACAGATTTATGTTGACATCTATGGTTACCTTTTGAGCAGCTTCCTTAGCCAACTTATCAACCTTTTCATTTGATGCGACACCTACATGTGCTGGGACCCATACAAATTACTGTATAACTGTGGGTGGTAAAAGAGAGCAACTGGACTTGCTTGAAGATTCTTGAAGACGTTTCATCTCTCATCCGAAAGGCTTCTTCAGTTCTGTCTGACTAATAGGGAGTATCAGGTATTTATCCTTTCATGGATGAAAAGCTCATCTAAGGTGTCATTGAGTCATCCTGTTGGTGTGGGTCACTGGGGGCTGGATGTGAACGGTCTCAAGAGTCGTTAGGGTGATCAATGGATTGCCCGTTAAGGTGATCAATGGAATGCTGATTCTCTCTGTCCTCCTGTGAGTCACTGAAAACAGCTGGGTTTTGGTGTGCATTCAGTTGTCTGGGAAGTGTGCCAAGGACTGCATTGTAGATGGCTGATAAATGATGTCTTAGACCCCCACCTCTGCATTGTAGTTGGCTGATAAATGATGTCTTAGGCTACATTTACATTACGTCGAATCAGCGGATCATCAGATTAACGTTCTTAAAACGATTCGCGTTTACACTAAAACCGTTAGCCGTGCACACAGCAACACCAATACGCGGATACGCTCGGCTCCGCAGGCATCCTGCGCTCCAAATCACTCCGCCCTGAACAGCGAGTGCCCTCTGGAGGGTGTGCACTCCGGCCCTGCGCAGCTCACAGAGCGCGCGAGTGAAGTGAACAAGCCACGATTCGGGACTGAGCCGCTGTGTGTGAGATCCCAGCGCATATCACTTATTACTTGCAAGTGGAAGGATGGCAAGCCTAAAGACAATCATAACTACACAATGGGCAGTATTTGCATCAGTATTTGCAGTATTTTCATACTTTTATACTCTTTAATGAAAGGTGATACAAGGCGGAAGTCTGCGCCGTTTTTCAGCAGTCGCGTCACATGACCAACGCCAGCGAATCAGGAAGGTGGATGTCACAGTGACGTTGTCCAATGAGACGCCAGCTAGAGCTCAGCACAGCGTATTCGCGTATTCTCAATGTTTACACAGCACCGGAGCTGATACGATCTAGATTGAATACGTGGACGCTGGCGGATTCCCGTTTCCCCGCTTTTTCAGGGGGGTTAATGTAAACGGACAGTGCATCCGCGAAGAAAACGAGACAGATACGGTCTAGTGTAAACGTAGCCTTAGACCCCCACCTCTGATCAGTAAACTGAAGAAGCCTTTCGGATGAGAGGTGAAACGTCTTCAAGAATCTTCAAGCAAGTCCAGTTGCTCTCTTTTACCACCCACAGTTACTATGACCTGGATGACTGAGAATCTTCACAGACATGTTTCCATGCACTTTGGGATGAGAACCCTTCGACTGGTGCGGGAGTATGAGAGGACTTCCAGAAAACTGGCAGACTACAGAAACCACCTGCGTTTCAACCTGAGATGCCGACAATCCAACATTATCCCCACTAGCCTATGCCTGCATTCAACAGTCAAAGGACACAGAGCTGAAATAATCCTACAGAAAGCCCAGAAGCAGCTTCTCAACGAGAGAGTGAGACAAGTACATTTCACCATCGATGCTCTCCAGAACAAGACTGAACTGATGTTTGAAGAGTTGACAGTACTTCTTCCCAGTGAAGTTTTGGAACGAGTCTCTGATTTTCCTGAGAAGGCACAGATTTCACAACATACCAAAGGCAAGGAACGACAGATGCACAAATTTCAAACATTGCTGTCTAAACCCACCTCCTCCAGTAAGACAGAAATGCTGACTTGGAGGAAGAAATCTGACCAGGCTACACAACTGGACATAGAAGAGAAATGGGTGAAGAACTTATCCGACAGGGTACTCACCCCATCAGAGAAAGATGTTTTATCCAAGGGACTTAACTTTGCAGTTTCACCAGAACGGATACCAGTGGTAGATCTCATCACAGCCACAGAGTCGGCCATCAGAAACAACAATCTGACCAACACAGAGGCAGAACAACTTAGACTGAAGATATCAGCTGCTCTGTCCAGTGCAAAAGCACCCCCCTCCAACCTCACCAGCCAAGAAAGGAGGGCTCTTACATTGCTTCAAAGAGACCGGAACATCACCATCCTTCCTGCTGACAAAGGGAGATGCACAGTGGTGCTAAACACAGTGGACTACCACTCAAAGATGACCGGTCTCCTCAGCAACACAACCACCTATGAAACCTTGAGGCGGGACCCCACCAGTTGTTACAAAAAGAAAGTTGTTAGCTGCCTGCAACAACTAGAAAAGGACCAAGCCATCAACTGATCTCTGTACTACAGATTGTACCCTGGGGAAGCCGTTCCTCTCATATACGGACTCCCCAAGATTCACAAGGAAGGAGCTCCACTCAGACCCATCATCAGCAATATAAACTCTCATCTCATCTCATCTCATCTCATCTCATCTCATTATCTCTAGCCGCTTTATCCTTCTACAGGGTCGCAGGCAAGCTGGAGCCTATCCCAGCTGACTATGGGCGAAAGGCGGGGTACACCCTGGACAAGTCGCCAGGTCATCACAGGGCTGACACAGACACAGACAACCATTCACACTCACATTCACACCTACGGTCAATTTAGAGTCACCAGTTAACCTAACCTGCATGTCTTTGGACTGTGGGGGAAACCGGAGCACCCGGAGGAAACCCACGCGGACACGGGGAGAACATGCAAACTCCACACAGAAAGGCCCTTGCCAGCCCCGGGGCTCGAACCCAGGACCTTCTTGCTGTGAGGCGACAGCGCTAACCACTACACCACCGTGCCGCCCAATATAAACTCTGTCACCTATAATATTGCCAAACACCTAGCCACCATCCTGGCTCCTCTTGTTGGGAATACGCCACATCATGTCAAAAACTCCCAAGATTTTGCTACTAAAGTTGCAGACCTCAAACTAGACTTAGATGAAACCATGGTTTCCTACGATGTCACTTCTCTTTTCACCTGCATTCCCACCACAGAAGCAGTCGAATCTGTTAGAAAATGACTCCTTCAAGACAGCACCTTACTGGATAGAACGAACCTCACCACGGACTAGATTTGCACCCTGCTTGACCTCTGCCTGACTACTACTTATTTCCAGTTTAATGAAAGTTTCTACAGACAGAAGCATGGATGCACCATGGGCTCACCGGTGTCCCCTATTGTGGTCAATCTTTACATGGAGGAAGTGGAACATAAAGCTTTGACCACTTTTTCAGGAGTTGCTCCCAGCCACTGGTTCAGATATGTAGATGACACCTGGGTTAAAATCAAAACCCATGAAGTGGAAGCCTTCTCTAAGCACATCAATGCAGTGGATATCAACATCAATTTCACTTGGGAGGACGTCAGTGGGAATAATCTAGCCTTCTTGGATTGTGATGTACACATTAGACAAGACAGAAGCCTTAGCATCGAGGTCTACCGGAAACCCCCACACACAGACCAGTACCTACTCTTCGACTCTCACCACCCACTGGAACACAAATTGGGGGTCATTAGGACCTTGCAACACAGGGCTCAGAACATCCCTACAATGGTAGAGGGAAAAGAGAAGGAGCAGAATCACATCAAGAAAGCACTTCAGAACTGCAGGTATCCCAACTGGTCTTTCTTCAAGAGCAGAAAAAAGAACATAACGGACAAGGAGGATAACAGGAACAAACGCAAGAACATTGTCATTCCCTACATTTCTGGTCTATCTGAGAAACTCAGGAGGATCTTCTACAAACACAACATTCTGGTACATTTCACAACCAGTAACACCCTGAAGCAGAAACTGGTCCACCCTAAGGACAGAATAGCCAGACACAAACAGGACAACGTAGTGTATGCAATTCAGTGCAGTGAGGAATGCACGGACTCATATATTGGGGAAACAAAACAACCGCTTCACAGGCGCATGGCTCAACACAGGAGAGCCAGTTCCTCAGGCCAGGACTCTGCTCTCTACCTTCATCTTAACAACAAAGGACACTCATTTCAGGATTGCAACGTATGCATTTTAGCCAGAGGGGGTCGTTGGTATGAGCGAGGAGTTAAAGAAGCCATTTTTGTCAACCTGGAACGGCCATCACTGAACCGAGGTGGGGGTCTAAGACATCATTTATCAGCCACCTACAATGCAGTCCTTGGCACACTTCCCAGACAACTGAATGCACACCAAAACCCAGCTGTTTTCAGTGACTCACAGGAGGACAGAGAGAATCAGCATTCCATTGATCACCTTAACGGGCAATCCATTGATCACCCTAATGACTCTTGAGACCATTCACATCCAGCCCCCAGTGACCCACACTAAGCCCATGTTTACATTAGACCGTATCAGCGGATCATCAGATTAACGTTTTTAAAACGATTAGTGTGCACACAGCAACACCAATACACGATTTGCGTGCACACAGCAATACCAATACATGGATACGCTCGGCTCCGCAGGCATCCTGCGCTCCAAATCACTCCACCCTGAACAGCGAGTGCCCTCTGGAGGGTGCGCACTTCGGCCTTGCACAGCTCACAGAGCACGCGAGTGAAGTGAACAAGCTGTGATTCGGGACTGAGCCACTGTGTGTGTGTGATCCCAGCACACATCACTTACCACTTGCAAGTGGAAGGATGGCAAGCCTAAAGACAATCATAACTACACAATGGGCAGTATTTGCATCAGTATTTGCAGTATTTTCATACTTTTATACTCTTTAATGAAAGGTGATACAAGGTGGAAGTCCGCGCCGTTTTTCAGCAGTCGCGTCACATGACCAACGCCAGCGAATCAGGAAGGTGGATGTCACAGTGACGTTGTCCAATGAGATGCCAGCTAGAGCTCAGCACAGCGTATCCGCGTATTCTCAATGTTTACACAGCACTGGAGCTGACACGATCTGGACTGAATACGTGGACGCTGGCGGATTCCCGTTTCCCGGCGTTTCCAGGCGGTTTAATGTAAACGGACAGTGCATCCGCGAAGAAAACGAGACAGATACGGTCTAATGTAAATGTAGCCTTAGGCTACATCCACACGACAACGGCAACGAGATGTTATTTAAAAATATATCGCGTCCAAATGGGCAACGATCAGTAAAATATCAGGTCCATATGGCAACGCAACGCTTGCTGAAAACGATGCAATACACATGCCACACCTCTAGGGGCGCTGTAAGACGGTCCCTTCGGAGACACCAGAACAATAGAAGAAGTAAGGACGCATGCGCATAAACTATTATGCGCGAGACTTCATATTAGCCACAAAGTCAGGAAAATCTGTTCGTAAAATTACATTATAATGACCAAATACAATGAAAAGTATTTTTCCAGTCTCACCTGTGAAAGGTAATCCCATGTGATCTCGTTTGGACAGCAAACCTGTTGGTACAGTTAAACGCAGCTAATCTTTATTCTCCGCTTTGACCTCTCCAATATGGCGGCGAGGATGATGTATAATTCTACGCGGAAGGCAGCGTCTTTAATGGTACGGAATAAATTGAATACTACACGTTGATGGATTAATTTGTTGTTTCTCACCTGTGAAAGGTAATCCCATGTGATCTTGTTTGGACGGTAAACCTGTTGGTACAGTTAAAGGCAGCACATGAATTTTATTCTCCGCTTTGACCTATCCAATATGGCGGCGAGGATGACGTATGATTCTACGCAGAAGGCGGCGTCTTTAATGGTCCGGAATAAATTGAATGTTACACGTTGATGGATTAATTTGCTCCTCTACGCCCTTTTTGAGGAATGTATCGTCGGACTTAAATCAACATCTGAAGAGGTGAGATCGCTCCTTTTTTTCCCTATTTTTGCTGGCGGGATTGACTCTGCCCTAAGGGCAGAGTCTCTCTCTCTCTCACTTTGCACCATTACACAATAAATATTCACAGTGAAAATATTTTGTAAGCGCGTTTCATGAACCAAGTTATAGGATTTGTTGACAACTCGCATCGCATCGCAATGAGAAGATCATTGGCACTACTGGTGTTAAGAATCAGACCATTTCATAAATGAATATTTTGCTGTAGAGCTGCAGTGTTTGTACAATTGCATGTTTTTGCTTCACTATTACTGTCACTATTCTGCTTCTTGCATTATTACTGTGAACTAACACTGAACATAATAATAATAATAATAATATCCAAGCTCGTGTTTCACTCTCACTAGTGCTCTGTAAGGCTTTTTCCTGGTGATATTTGTTACACTTCTACCCGGCGTGAAGCACTCACAGTCATGTGGGTGTGACGTCATCGTAAACAAATCCGTTCTACTCATCCAGACGACTTCACAACGGCAACGTTGCCAGATCTTTCCACTCTGGAACCCATTATCAAAAAGATTGAGTTTTGGGCACCCAAAACGCCGGTGCCATGTGGACGCCAGGCCTAAACGATAAGCAATTGCATCGGAGTCACCTGAATCCATTGCCATGTGGACAGGGCCTAACAGGATGACTCTACTACACCTTAGATGAACTTTTCATCCATGAGAGGATAAATACCTGATACTCCCTATTAGTCAGATAGAACTGAAGAAGCCTTTCAGGTGAGAGGTGAAACATCTTCAAGAATCTTCAAGCAAGTCCAGTTGCTCTCTTTTACCACCCACAGTTACTATGACCTGGATGACTGAGAATCTTCATAGACATGCAAATTATATTTCTACCCCTCTCCTTTTCACATCTCTAATTGCCAGAAGAACATCATATATAAGGTCTTGTTGGCTCTTTGATTACCCTTTCCCAATACTATTGATTGCTGACACAGAGTCACTACATATCAATACTTTATGGTTCTGAATCTGTTCAGCCCATTGACTGCCATCAGGATTGCATATATATATATATATACACTGTGAATACACTTAGAACGTTTGAGGTTCTCTTAGCAGCTTGGATATTCCACCTCTGAACAACAAAAGCTGCTCCTGTAGCACCCGTTTCTTGATCCTTTGAACCATCAGTATAAATTAATATGTATTCCTGATACCTTTCTCTTACATGACATTGAAATTCATGCACCAAATCTGCCTCAGGATTATCTGACTTAGGCCAAGTTTACATTAGACTGTATCTGTCTCATTTTCTTCGCGGATGCACTGTCCGTTTACATTAAAACGCCGGGAAACTGGAATCCGCCAGGGTCCACGTATTCAATCCAGATCGTGTCAGCTCCGGTGCTGTGTAAACATTGAGAATACGCGGATACACTGTGCTGAGCTCTAGCTGGCGTCGTCATTGGACAACGTCACTGTGACATCCACCTTCCTGATTCGCTGGCGTTGGTCATGTGACGCGACTGCTGAAAAACGTTGCAGACTTCCGCCTTGTATCACCTTTCATTAAAGAGTATAAAAGTATGAAAATACTGCAAATACTGATGCAAATACTGCCCATTGTGTAGTTATGATTGTCTTTAGGCTTGCCATCCTTCCACTTGCAAGTGGTAAGTGACACGCATGCCCGATATGCACTGAGATCACACACACAGCGGCTCAGTCCCGAATCACTGCCTGCGGAGCCGAGCGTATCCGTGTATTGGCGTTGCTGTGTGCACGCGAATCGTGTATTGGCGTTGCTGTGTGCACGCTAATCGTTTTAAAAACGTTAATCTGATGATCCGCTGATACAGTCTAATGTAAACCCCACCTTAATCTCAAGCAATTCTAAATCAGTCTTTGGGAACTCCAGTTGCCATAGAGGAACTGATGGCCACATTACTCCTGGACAAAAGTTCTTGTCAAGAATAGCCATTTCCTGTGCCACTGTCTCTCCTACCCATCCAAAACTTGGATGTCTCGCCACCTCTCTCTCCCAGCTTGCCTGAATTATACTTTTAACTGGATGATCACACCTCTGACCCATCAGATTAACCCAATAGTTAGCCTGAAGCTGCTTTTTCCACAAACAGAGTGGCATTTCTCCTATTTCTACCTGTAAGGAACATACTGGGGAAGATCCTACAGCTCCTGTACATATTCTTAGTGCCTTAGCTTGAACTATATCTAACCCAGCTAAAACTGATTTGGCTGCAGATCCATAAACCAAACATCCATATTCAATTCTTGCTCTAATTATATATATATAAATTTGCTTCAAAGAAGCTACATCTGCTCCCCATTCTGTGCCAGCAAGGCATCTCATTAAGTTCATAACCCTTTTACATTTGTCTATTACTTTTGATACATGATCTCTCCTTGTAAGTCATGTAAAAAAATACACCAAGAAATTTAAAACTTTTAACCCTTTCCAAAGTTCTACTGTACAGTTCCAGTTTTAAACTTTCATCTATTTTCTTCCTAGTAAAGAACATCACCTTAGTCTTTTCAATAGATAGTCTAAAACCCCATTTCCTTCCCCAGTCCTCCACCAGGGTTAGAGCGTCCTGCACCTTCTTCCCCCTTTTCCATATGCTACCATTGTCTGCAAATAGCAACTTTTCAATCCCTGGCTGAACATTAGAAAAAAAGTCATTAATCATTATATTGAAAAGTAATGGACTAATAACACTGCCTTGTGGAATCCCATTTTCAACCACACACCTTCTAGATATTTCTTTCCCTATTTTCACCTGAATACTTCTATTACTTAAAAAGTCCATTACCCAGTTAAACAAATTTCCCCCAATCCCTAGCATATGCATTTTGATTAAAAGACCCTTTACCCATAGCATATCATATGCTTTTTCCACATCTAAAAATACTGCCACAACAGTCTTTCTTTACTTGTGCTTTTCTTATTTCATCCTCAAGAAGAAGAAGAAGAAGAGAGGGTCCCATATATGATTCGTACATTGGGGGAGTGCCTGTTAGAGAGCGCACTTGTCCTGGGCCATTGGCATAGTGAGGTAGGGTGGCCAGTTCCTTTCCTCGCCGCCTTACTTCCCCCAGTGTTTCCACCAGCTCCCCATTCACTGCTGGGTGGACAGGGAGCGAGCCCCAGATCCCCGTCGAGCCAAGGCTCGAACCGGGGACCGTTCACTTAGTGGTCAAGCGCTCTAACCACTTGGCCACTTCGCCTCCTCATCCTCAAGACATATGATTGAATCTATAGTACTTCTCCCCTTTCTAAAACCACTCTGATAGCTAGCCATCAACCTCCTTTCTTTAATAAAGTACATTAACCTTTCATTAACCAACCTTTCCATTCATTTACCTAAATGAGAAGTTAAAGCTATTGGCCTATAATTTGCTGGGTTACTAGCATCTTTTCCCGGTTTTCTTATTGGAACAATGACTGCCTCCTTCCGCCCTGTAGGAATCTTTCCTTCCTCCCAAACTTTATTAAATACATTTAAGCCCTTCTGAATTCCCTTATCACTTAAATGTCTTAACATGCTATAACAAATTTCATCTTTACCAGGGGCTGAATTCTTACACCTATCCAATGCATTTCTTAATTCTCTCAGTGTGAATGTAACATTATATTTATCCTCTAATTTTCCCTTCTTTTGAATAACCTCTGCATATATGCTCCTTGTTTCTTCCCTACCTCTTCTTTCTTCTTCTGATAGATTACCAGAACTATGCAGCTTACTCAGTGTGTTTACCATCATTTCTGCTTTCTCTAGGTTTGATATAGCCAACTGATTTCCATCTGAAAGGACTGGGTAATTCCACTCTTTTCTATTACCTTCCATCTTTTTAATCATTCCCCATACGTCATTTATATTAGTAGTATTTCCAGTTGAACTACAATAATCTCTCCAGTATGATCTTTTCCTTTGTCTTATCGTCCTTCTCACTACTGCCTGTGCTTGCTTATAATCAATCATATGTTGAAAGTTATGAGTTCTTTTTAACCTTCTAAAGGCTCTATTCCTTTCTCTAACAACATCTTTGCATTTAACATTCCACCATGGGACCGCTTTTCTTACTAGTTTTCCTGAACTTTTTGGTATTGTAGCCATTGCAGCCATATTAGTACTCTGTCACAACTCAATTTCATCAACATCATCTGTTTCTTGGACTGAACTAATATACAAATCACTTATTTCCATAAATCTCTCACAGTCTGCCTTTTTGAAAATCCACCTTCCATGACTATCATCTGTGCTCAACCTTACATCAACATCCAGTTTACATATAATTGGGTGATGGTCACTTCCAATAGTGCTTTCTCCATACACTTCCCACTCACACTTTGGCGCCAATTTACTAGACAAAAACGTGAGGTCTAGTACTGATTCTTTGTCAGTTCTTATATCGATCCTAGTCCCTCTACCATCATTCACACAAACTAAATTCCTATCATTCATTATCTCCTCAATCACCTCTCCATTATTGTCTGTCTTTTCCCTTACCCACATTGTATTATGAGCATTAAAATCTCCACACCACATAACATTATCTCTATCCTGTCCTTCTATTTCCTCTAGCTCATTTAATTCTAACAGTTTACAAGGGTTATAATAATTTATTACTACTATTTTCTTTTTAGGGGCGGCACGGTAGTGTAGTGGTTAGCGCTGTCGCCTCACAGCAAGAAGGTCCGGGTTCGAGCCCCGTGGCCGGCAAGGGCCTTTCTGTGCGGAGTTTGCATGTTCTCCCCGTGTCCGCGTGGGTTTCCTCCAGGTGCTCCGGTTTCCCCCACAGTCCAAAGACATGCAGGTTAGGTTAAGTGGTGACTCTAAATTGACCGTAGGTGTGAATGTGAGTTTGAATGGTCGTCTGTGTCTATGTGTCAGCCCTGTGATGACCTGGCGACTTGTCCAGGGTGTACCCCGCCTTTCGCCCGTAGTCAGCTGGGATGGGCTCCAGCTTGCCTGCGACCCTGTAGAACAGGATAAAGCGGCTACAGATAATGAGATGAGATTTTCTTTTTATCAGCCCATACTTCCACTACCACATATTCTTGTTCCTTACCTGTACCCAACACCCTATGAGACACACCCTGCCTTATAAAGGTAGCACAGCCCCCACCACTTCCTTGCTCTCTGTCTCGTCTAATGACAATATAATTAGCTAAAACAAAATCAAATCTAGGTTTTAACCAAGTTTCTTGGATACACATTACATCTGGTTTTGCACTCCTATTATCTATAAACTGTTTAAAATCTTGACCATTTGTTAACAAACTCCTTGTATTCCATTGTAAAAGTAACATAATCAATATGATCATCCTACACTACTTCCTTCCTGGCTTGCTGATGTCACACTAAGGTGGTGTTTACATTAGACCGTATCAGTGGATCATCAGATTAACGTTTTTAAAACGATTCGCGTGCACACAGCAACCCCAATACACGATTCGCGTGCACACAGCAACGCCAATACACGGATATGCTCGGCTCCGCAGGCATCCTGCGCTCCAAATCACTCCGCCCTGAACAGCGAGTGCCCTCTGGAGGGTGCGCACTCCGGCCCTGCGCAGCTCACAGAGCACGCGAGTGAAGTGCACGAGCAGTGATTCGGGACAAATAGCAGGAAGTGAAAGTCCACGCCGTTTTTCAGCAGTCACGTCACATGATCAACGTGGCATGACCAACGCCAGCGAATCAGGAAGGTGGATGTCACAGTGACGTTGTCCAATGACGACGTCAGCTAGAGCTCAGCACAGCATATCCTCGTTCCTCAATGTTTACACAGCACCGGATCAGATACGTAATGGATTGAATACGTGGGCCCTGGCGGATTCAAGTTGTTCCGCCTGTGGAGTCGTTTCCCGGCGTTTTAATGTGAACGGACAGTGCATCCGCGACGAAAACGAGACAGATACGGTCTAATGTAAACACCACCTAAGACCATCTTGCACCTCCTCCCATTTTAAACCTGCCATACCCAAATGTTGAATTGCTGCCTTTGTAATAATTTGAATCCTTTCAGTTTTTGATTTAACCTCAGCTGTTGCATTAATCACCCCTGCAATGAAGATACCTAGGTCCCTCTTTTCCCCCCACTCCTTTTTCTCCTTCTCTTTAATAGATTCTTGTCTTTGCATCCATACTTTTTTTTAATTTAATTTAAGATTAGACAATACATCAACAAAACAGTAAGAACAAGTGAAAGACAAAGTGACAGACATTCCAAGACATGACAAAGGCATAAATAAAAAAATAAGTAATATAGAAAAAATAGGGGTGATAAGATAAATAAGTGAATAAAATAACATAAAATAATAAATATAAATAAGTTTAAAGAAAGAAAAGTAGATATAAAACAGGGCAAACTGAAATGACAGACAATTTCACTTAATGTAATTTGAATAAAATTGAATAGCTGATAAGCACTTTTTGTTGGATTCGATATGTGACAGAGACTCAAAATACATTTTTAATTCAATTAAAAATAATGGGAATGAGGGGGTTGCCTTGGACATTTTGACTTTATGTATATGGAATTTACCTAGTAATATAAAGAGATTAATTATGTTAAATTTATTATTGTACGAGAAAGTGCCAAAAATAATGATTTTCTCATCAAAGTGATACTTGACTGTAGTTTTAGCGAAAGAAAATTTCTCAAATCTTTCCAAAAGGTGATACGAAATGGACATTTATAAAATAAATGGATGATACTTTATCTTTTTTACAAAAGGTACAGCTGTCATCGATATCAGAAAATCTGGAGATGTATGCATTAGTAGGATAGATGTTATGTAATAGTTTAAGATGTAATTCTCTGATTTTGTTAGAAATTAAAAATTTAAATGGGACAAGCCAAGCTCTACTCCACTTTATATCTTTGAAGAGGGAGTTCCAATAAGTTTTTCCATGAGGAGTTATTTTTCTTTTGCTATAAAGGCATCTTCTAATATGTTTATTTGTACATTTATAACTAATAAACTGGATTCCATCTAAATAAAGTGTCTGTTGAAGGTTAATAACCTCGTGTAGATTACTACAGCCTTTCATTAGCTCTTTTAAACCACTGGGAATAGAGCTAACTATAAATCTATATTCCTTGGGTTTGATGGGAAATCCTTTTTTTCGCAGAAACATCTCATGAGACTATATATGACCTTCGTTGTTAATAAGATCCTTTAAAAATATTACGTTTTTTTTCGACCCAGTTTTGACAACAGAGGGACTTGCATCCTTTAGTAATATTCTCGTTATTCCAAATTATTGTTTTGTGTGGAGAAAAATTGTGTGAGTAGCACAATTTCCATGCTAATAAAGCCTGTTGATAGAATTTTGATAGACCAAGGGGGAGCTTGGATACATTATAATCACATCTTAACAGAAAATGTAGACCTCCTACTTCTTTAAATATGTTGTGTGGGATGAAAGACCATATAGAATCAGGTGTTCTCAAACATTCTTTCACCCATTTCAAGTTAAATGTGTAATTTAAGTCCTTAAAGTCCAAAAGTTCGAAGCCGCCTTCCTCCCTGGATCCAGACAAGATCTCCTTCCTCAGGTAATGGTGTTTATTCTTCCACACAAAGTTAATGAAGATGGTATTGATGTCTTTGCAGGTTGAGTCCAAGACAGTGAGAGAGAGCAGGGTAGACAAAACGTGACACTCCTTCTGCTTTAGTTAACAAAATTCTTCCTATGATGGAAAGGTCTCTTTGTAGCCACATGTTTAAAATGGATTTGGTTTTGTGAAGTTTTGGGGAGAAGTTGAGAAGCTGGCGTTCCATCGGGTCCTTACAAACATGAATTCCAAGATATTTAACACAGTTTTTAACAGGCATGTTATACAAGATTTTGTCCTCAGTTTGAAATAAACACAGGATTTCACATTTGGATCTGTTCAGGTTTAGGCCTGATGCAGCTGAAAACAAGTCTACTAGAGATATAGAATGTTCAACCTGTTGTTTATCCCTTAGAAATAAAGCTGTGTCATCAGCCAGTTGAGTTATTCTTAGCACTTTACCAAAAATGAATAAACCTTTAAGGACAGGATCATGGAGAATGTGCAATGAAAGTAATTCAACAACAATCAAAAATAAAAAAAGGTGAGATGGGACAACCTTGATGAACAGATCTCATGACAGGGAACCTTTGTGTGGTATAATATGGGTCTAACAAAACACTGCTGTCGATATTCTTATAAAACATTTCAACTGTTGAAACAAAGTTTGGGCCAAAGCCAAAGAGTTGGAGCGCTTTATGTAAGAAGTTGTGTTCTACAGTATCAAATGCCTTGTAGAAATCAAGAAAAACTACAAGGGTTCAGATTCAATAAAGTTAGAGTAATCTAAAAGGTCAAGAACAAGTCTTATGGTAGAGCTTATGTGACGGTTGGACATAAACCCAGTTTGAGTTTCACCTATAATCTCATTAAGACCCATTTGTAATCGTTTGGCAAAAATTGTGGAGAAAATCTTAGTCAGAGTTTAAAAGCGTGATGGGCCTCCAGTTTTCTATTGATAAGTGGTCTTTCTCTGGTTTAGGGATTAGGGTTATAAGGCCCTGTTTCATAGTTGTTGACATTTCTTTCTTATCCAGACATTCATGAAATAATTCCATTAAAGGGTTTTCAATTATGTTCCAGAAGTGGAGTAAAAAATTCAGCGTGAATCCCATTGATGCCAGGCGATTTCCCTTTACTCATGGATTTAATTGCCTCTAAGATTTCAAGTTTTGTAATGGGTTCCTCACAGTTTTGTTGAAACTGCTCGGAGATGGAGGGGGTAAATGTTTTAATTAAGTTAATACATTTCTCACAATCATCTATTTTAAAGTTAGACTTGTAAATATTACTATAAAAGGAGCAGATACATTTTGAGATATCTGAAGGGTTGTTAGTTATGTTATCATTAATCTTAAGAGATACTATATTATTTATTTTACGGTTACTTTTCTCTAAAGCAAAAAAAAAAAAACCTAGAATTTTTCTCTCCCTGCTCCAGCCATTTTGCTCTAGATCTTATAAAGGCACCTTTAGCCATGTCAATATATAGGTTGTCTATGTCTTCTTTTAATCTTTTCATTTGAATTTGTTCTTCCTCTGATAGGGAAGTTTTCAGTAATAAGGAATGAAGTTCATTCATGATACTAATTTCTTTAGCCAAATTATTTTTCTTAATATATTTGCCACGTTGTATTGCTAATTCCCTAATTTTGAATTTAAAATATTCCCATTTTTGAGTGTGACTTGATTAATATTTAATTTTAATATGTAATTTCAATATTGAGTGTGACCAGATTAATATTTAATTTCCAGTAACCCCGTAGATTATTGTTTTTTTGTTTAGTTCCAATTAGATGAATTGTAATTAAATTATGATCTGATAAGGGGGCATAATCATGGGAGGTTTCTGAAATAAATTGAGTACAAGAGGGAGATATAAACCATAAATCAATTCTAGATTGCAAAGATCTGTTAGCATTGCTCCAAGTAAATTCTTTTTTGTCAGGATTTAAGAAACGCCAAATATCAACAACAGAGAGTCGTTCAGAAATAAAGATTGTGCTTTTAAATCTTGAGGTTTGAGTTGTTCTTGCTGGAATTCTAACAGAGATCATCTGGTGTGCCATTAAAATCACCACCGATTATAATGTGCGCTTCCTTGTATTTGTTTTTGAGGACAACCAGTTTGTCACAAAGTTGTGTAAACATAATCTTGGCTTGAGCTGGGTAATTGTGGCTATATAAATTACCAAACTACGAAGTAGGAGTTATTCAGTTTGAGTATCAGAGCTATTCATCTGTCCTCATCTGACATAAAATATTAAATTATATCACCACTGAATTTATTGAGGATGGCGACCCCTGCTGACTGTTGGGAGAAGTGGCTGAAGTAACCCTGATCATCCCATTGAGCTTTCCAAAACTTTATATCGCTATCAACTGAATGAGTCTCTTGTAAGAATATTAAATCAGCATTTTTTCGTCCACAGAAAATAAAGATTGATTTCCTTTTTGTCATATCACGAATGCCATTAACATTAAGATATGTTATTTTCAAAGAATTAAAATAGTCTGCCATGAAAAGAAAGAAGGAAAACAAAAAAATGAGTTGGATGTCTGTGAATGAAACTATGAAATAACAAAGCTCTGAGCGGAAGCTGCCAGAGAAATATACGCTGAGTGTTGAGTACCTTGAAAAATAATCGTATCATTTATATATAGATTTATAACAGAAGTGAGTATGAAGCCCTTGTCTACATAAACATGTACAACCCCAATTCCAAAAAAGTTGGGACAAAATACAAATTGTAAATAAAAACGGAATGCAATGATGTGGAAGTTTCAAAATTCCATATTTTGTTCAGAATAGAACATAGATGACATATCAAATGTTTAAACTGAGAAAATGTATCATTTAAAGAGAAAAATTAGGTGATTTTAAATTTCATGACAACAACACATCTCAAAAAAGTTGGGACAAGGCCATGTTTACCACTGTGAGACATCCCCTTTTCTCTTTACAACAGTCTGTAAACGTCTGGGGACTGAGGAGACGAGTTGCTCAAGTTTAGGGATAGGAATGTTAACCCATTCTTGTCTAATGTAGGATTCTAGTTGCTCAACTGTCTTAGGTCTTTTTTGTCGTATCTTCCATTTTATGATGCGCCAAATGTTTTCTGTGGGTGAAAGATCTGGACTGCAGGCTGGCCAGTTCAGTACCCGGACCCTTCTTCTACGCAGCCATGATGCTGTAATTGATGCAGTATGTGGTTTGGCATTGTCATGTTGGAAAATGCAAGGTCTTCCCTGAAAGAGATGTCATCTGGATGGGAGCATATGTTGCTCTAGAACCTGGATATACCTTTCAGCATTGATGGTGTCTTTCCAGATGTGTAAGCTGCTCATGCCACACGCACTAATGCAACCCCATACCATCAGAGATGCAGGCTTCTGAACTGAGCGCTGATAACAACTTGGGTCGTCCTTCTCCTCTTTAGTCTGAATGACATGGCGTTCCTGATTTCCATAAAGAACTTCCAATTTTGATTCGTCTGACCACAGAACAGTTTTCCACTTTGCCACAGTCCATTTTAAATGAGCCTTGGCCCAGAGAAGACGTCTGCGCTTTTGGATCATGTTTAGATACGGCTTCTTCTTTGAACTATAGAGTTTTAGCTGGCAACAGCGGCTGGCACGGTGAATTGTGTTCACAGATAATGTTCTCTGGAAATATTCTGAGCCCATTTTGTGATTTCCAATACAGAAGCATGCCTGTATGTGATGCAGTGCCGTCTAAGGGCCCGAAGATCACGGGCACCCAGTATGGTTTTCCGGCCTTGACCCTTACGCACAGAGATTCTTCCAGATTCTCTGAATCTTTTGATGATATTATGCACTGTAGATGATGATATGTTCAAACTCTTTGCAATTTTACACTGTCAAACTCCTTTCTGATATTGCTCCACTATTTGTCGCCGCAGAATTAGGGAGATTGGTGATCCTCTTCCCATCTTTACTTCTGAGAGCCGCTGCCACTCCAAGATGCTCTTTTTATACCCAGTCATGTTAATGACCTGTTGCCAATTGACCTAATGAGTTGCAATTTGGTCCTCCAGCTGTTCCTTTTTTGTACCTTTAACTTTTCCAGCCTCTTATTGCCCCTTTCCCAACTTTTTTGAGATGTGTTGCTGTCGTGAAATTTCAAATGAGCCAATATTTGGCATGAAATTTCAAAATGTCTCACTTTTGACATTTGATATGTTGTCTATGTTCTATTGTGAATACAATATCAGTTTTTGAGATTTGTAAATTATTGCATTCCGTTTTTATTTACAATTTGTACTTTGTCCCAACTTTTTTGGAATCAGGGTTGTAGAAAACATAACACTTAAAACCTGGGCTACATCTTAATTCAGTAGTCAGTGGAACATCTAAATCAGCAATACAAAGAATTACACAGTGAATATTACACCGTAAATAATGGCAACAGGACCCTGCCATTTAGTCTTTTTTCCGTCGGTGTATGCTTGCTTGATGAGAGGCCAAAGCTTGTTTCTGCACTGCTTTTCCTGATAGGTGAGATCTTCTGCCATCCGAAGCTTTTTTCTTTCATAACATCTGCTGTGAGGGATGCTCTCCATACCTTGTATCTGAAGGTGCACATAGTGAACTGTATGATGATGGGGTGTGTGCTTTGATTTTCTCATGGTCGTCCAATTCTGTGCACTGTGTCAACCATTAATCCAAGCTTGCTTCTCTCCTCTGGGATTATCTGGTTGACTATCTCCAACACCTCTTTTCTTACATCCTCGTTTGGTTTCTCGGGGAGATTTAGAAGACGGAGATTTCACCTCCTGCTGTACCTTTCTGCTTCATCTTGCTTCTCCTGCATGGTGGAGAATTGGTCTTGGAGTAACTTCACCGAGTCACCTGTTTCTTTGCTCTGTATTTCCAGATGTTGCATGTTTTCTCTCACCATCGCGATCTCGGCAGTGTTCTCCAAAACCATTTTCTCGAAGTTGGAGAAGCGGTCATTCAAGCTATTAATAGCTTTTAGTATGTCCGCGTTGGAGACCGATTCTTCTTCCATTTCTGTGCAGATTTTTTTTGGGTTGGGGCTTTGGAGAGGAGAGGTCAGTAAAGGAGTGCACAACCCAGCATAAGCATGGTCTGGAATACTGTCCATTATTAATGTTCCTTTTTTCTGGTTTCTTGCGTCTCTTTTGTTAGCCATCTTAGCACCTGCTGCTAGTTAAGTTAGCAAGCAGTGTTCGCTCCGTGAGAGAGGTTTAAGTCTTTTAATTAAGCAGATAGTTTGAGCGAGCCTACCATTAACATTTAGAGCACAAGAAACATTTTCCACTTCTTAAATGATGGATATGTGAGTCTTAAAAGTCCATTTAAAAGTATTGAAGTATTGAAAAAGTATTGAAGAAGTACTGAAGTATTGAGGAGCTCAGAAGGAAGCGTCTGACCAACCCGCCATCTTGCCGCGAACCCCCGCATCCATACTTTCCCTGTGGCTACTTCCCCTCTGACATTTCTTCCATTAACCCTTGTTTACTCCACCCTTTTAACTGCTTCTGCATGGGTAACTTTGTTCTTCATTTTCACATTATAAATCTCTGTCTCCCTTCTCATTACTTCACACCCCCAGTAAGCTGCACTGTGTGCCCCTCCACAATTACAACATTTAGGTCTTGGTTTCTCTCCACACTCCCCATAATCATGAGTTCCACTACATTTTGCACACCTTTTCTCCCCTTTACACATTTTAGCTACATGCCCAAACTTTTGACACTTGAAACATCTCATTGGTTTATGAATTAACTCTCTCACACTATATCTCATCTCATCTCATCATCTCTAGCCGCTTTATCCTTCTACAGGGTCGCAGGCAAGCTGGAGCCCATCCCAGCTGACTACGGGCGAAAGGCGGGGTACACCCTGGACAAGTCGCCAGGTCATCACAGGGCTGACACATAGACACAGACAACCATTCACACCCACACTCACACCCACGGTCAATTAAGAGTCACCAGTTAACCTAACCTGCATGTCTTTGGACTGTGGGGGAAACCAGAGCACCCGGAGGAAACCCACGCGGACACGGGGAGAACATGCAAACTCCACACAGAAAGGCCCTTGCCGGCCCCGGGGCTCGAACCCAGGACCTTCTTGCTGTGAGGCGACAGCGCTAACCACTACACCACCGTGCCGCCCACACTATGTCTCATATACCCAAAATATAGCTCTGTAGGCATCTCTTTAGTACTGAACTGAATTACAACTGATTCAGTTTCCTTTTTCTCAATTCCCCTAGTCAACAGTTTTGCACTCTGAACAGCATCACACTTTTCCTTTAAATACTTAACTAGATCCTTCATCTCCATTGATAAAGGAATCCCATAAATCACCCCTTTACTTCCTTGATCACCAACTCTCACAATCTTCACTACCTTTGCTTTCCCAACTGCTTGCAAATTTTCAGCTCTTCCAACCTGTTCTTCAGAGATACATCCAATTAATAAATTGCCATCATTCAAAATTCTTGCATATTTAACTTCCCCAACCTGATTCTTAATTATTTTCGTCAGCTTTATTGGATCCATATTTTTCACTCCTCCCTCTTCAAACCTCACAACAACATTCCATTTCTCCTCACTCTCGTTACTTTTCCTCAACTGCTTAGCTTTATATATCTTCCTTAACTGCCAATTATCTTCATCTAAGTCATCCATACTCCAACAATCTTCCCCCTGACTCCCCGCCATGGTAAAGAATATGTGCAAGTGTATCGTCTACCGGACCCATACAGGCCATCAGCCGATACTCTCGCAGAATATTCCCTCCACTCAAACTACTCTAACCCTGACAATCAAGACAAAGAAAACAAAATGTTGTTGCTTTGGAAAACCACTCTCTCCTCCTCTCCCCAGAAGCCTCAACTCCACCCACTCACCCCCTTCTACAACGAGCAAGGGTGCTACAGAAAGCTCACACATGATATCGTGAGAACTCGCGTGAATCCCTCAGGCACATCCCTGGCAAAGTCCCCTTCTGAGAATGGCCTATTTATACACAGCAGAGCAGACGAAACAAATCATGCCAGCGGGACGGGACTTCCTGAAGTGAATGCCAGCGAGATGGGAGTCCTGTCCCGGATCCGGATTGCGCTGAACTGGGAGATAGTAAATCTCCTGAGTGGAAGTCCAGGGCGGATCATGACAATTTATACCATCTACATTAAGGCATAAGAATGAAATATTGACATTTGTTTTTTTTTTTATAGAAAGCATGGTCCAGGCTGATAGCATTAAGAATTGAGGGATCTGGCCCATCCTAAAAGTCAAAGTATATACATAACTTTTGGATTTTTTTCTTCACCCCACCCAATTTTGTACAGATGCTCAGGAGAATCAATAATTTGGTTTGGTCTCATCCTTCTTCGATTATCTTACAAAAGATTTTACCGTCAATTGTCCACAACTTCTGATGTCTTTATCCTTTCTGATTACTCTCATAATCTTGCTTCTCATGTGTGCCAGGTCATCGTTGATATAAACACCTTTGTACTCAGCTTTTCCTTTCAGTTTATGCTTAGCTCTCATCAATGCCGCCTGAATCTCTCCGGTCACAAATCTGACAATAATGGTGCATGGTCGAGTTCTCATTCTGTTCATACCCTCCTGGTTTTCGTTACCATCTCCATCTTCATTTTCATTTCCATATCTGTTTGATAGCCTGTGACTTGTACTAATGTCAACAGGTGAAATGTCCACCCCAATATCTTTGGCTACTTTTATTACCACATCAGTTGTGTTTTCATTTTCTGCTTCTGCAATTCCACTAATTTTCACATTTTCCTTTTGACTGTATTGTTCCAGCCTCTCAGGCTCAAACGAGTGTTTTTGTGTCTCCATTTTTAACTTCAAGATCATGGTTTTTGTTTTGTGGTTCTCCTCTTTCAGGGATTCAATGATTTTGTTTCTTTGCACGAGCAATAGCAGCATTCACAGCTGCTGTGATAGACTGAATGAGTAGAGGTTGAATTTCCGCTACAACTTTTGATACAATATCTGTGACGTGGCTGTCAATGCTAGAATTATTTCAAGTGCCATGAGGATGACCTTTGGCATTTTGTTTTTGAGAAGGTTCACTCACCATTCCCTCTAATGCATTTTCAATGTCTCTCTTAAAATCAAAAGCAATTTCACTGGCTTCATCTTCATTAGATAAAGCACCAAATCTGTTGGATGTAGCAGCCATTTTAAGTGCTGTGGCAGTTGTTTCAGAATGGAAGCATTGAATGGAAGGTTCTGATTGAACCTGTAGGAGGGGTTTTTCCCATCACTTTCGCTCTTTCACTTTCAGTCTCATTCATATTTTTCCATTTTATCTCTTTGTGTGCATGATACTGTGAGTACGCAGGCATTTACGGATGTACGTGTGGCAGAAGATAGCTATAGAATAGCAAATCAAGCCAAAACGAGAGTCAGGAATTGTAGTCAAAGAACAAGCAAGGGTCAGGCAATCAGCGAACAGAGTAATGTGGGCAAAACAGGAATTGAGGAAACAAGAAAACAGTAGCAAAGGTCAAACAGGCAGAAAGGCAGTCAGAGAATAACAAGGCTTGGTATGTACAGAAAAACCAGAATGATACTTCGCAATGTATGCTTGTGTGACTGGGGTTTAAATACCGAGACAGGTGATGAGGAAATTAATGTCAGCTGATAGTCAGAAGGCAGGAGATAGAGGGCGCTGTGTGTGCTGGGAGTTGTAGTCTGAGCTGTCCATGTTTGTAGTCTGCTCGTCTCCAACTTTGCTCTTCCGGCCCATACCCTTCCCAATCTACCAGGTACTCGATCTGGCCACCTCTTCGCCTGGAGTCGAGGATTTTGTTGACCTGGTAGATGGGTTCCCTGTCGAGATTCAGAGAAGGGTGATCTTGAGTGGGTGTGTTGTCAGAGAGCGGACCTGGGATGATGGGTTTGAGATTGGAGACGTGGAAAGTAGGAGAAACCCTGCTGTGCGGTGGAAATTCTAGACGATATGAGACATCATTGATGTGCCGTAACACCTTGAAGGGTCCGATGTAGCGTGGTTGTAGTTTATTACAGGTGTGTGTCTCTCATAGGTTCTTAGTCGCCACCCATACTCGATCACCGGGAAGATAGGTGGGAGTCTCTTCTGTGTCGATTGGCATACGTCTTGTACTTGGCACAGACGACCTCTAGCCGCTGATGGACCTCTTCCCAAATGGTTTGGCTGCACTGGAACCACTCGTCTAGTGCCTGTACCTGATTGGGTGTGTCATCCCAGGGGGTCAAGTCAAGTCAACTTTATTGTCAAATATGCTATACATGCTCGACATACAGCACAGATGAAATTTCAGTCCTCTCTGACTCATGGTGCAAACAGGCAATGCAATAAATAAAAATAGAATAATTGAAAAAAAACCAAAACAATATAAACAGTATAAACACTCTAGATAGGAACTAGACAAAGACTAAACACTCAGACAAACAATATAACAGTATAAACACTAGATAAAACAAGACATAGACTAAACACTCAGACAATATAAACAGTGTAAACACTAGATAAGAACTACACACAGACTAAACACTCAAACAGACAATATAAAACAGTATAAACACTCTAGATATGAACTAGACATAGACCAAACACACACACACACACACACACACACACACACACACACACACAAATTGGTTCAAATAACCAAACAGTCAAGGGCACTTGAGGTATAGCAGGTAAACATGAAACATGAAATAAGCAGTATAAACAAACTAGCAGCTGTTAAGATGAGGTAGTGCGGAATAGTGCAAGTGAGTGAGGTAAAGTGAGATGTGCGGTCCCTGAGTTCAGTGTGTTAATGAACGATGAGATGTATGTATGTATGTATGTGTGTGTGTGTGTGTGTGTGTGTGTGTGTGTGTTGGGGGGGAAACTGTGAGGATGACATGTCAGGCTGTGAGATGGGTGGGTGGGGTCACCTGCAATCCTGATGGCTTTGCGGGTGAGGCAGGAGTTATAGATATCCATTAGAGAAGGGAGAGAGACACCAATGATCCTCTCAGCTGCTCTCACGATGCACTGCAGAGACTTGCAGCAGGACACGGTGCAGGCGCCGTACCACACGGTGATGCAGCTGGTCAGAATGTTCTCGATGGTGCCTCTGTAGAAAGTGTGCATGATGGGGGCCGGGGCTCTTGCTCTCCTCAGTTTGCGGAAGAAGTACAGACGCTGTTGGGCTTTTTTGGCCAGTGATGCGGTGTTGTTGCTCCAGGACAGGTCTTCAGAGATGTGCACACCCAGAAACTTGGTGCTGCTCACCCTCTCCACTGCAGCACCATCGATAGATAGTGGATCATGCTGGGTGTGCTCTCTCCTGAAGTCCACAACAATCTCCAAGGGTGGTTGGTAGCCGAGTATGCACTGGAAAGGTGTTAGCTGAGTCGCAGAATGCTTTAGGGAGTCCTGCGCATACTCGGCCCATGGCAGGAAATGTGTCCAGTCCTCCTGGTTGCGCATGCAGTAGATTTGCAGGAAGCAACTGATTTCCTGGTTGGCCCGTTCTACCTGCCCATTGGACTGGGGGTGGTAGCTGGATGCAAGGCTAATGGCCACCTCCTCCCTTTCCATGAAGCAGGACCAGAACTTGGAGATGAATTGTGGGCCTCGGTCACTGATGATGCCTTCAGGGATGCCGTAGTATCGGAATACTTGTTGGCAAAGAAGCTCAGCCATTTGGGCGGCCATAGGGATACCTGGAAGAGGGATGAGCCTCAAAGCTTTTGAGAACCGGTTGATGGTGACCATGATTGTGGTATTGTTTTGTGATGAAGGGAGGTCTGTGATGAAGTCGATTGCCAAGTGCGACCAGGGTCGCTGCGGGACAGGTAGAGGCATGAGCTTGCCGGCCGGAGGAACTCGAGGAACCTTGGCCTGGGCACAGTTGGAACAGGAAGAGACGAACCGGTTGATTTCGGTCAGCATGTTGTCCCACCAGTACCTATTCTTCAGCATCTGGTAGGTACATTGACTATTGGGGTGACCGGCGGCAGGAGAGGAGTGCACTCAGATGATGAGGTTGCCGTGTCATCCTGGTGTTCAGATCAGCGAGCATCTGTTGATGTTCTCCTAGCAGTCGCCCCTGTGCATTGAGAGCTGTCCGTTTGTGATCCTCCACTACATCCATGCTGGCGAAGTATCCTGTGAGTACGCAGGCACTTACAAATGTACGGGCAGCAGAAGACAGCTATAGAATAGCAAACCAAGCCAAAACGAGAGACAGAAACCGTAGTCAAAGAACAAGCTAGGGTCGGGCGATTGGCAAACAGAGGAACGTGGGCAAAACAGAAATCGAGGAAACGAGAAAACACTAGCAAAGGTCAAACAGGCAGAAAGGCAGTCAGAGAATAACAAGGCTTGGAATGTACAGAAAAAACAGAACGATACTTCACAATGTGTGCTTGTGTGACTGGGGTTTAAATACTGAGACAGGTGATGAGGAAATGAATGTCAGCTGAGAGTCAGAAGGTGGGAGATAGAGGGCGCTGTGTGTGCTGGGAGTTGTAGTCCGAGCTGCCCATGTTTGTAGTCTGCTCGTCTCCAGAGGGTTTACTGACAGATACTCAGTGTGTTATTCAAATTAATCTTGCACTGATATACGGTGTTTTCAGGATTTTACAAAGATTCCCACAAAAAGGAGAGCAAAATGATGAACTGTGGCCTGCTGACAAACAAGAATGAGCCAGGTAATACTGAGTGTATTTTTTAAAATTATTTTTGAAAGAAAGTCTCTCTCTCTCTCTCTCTCTCTCTCTCTCTCTCTGATGAAAAGAAATTACACAAAAACTTGTTTTTTGTCCGTCTTGCTTTTGATACCTTTTTGCAACAAGACTATTCATTAATTAATATGAGTTAATGAGCAACATGGTGGTGCAGTGGTTGGAATGGTCAACTCACAGTGAGAAGGTTCTGGGTTTGAACCTCATGTTTGACTAGGACCTTTCTGTGTGGAGTTTGCATGTTCTCCTCATGCCTGCATGGCTTTCCTCCAGGTGCTCCAGTTTCCTCCCACAGTCCAAAGGCATGCAGATTGGGTCAACTGGCTACTCTAATACTTCGTTTACACGTAGCCGGGTATTTATGAAAACGGGTATCTTCTCCTCCCTGTACTAGAAAATAATTCCGTTTACACAATGCTCAAAAACAGCCAGGGAAGGCTATCAAAAACATGTCAAACAAATAGAAAGCCAACCAGAGATCTGAAAGCCAAGGAGGAGGGACCATCAGATCACAATGCTAAAACTCCGTTTTCCCCATAACACGGAGAAAACTCCATTTTCCACTATTTACACGTAGGCATGAAAAAGGAGTTTTCACAAATCTCCACTTTGCCCAGAGTTATCGAAAGCAGCCGTTTTCAGTGACTGAAACCTCTGTTTACGTGTAAATGATGGGTGCAACCACATAAATAAATATCCGTTTTTATAGATACCCGGCTACGTGTAAACCGGGTCTAAATTGCCCATAGGTGTGAATGTGAGTGTGAATGGTTGTTCTTCTCTGTGCTTGCCCTGCAATAGATTTCTGAATTGCCCAGGGTCTCTCTGCCAATCTGCCCAATCTCTGGCCTGAAGTCAGCTGGGATTGCCTCCAGCTTCCGGATAAACAGTATAAATAATGGATGGATATGATGACTAGATTGGTTGATCGATCAATAAATAAATAAATCAATTAACCAACCTGCCCTAAAGACAATATGACAATGTTTCACTGTTAATATGGTTTGATGCTGCTGTTTGGCACATTGTAATTTATTTTTGATTTGTTATATGGCTTGGAAACCCCAAGATTTTACTTTTTCTTGTAATTTACCAACAATGTCTGGGATTTTATTTTGCCTCTCTTGCCATCCTTCTCACTGTTCGTGGGGACAAAATAAACTTGGGTCCTCTTCCAGGCAAATTTGTAACTGCGCCAGTTGGTATCCCCTTTTTTATTATTACCCTAACAGTAGAAATGGGAATTTTCATGTGGGTAGCTATTTTTTTATGACCATTCTCTGACTTATGAAGGTCAACACACTTCTTCCTCAGTCAGTTTGTGTGTTCTCTTATCGTTCCCATGTTGATGGATGACTAAGGGAATTTGGGCTCTGTCTCACCTCATATTTGTACCCCAGTTAATCAGAAAATCATAGGTTACAGCTTGAAAGTTCCTACACACTCCAAACACAAAAATGTACAATTTAAATGGGAAACATGCTTCAGTTACATTTCATCTCATCTCATTATCTCTAGCCGCTTTATCCTGTTCTACAGGGTCGCAGGCAAGCTGGAGCCTATCCCAGCTGACTACGGGCGAAAGGCGGGGTACACCCTGGACAAGTCGCCAGGTCATCACAGGGCCGACACATAGACACAGACAACCATTCACACTCACATTCACACCTACGGTCAATTTAGAGTCACCAGTTAACCTAACCTGCATGTCTTTGGACTGTGGGGGAAACCAGAGCACCCGGAGGAAACCCACAGAGACACGGGGAGAACATGCAAACTCCTCACAGAAAGGCCCTCGCCGGCCACGGGGCTCGAACCTGGACCTTCTTGCTGTGAGGCGACAGCGCTAATCACTACAAACACCACGCCGCCTATATATATATATATATGGCTCGAAATTCGTATATTTTTTCACCAGCCAGCTGGACGAGTTACCTTCCAAAGTAACTAGCCAAACAGAAAATCAACTAGCCAAAATTTGTTCATGTATGAATTTTACTTCTGTCAAAAATAACACAAAAGAGAGTAGTTACCATTGTTCATGACTAATGTGCATTTATTTCAAGAACCGGAGTATTTTGATACTGTTGTTAAATACATAAATGAGAACAACACAGAGCACCATAGTATAATATCAACAAATAATAATATATTGGACTTTTTTCCCCGGTCTGCAGGTTGGGAGGTCTGTAAACCAATCAGGATGCTCTTTGTCAAGCATGCGCTTCATGAACTGGCACACGCGCAGTCTCCCTCGCGCTCCGTCATATGCACAATGCAGACATTAATGTTTCGCGTGCACGCTCTTGCTCGCTTGCTCTAGATTCTGGGAGATATTCTCCAATTTGCAGGCATCAGGGAGCCACTATCAATATGCGGGAGACTCCCAGAACTTCCAGGAGACTTGGGATATCTGTTATATGCATGCGCAGTAGTGAAAAAAACGACAGCCTGACCGTCCTGCCGATAAACACATCGATTAATACAGACACGGCACGTGCTTAATATGTGGCGGCTTTAGTTTTACTTTAGTAAACTCTTAACTTTTACAGTCTCTGCATGTTTTAAATTTTACTTAACTTTTATTCTATTTTATTCTGCTGTTTTTTTCCTTTCTTTTACTGAACTTTTACTTCATTTTATTATTTTATTTCTACTATTGTTTAATTCTTATTATTTTTCTTCCCCATTTATTTTATGTAATTTTATTTTCTATTGTTTACTGTTTTGCTTTTACTTCTGTAAAGCACATTGAACTGCCACTGTGTATGAAATGTGCTATATAAATAAACTTGCCTTGCCTTAGTTAACGGTGTGTCTGAATCTTCGCTTCATGTATCTTTTTTATTTTCAACTAGCCAGCCGGGCTGGCTAGTGACAGGAATTACTCGCCAAATGACAAATTAAGTCGCCTCGGGCGACTTACATCATTAATTCAGAGGTGGTGAATCTTTCAAAATGTCTTTTATCTTGCCAAGGCCGAGGTCTCTTAACTTCCTGTTAGTGATCATGATTGACTACAGCTGGTAGTTTCTCTGTGCCTTCATAAAAAGGGTTTGTTTGCAGCACTCATTGTATTGACCAGCACACAGTAAAATGGGAAAGTCCAAGGAGCTCAGTGCAGATCTGAGAAAGAGGATTGCAGATATATACAACTCCAGCATGTCTCTGGGAGCCATTTCTAAAAAACTGCAGATTCCAAGATCAGTTCAAGCAATTATATCCAAGTTATTGTAACAAAACCAAATGACTGAATTCTGAATATCTGATCCAAATACTCATCTGTCTATAAATACAGGGTATTTAGTTGTATTTCACTGTAGCAGGATGAATAAAAGAGTGATTGACATAGAGCCCACACCCCAGCCTTTAGCCCTTGGTAGAAGTGCAGTGCTGTATTCAGGGCTTGTTCTCTGACTTACACTAAACTGCTTGTGTAGTGAGGAAACTCATTCATGCTTTCATGCCACCAGGCTTCTTTCATTACATATCCCCTATGTAATTACAGTGGTGCTTGAAAGTTTGTGAACCCTTTAGAATTTTCTATATTTCTGCATAAATATGACCTAAAACATCATCAGATTTTCACACAAGTCCTAAAAGTAGATAAAGAGAACCCAGTTAAACAAATGAGACAATATTATATTTGGTCATTTATTTATTAAAGAAAATGATCCAATATTACATATCTGTGAGTGGAAAAAGTATGTGAACCGCTAGGATTAGCAGTTAATTTGAAGGTGAAATTAGAGTCAGGTGATTTCAATCAATGGGATGACAATCAGGTGGGAGTGAGCACCCTGTTTTATTTAAGTGAACCAATAGCTCTATGTATTTCAGGCTGAATGTTAAAAAGATGCCTCCCAGAAGACCCATTCTCCCAAAGGTGCTGGTATCTCCCATGTACTCTGGCCTTAATGATGCTTTTGACTTCAGCCTTACTATACTGTATATTAGTATCCATATTGTCCCTACTTGCCGCAACCAAGAAACGATCTGCAAACAAAAAACGTTGCATTACCTGTCACTATAAACGGAGATGCTCCAAACCTGCAGTGGGCGCTCT
This sequence comes from Neoarius graeffei, assembly GCF_027579695.1. NCBI lineage: Eukaryota > Metazoa > Chordata > Actinopteri > Siluriformes > Ariidae > Neoarius > Neoarius graeffei. Next base: position 54,927,736 of record NC_083570.1, on the reverse strand, counting down.
CAGCATAACAGCTCAATCGAGAGTTTTTCATTTAGGCCTTTAAGACCACGTTTTTCATTTAGACCTCGTTTAGACTTGTGTTTGAGTTTGTGATTTTGCAGCGTTTCTGTACTTGAAGCTGTTTTCTTGAACTGAGACGTATTGGGCCGTTGCCGTCCGTTTGACCCTTGTCTATCTATTGAGCTGTTACGCTGAGAGCGCCCCCTGCAGGTTTGGAGCATCTCCGTTTGCAGTGACAGGTAATGCAGCGTTTTTCGTTTGCAGATCGTTTCTCTATTTGCATCGCGTTTGATGATGCATTTGTCTTTGTTTTTTTGCAGCACGTTTTTTTCATTTAGACTTCGTTTAGACTTGCGTTTGAGTTTGTGATTTTGCAGCGTTTCTGTGCTTGAAGCTGTTTTCTCGAACTGAGACGTATTGAGGTATTTCACTCACGTGACCAAGTCATGTGACGCTGCCATTTTGGACGGCACGGCTCGAATCAGTTTGAATGCGAGGAAGGCGACAAACGAAAAACATAAAAGAAAAAGGAGCGAGATGCAGAAAACACCTTCACTATCCAGCGACGTAGGGCATTTACAGGGCGAGCAGAGGGAGAGGTATTTGCAAAAATTGAGGTTAGCAGGCTTAGAGAACGACGTTTACCTGCTTCCACCAGGATTGTTCACTGACGTACGGAAGTACACGAAGCCCTCGTCTTTACCTGACTTCGGCCCACATGATCTGTATACCTGTGTCGTTAAAAAACCATCGCCATACACAGGTATTGATCTGAAAGCGTATACGAGTTTGGATGCCTACAAATATTTTGTGTCAGGCTGGGTAACATGCCTACATCAGTGGGTCGTCCCTGGAGCCGGTGGTCGCCATCTGATTACAGCTAAGGTTTGTTCACATTTTCATTTACTTTCGGTCCTCAGGATAAACAAAATGTTATTAAATGTCATTGAAATAACTTCTTAGTCTGTTGAGACATGGCCCGTTATAAATTTGCTGTTACCAGGTAATGACCAAGAACTGTATTATTAGGGTTGGTGTAGTTTTAGCAGTGTATTAGCAACTAGCTGTTAGCACTAGCTAATGTCAACAACATCGTAGCTGGTATGTTACTGTAGCAATATTTACGTTCAGTCATTTGGATGACTGTTAAAACCTTTCAGTCTCAAGTTTTTCCTTTACTGGATTTACTAGTTTACTGAGCTAGCGCGCTCGGCGGCCAAGCCGGGCGCCATCGCGCGCTCGGCGGCCAAGCCGGGCGCCATCGCGCGCTCGGCGGCCAAGCCGGGCGCCATCGCGCGCTCGGCGGCCAAGCCGGGAGCCATCGCGCGCTCGCTCAGTAAACTAGTAAATCCAGTAAAGGAAAAACTTGAGACTGAAAGGTTTTAACAGTCATCCAAATGACTGAACGTAAATATTGCTACAGTAACATACTAGCTACTGTTGTTGACATTAGCTAGCTTGCCGTCCAAAATGGTGGACACCGGGGCGTCACGTGACCCTGTGACGTCAGGTGAAATACCTCAATTGGGCCGTTGCCGTCCGTTTGACCCTTGTCGGCCACCGTACAACACACCTGCAATTTACCGAAAGCAACATGTTTTCCTCAATATACATTGCATATAACTCGTTCTGACCTGTCTCTGAATTATGTCTGAAGTGAATTCCTTCCGTGTTTCACTCGACAGACAGCGTGCGGGAGAGTGCGCGGAGCCACTGCTTCACCATCCTGCGCAGCTGCTATCCAAAGTGTTGTAGTAGACAGAATGTCCAAAATGAAGTGTTAGTTTTCAACTGTTCAGCTAAAAAAAAATGTTATTAAAACGATTAAATGTTGTGTTTGCAATTTATTTATAATCAAAAACTGATACAGGTGGATGAAAGAGTGATAGTGTGATAAAAAAGTACTATACTAGTACTACTGAGTGATAAGAAGTCCTAGTGAATGCTTGATAAGTAGACAATAATAAATAATTAGGTGTATTTTTCGGCGCGCGCACTATGACTCAAAATAATAGTACCGGCAAGAAATAAAAGTTACTTTCACCCCTGCAAGATGACTTGATTGTGAGTCTTTCTTGAGCGTACGTAAAAATTATTTCTACGATTTGCATGAACTGCTGCATCGACAACCTATGCCCCCCTCCTGGTACCTATGCCCCTCCTTTGCCACCCTAAGGAAAAACCTCTGGAGCCGCCACTGCCCTCTTCAAGATTGTGATGAACAAAATTCACGTCTACAGCTTTAATTTAAACCTGCAGGCGTCTGCTGACTGAATCTGTAGGAGGGGTTTCCCTTCACTCACTTTCACGCTTCTGTTCGTGTTCTGTTTCATTTCTGTGTGTGTGTGAGAGAGAGAGCTTCAGTTTAATCTTGAGCTGATAAACGGTGTTTTCTTTTCAGGACTTTCCAAAGATTCCCACAAAAAGACAGCAGAATGGTGAACTGTGGTCTGTTGACAAACAAGAATGAGCCAGGTAAGATTTAGTGTATTTTTGTTTGTTAAAATCTCTCTCTCTCTCTGAGTGGGCGTGGTGTGTGTGAGTGTGTGCACGGTGCTGCCTGCGTGTTTTCGCTCCCTACTTTTTCTATAATCCCTGCCAACACACCCATGTGGGTCCCACATGGGTTGAATGTGGGCTGCCCAGCTGGGTTCCAGTCGGTTTTGGCCAAGGGTTATGCGGTGGCCCCATGTGGGCAAGCCCAGTTGGGCTAAAAGTGGGTTTCAAATGGGCCCTAGCTAAAACCTACTTGGGCAACCCAGGTTTCTCCCATCTGGGTCCCACACGGAGTTGTCCCATGCAGGCTCATTATGGGTCCCTTATTTTACCCTTTCAGGTATTGTGTGGGCAGGGACGTCACTAGGTTTGAGAGACAGGGGTAGCTTAGCACCCAGAGGATTAAAGGTATTGCGCGCGCGCAGCGCGCGCCGAACATTTTTCAGAGCACCTACTAAGGCTGTCAATCAATTCATTATTTCAAGAGCATCACACCTTGGGGACACACTTCCCACCATTTCTATTCTATTTTAAAATTGCTTTCATCATTTAATTGCTTGCTGAAGCAACTTCACCAGCTAAACTACAAAAATGTGAAAAAAAAAACAATGGTAGGTGTCATGCATTCCTGCGCAAACTGAAGAGGGCAAGTGCTTCACAAATCATGTAAACATTCTACAGAAGACTCAATATAGCCTAGGTAAAGTTAAGCAAATGCAAACCACTGACATCAAATTACAATCTCACCGTGTGTGTCTGCAAATGAAAGCATAGAATTCTGACTCTCTGCAAACCCAACTCAATGGAAGCCCGCACCGCGCCTGCTGCAGAATGCCCGCGTAGTTTTTTAAGTCCTACTAGCCTACCACTCGACGTGACGCTTGACACAGAGCCAATGAGGAGGAATCATAACGATATTAATAATATTGCATTAAACAATAAATAAGCAAGCAGAAACTGTTGTTCGGATTAACTTGCGTTGTTGATGGCTCATGTTCAGTGCTTTACTGCCTTTGTTTTTTTTGGGAAAAAAAAATAAAAATATAAATAATTTAAAAAAGGGCAAAAAATATAGGGTGGCTTTGCCATAAGATAGGGTGGCTGGAGCTACCCTAAAATGGGTCTGGCGACGTCTATGTGTGTGGGCCTATTACAGTCAGCCCATAGTACAGTTCTTTACACAAACAGCAATAACAAATACTTTTACTTCAACTGCTAACAACTCTAAATACATGTTTTGCGTGCCAATATCTTAAAAGCTGAAACATAACACTGACTCTTGAGAATGTGGTTAACACAGGCTTTAATTTTAAAAAAGAAAGAAAAGTACAGTCAGAGGAAAAAAGTTTGTACACCCTTTCAAATTTCTGGTATGGACCATCAGACCTGGTATGGACCTCAGGAGGGAGTGCAGTCTGTGCAGTATCTGTGGGGTGTGTGTGTGTGTGTGTGTGTGTGTAAGTGTGTCTTCTCACGTACTGTGTGTGTGTGTGCGTGCCTGTGTGCGTGTACAGTCAGCCATCATGTGCCTGTGAGGAGCTGTTAATGCAGACTCACACTCCTGGCTCCCTGCCAAAAAGGTGGGCCGATAGAAGGGATGTGTGTGTGCGCGCGTGCGTGTATGTCTGCATGTGTGTGTGTGTGTGTGTGTGCGCGCGTGCGTGCGTGTATGTCTGCATGTGTGTGTGTGTGTGCGCGCGTGCGTGCGTGTATGTCTGCATGTGTGTGTGTGTGTGTGTGTGTGTGTGTGTGTGTGTGAGGTGTGTGTGTGCACGCATGTATGCGTGAAAGAAAAAAAAAAGAAAAAAAATTACATTTCTGGAGGAGCTGCTACTCTGGCCTGACGGGCCTGTCTATTCCCCCCCCCCGTCCCTAGCCCCAATGAGCCATTTGGAGACTGCCTTCTCCGCATCCTTCCTCGTGATGGTATGAGTCATCGTGTTTTTCTTCAAGGCCCCTGCAAGACACACATATAGCAGTGACTTATATCATGTGACAACTCTCAGCCAAATATCGCGTTTCATGTCTGCATATTAAATGGTAGGGGGTGTGTTAAATAAAAATAAGAACCGTCGACTTCTTAACTACCCCAGACATGACCTATGCCCACCCTTACACACCTGTAGTTGCATGATTGGTATTCTCTATATTTGTAATACTGTATTGTCCACCTACCATAAACGACTTCAAACAGCTTGAGGGGCTTGAAGCCCCTCTTGCCATTTCTTCCCAAGAAGTTGAACTCTCTTGAAAACTTGTGTTCAAGGAGGAAGGCCATCATACGGCGGGTGGCCCCTCCAATGTCAGCCACAGCTGCAATCTGAGGGGTAACAAACACAATACAAGGCACAAGGCAGGTTAATCTATATTGCTCACTGGAGTAAACCTCTCAATATGGAAGCACTGCCAGATACATGGATATGAGCACACTTTAGAAGTTTCATATAAAATTCACTGTTAATGAGTTGCGTTTCATTAAGCTAGACCTGGGGTCACCAATTCAAAGCAGTCTGTATTGATACTCAGAAAACTTAATGTTTACAATGCGAAGAGCCCCCACAAAGCGATTTTTTTGATGCAAGTTATAATCATGCCGCCAGCCAGCAAAGCCACCACGAGCAACCGAATCGTTGTTCAAGTTACAACATCCAGTCATGAATTTTAACTCTTGACTAACATGATCTTGATGAATGGAAAACTCCACAAACATGTTCAAACATTGTATTGTTCAAAAGTTGTATTGAAACCAGTCCATACAATTTCGTATCTTCATCTAACTTATTTCATTTCATCAAGGCCAGGGCTATTCAATTAGAATTTCATTCGGGCCACATTTTGAAACCAAGAACTTAAGTTGGGCTGCACATGTTCAGCGGTCACTAACAACTGGCAATAGCAATTTTCAACCAGTAAAAACTATCTAAATATTATCTTAACATTGAATGTTCAATGTAGCCTTAAAAGACAAGCCAGAGAATCACAACACAAGATCATTTGTTGTCCTGCAATATCAAAACTGTTGCTATATTACTGCAGTAAACTGCAAGGGAAAAAAACTATCATACATTGTGCAATGCAATTCGTGCATTGTTCTTTATTGCAATATTTTGGACAGAGTACATCCCAGTATTGCAAGTTCAATAACTTTACTGTTATCTGACCCCACAAATTTACCAAACAGAAATTATCTGTCCTCTTAAGTGAATGTGGTTGTGATAAAACACCACCAGGGGAAAAATCGCGGGAGGAAGATGTGTACAGCAGGCTACAGAGGATTTTTGCAGTAGCATAGGCCTACATAACTGCAAGCGATCTTGAAATAATTAATTGATTAGTGACCGGGCGCATCGGAACTTGATATGGAACGTTAACGTTACGTGCATTCTGAGTGACCAACTGTAACCTTTAGCCATATGAACACTACTGCAGACACACCCCATCCTTTTTGAAGGATCTTTGAAGTGAGTTGTCAAGTCTGCGAAGCTGCATTCACGAATATTTTTTTTTACCGGACTCTAGCTTACTACAAGCGTGGATGTGCCCATTGTCTCGTCAACGCAATCACAAAGCCAGGCTGGTCTCATAACTGTGTTTCCCTCCCAACTTTTCGTTCATGTGTATGATACGGACATTCCACAAACACATCTCAAATGCTCACGCTTATTGTGCAATGGTCATCATTGGCATGTCGTTTTGATCGACTTCGGAGGTTTAATTTCTTTACCCATAAAGTAGTCCTACGAAAATTGCTTAGTCAAGGTGGTGAGTCTTCGGTGGGCATCACGCGCGGCACGGATAGTGGTCCGGGGGGGTTGTCGGGCCGTAACGCGTCACACGTTGCACAGATAGTCCGGGGGGGTAGTAGTACTACAATAATAACAAAGCTGTGTAGAACTGTAAAATAGGTATTTATTGAAATACTGAAAGAAGCTGAAAGAAGCCCGATATTTTTTGTTGTTTCCCTGCCATTTACTGCACGCAAGAAAGGAAGCAACAAGTTAGCGTCAATCATGCAATCATTGGGACAGATCGGTTTTTTTTTTTACTATTATAATTTATTTACGGCCCATCAGAGGAATGTTGGTGTGCAACGGCGAAAAATGTATGGCTTTGTCATCTAGCCTATGATTACCCTCCCCTTTTGTTGAGGAGGAAAATGCATGACCCTCTCTCATAACATCCAGACTAAATAGCTGCCCCTTCCTTCCACAAAAAAAGTTGCATGACCATTCCCTGTTTTCCTCCGGTGGACCCAACGAGAGTAATCTCGCTGGGTGGACCAACAAAAATAACGGAAGGGTCCCACGAATGTAGCCTACAGCCATAATTTATATTGCCTACCTTAATACATTTATATTAGGCCTACTTATATTAGCACATGAACATTATATAGCATTAGGCTATACTGTATAATTATTATATTATCTTTCTTATATTAGTACATGAAAATTAAATTTCACTGTAACAGTGCAAATGCACCGTTTAGATGAGCAGTTACAAATACAACTTACCTTCTTATTCCACCGACGATAATGGCAACGTCTCGACTTTCCCGCTGAACCGTTGAATTTAAAATTAAAATGTTTGTAAATATGGCCTCGAGGACATATGGCGTAGTAATATATCCAACCACTAGGTGCCGCAGTTTAGTCTAGCTGTCAGTCCCTGCGCTGAAATGCATTACCAATTCGTTTGTTTTTTTTTTGGACGCATTTTTTTTTTTTTCTTGGAACCTTGCTAGGGCGGGCGGTCGAGTTACCCAGGGCGGCTGCCTTGCCTGGAAAGTGCTGGGGGAAACACTGGAGGTTTAATTTCTTTACCCATAAAGTAGTCCTACGAAACTGCTAGATGCCGCCTCCGTGTTTAATCTTTGAAGTCGGTTGTCAAATCTGTGTATCTCCGTTGTCCGACGCCCCATAAATAATTTTCCAGTGGACTCTTCCACAGCAACCATGGACGTGGTGCTAGCTCAGTCTCATTATTGAAGATGGGAGATTGTTTGCCTAGTCAACATTTGTTTATGGACTGATTTCAGACACATCGCAAACGCACGCACCTTGTACTACAGTGCTGCTTTGGCATGACGCGAGACGCTTGTTACTGCACATCGCAACGCCCGACACTCTTCCAACGACATTGATTGAAAAGATTTGTTTAAGAATGCAAATAAGCATATTAAGAATGTAAAACGGATTGGAAATTAGAGAGGGAGGCAAACTAACTAGTGTAAGCGAGAGTTTAAAATGTATGTTTGTTCTGGAGACTCGCGAATGCTGTTAAATTTTTGAAGCGGGCCGCCAATTGAATAGGCCTGATCTAGGCCAAAGTGTAATATGTTAACACTTTTTTTACATCACCATGAGTAAACTTTCCTCGAAGAAAAAATAAAAAATATAAAAAGTATTTAACCTCAGTTTTCCAGGTTTGCGCTGCGCATATAGTGCCTGATTCGTCCCCCCCCGAACCCCTCGCGCTTGTGTGAGTCTCACAAACCCAGTTGCTCCACCACCACCAGCAGTAGCCACAGCCACTTTACGTATGTCCTGCTACTTCCTTAAAAGTTTTATGCAGTCGCTACGTGGTTATTATGGACAGGGAAAGCTGTGTGGATAAAGTTCATGTCATACGAATGTAAGCTGCAGTATGCTATTGGTGTAGCCATTTGTAAAACAATTGGGCTTTTGCATGTTAAATAACAGCCGTTCATAGGCTACAGGAAGCAACAGATAGATTCAGTTCACATACAGTACATTTAAAATACATACCAGTTCTGCCATGAAGGTGGGGTCTTGGAGTTTCTCCTCCATGGACATTAGATCAGTAATTGTCTTTAGGGGGAAACCTTCAGGAGTGGTGCGAATTAGGTCAGGCATGTTTTGACGATTTTGCACGAGGGCCTGGAGAATTCTCCCATGTTCCACTTGAGTGTCTTTCAGGTCCTCCAGTAGTCTCAAAATACGCCGAAACATGCCATCCCAAATATTTTGTCTTGGGATGAAAGACTCGGCAGCTGCAGGCGTCTCTGCAGGCGTTTGCAGAGCCCCGGGTGCACGCTGAAGAGGTGGAGGCGTTCGAAGAGCCCCAGGTGGAGGAGGAAGAGGTGGAGGCGTTCGCAGAGCCCCGGGTGGAGGAGGAAGAGGTGGAGGCGTTCGCAGAGCCCCGGGTGGAGGAGGAAGAGGTGGAGGCGTTCGCAGAGCCCCGGGTGGAGGAGGAAGAGGATGGATGTCATCATTCTCCTCATCCTCATCTTCGCTGGACATGACAACTGGCCTAAACATATATTATAATCAAGCACAATCAATAAGTTAGAGCATTTCAGTTAAACTGTAACTACTTCAACTAAAGCATTAGCTTATATTTATAAAGGAATTCACTAAGTCAGGCATCCGGGCATTTCTCATGTTTGCACCAAAATCAGGCGCCACCATACTCATTTGGGGGAAACCACAGGAGAATCGTAGGTTAGGTGTCTTATTTGAAAGCAATTTGAATAGTGTTATGTTAAATTATGTGAAGTGGTAATGAATGAACATGAAGGTAAGTTGTTGGGACATGGTAAGAAGTGATATCTACAAAAATTAGGACTTGATTGGCATTGAAAAATCACTGCATGTGCCGTTTATGTCCCCATTGGCGGGAGGCAGCAATACTACATACTACTCATGTTTTGGGAGGCAGCAATATTACAATTTGCGAACTGTTTGATGACATTAAGCTAAATTAATCATCATGTTCCTCCCATAGGGCCTTAATGTAAATATCTCCCCAATTTCAATATACAGTGGATATTGAAAGTCTACACACACCTGTTGAAATGCCAGGTTTTTATGTAAAAAAAAAAAAATGACAGAATGACAAATAATTTCACAACTTGTTCCATCTTTACTATAAATTATTACTTGTACAATGCAATTGAAAAACAAACGCAAAGCTTTAAAGGAAAAATGTAGAAAATAAAAAACTTAAATAAACATGGTTGCATAAACATGCACACCGTCAAACTAATACATTGTTTTAGCACCTTTGGCTTTTATTACAGCACTCAGACTTTTTGGGTAGGAGTCTATCGGCATGGCACATGTTGATTTAGCAAAATTTGTCAATTTCTTTTGGCAAAAGTACTCCAAATCTGATGGGTTGATGGGATCTAGGTCTGAACTCTGGCTGGGCCATTCCAAAACTTAAATTTCATTCTGGTGAAACCTATTCTTTTGTTGATTTAGGAATGTGTGTAGGGTACTTGTCGTCTGAAGGATTAAGTTTTTCTTCATATTCAACTTTCTAACAGGGCCGAAGGTTTTGCGGCAATACTGACTGTAATTTGGACCTGTTCATAATTCTCTCCTCCCTGACTAAGGCCCCAGTACCAGCTGAATAAAACAGTACAAAAGCATGATGCTGCCACTACCATACTTCACTGTAGGTATGGTGTTATTTGGGTGGTGTTTTGGCCAAATATTCTTTTGGAATTATATCCAAAATGTTCACCCTTGGTGAACTTGGTACATTTTGCAAAAAGACATCTTTAATGTCCCAAAAGCATATGGGAAAATGTGCTATGGTCTGATGAAACCAAGGTTGAACATTTTGGACATAATTTCAAAAGGTATGTTTGGTGCAAAAACAACACTGTACATCACCCAAATAACCCCATGCCTAGAGTGAAGCATGGTGGTGGAAACATCATGCTTTGTGACTGTTTTTCTTTAGCTGGAACTGGGGCCTTAGTCAGGGAGGAGGGAATTATGGACAGCTCCACATTGGCAATGGCACAAAACCTTCGTCTCCCTGTTATAATGTTGAAGATGAAGAAGAACTTAACCTTTCAGAACAACAATTACACACGAACACACTTAAATCAACAAAAGAATAGCCTCACCACAATAAGATTGAGGTTTTGGAATGGCCCAGACAGAGTTCAGACCTGAATCCCATTGAACATCTGTCAGGTAATGTGAAGAGGACTGTGCACAGGGCATGCACTTGCGATGTGTGAGATTTGGAGTACCTTTGCAAAGAACAGTGGGCTAATATTGTCACATCAAGATGTGCTATGCTGATAGACACCATGTCAAAAAGTCTGAGTGCTGTAATAAAAGCCAACGATGTTAAGACAATGCATTAGTATAAGGCTGTGCATATTTATGCAACCATATTAATTCAAGTTTTTTATTTTCTGTATTTTCCATTTAAAGTTTGGAGTTTTTCAATTGCATTGTACATGTTATCATTTATATTAAATGTGGAAAAGGTTGTGAAATTATTTGTCTTTGTTATTTTTTTGCATCACAAAAACTTGACATTTGAACAGGGGTGTGTAGACTTGTATAGGCACTGTAGCAGTACTTTGGCAACGCGACAGTGATGACACGCCGACTTAGTTAATATACAGTAAACACTCTGTGTATATGCCATATTATATATATATATATATATATATATATATATATATATATATATATATAAAATTCAAATAGGCTCACCGCTTTTTTCGCTTCCCCCGGCCCATACTGTCCGAACACTCAGGCTCTGTACCTACATCAGTATGTCTATGTTCCTCTTGCATTAATTTTGCATGTGCACTTTCATATGTTGCTGTGGGAGACAGATAAATCAGTAAATCAGGCAATTATCAGGCATAAATCAGGCAATTACTTTAATTCAGATAACATTTTAAAGGTGCAGTGTGTAACATTGTGGCCAAAGTAGGTATTGCAACTACTCTGTTCATTGAAAATGTGATGCCATGAATATTTACTTATATAATTATTATATTTACTTGTATACATACTTAATAATATTTGCTAGTATGACCAAAATACAGTAAGTTTTCCTGCTAAAAATTCCCATTTCTGGAAATCCAAAATGGCACACATGGAGAAGATCCCATTTTTCATGTACGAAAAGTGCAATTTTCCCAGTCATAATGACTACATAGAATTTGATGGTGATGGTAAGTATTTGTGAAAAAGGTAACATTTGTGAATGGGCAGCATGAATTCTGGAAACAAACTACTAAAGATATTACACACAGCACCTTTAAGATGGAAAATGAGTTCTTGCATGCTTTTTAACACTATTGAATTTTTTTGTATCAAACTGTAGAGCAACTCCCCTTGATCAGTTTATAGATTGGTCAAACCAGCAGTAATTCAGAATCTAATAAAACTAAGAAGTCATTGATAGTGTAGGATTAGTATCTTAATAACTATACCACTGGATGTGGTTATACATTGTTAAGAATTTTTTTTGAGTTCATAAAGTTTTGGGCTTTAATGAAAACCCCACTGCCCAAAATATGACAACTATCTAGGACATGACAATCATCTTTATTATGCCATTGTAATGTCTCCATTTAAAGGCCCCAACAATGTATTTAATTTATGCATCTATTCTACAGTGATGACACAAGATTTCTATCATATCTTTTAATAAAATACATCTAACTACCTTCTTCAGAGACTAAGCAATGAAGGTTTAAGTAACTGTTGACAATTCTGTTAATTTTTTTTCCTGAAAATATATGCTCAGTGTTGGAAAGACTGCCTGTTAATTCACCTTTGGCTAAGGCCCGCACTAGAATGTTGATTGACCAATCACAGCGCAAAAAAAGGTCCGACAGAGGTCTACAGTTTTTGACAGCGCAAATTCTTGCAACTGTAACCCAAGGGGGCGGGACTTAGCCAAAGGCGAATTATGTTCATGTGTCCAATGTGCGTCGAGTATGCTATTCATGTTCCCGTGCTCAGTCAGTCAAGGTCGTTGGTGAAGATTGTGTCGTTTGATGATGCAGCATTTGTCGAAAGCGAGTCAAGCGGGGGATGCCCTTCTCTGTGCGTAATTGTCTCAAAAAGTGAGCTATTCTGTCTTAATGTCGAATGTTTGTGTCTTATTTCTCCTGTATATTGTGTGTCAGACATTTTTAGATTGTTAAATGGAAGCCTTGGAAACCGTTTTTGCCATCAAATTTTAACCTACAGTCGGAGGAAAATGTTTGTACACCCTTTGGAATTTTTTACATTTCTGCCTAAATTGGTCATAAAACATCATCTGAACTCTCCAGCAATCTTAAGAATGAACAAACAGTGTCTGCTTGAACTAAAACCACCCACACATTTGCGTTTTATCATATTTTTATTGACCATAAGATGGAATTATTCACAGGATAGGGAGGCATAAGTAAGTACACCCTTTGATTTAGTAGCTGGTTGACCCTCCTCTGGCTGCAATAACTTCAACCAGACGTTTCCTGTAGTTGCAGACTAGACGGGCACAACGATCAGGAGAAATCTTGCACCATTCCTCTTTGCAAAACTGTTACAATTCAGCAAGATTCCTGGGATGCCTGGAATGGATGGCTTTCTTGAGGTCATGCCACAACATCTCGATTGGATTGAGGTCGGGGCTTTGACTGGGCCATTCCAGAACGTGAATTTTGTTCTTCTGAAGCCATTCTAATGTCGACCTGCTTCTGTGTTTAGGGTCATTGTCCTGTTGCAGGACCCATCCTCTCTTGAGTTTCAACTTTTTGACAGATTGCCTCAGGTTTTTCTGCAAAATATCTTGATATACTTGAGAATTCATTTTCCCATTGATTATAGCCAGTTGTCCAGGCCCAGAGGCAGCAAAGCACCCCCACACCATGATGCTACCGCCGCCATACTTGACGGTGGGGATGAGGTTTTGCTGATGGTGTGCTGTACCGACTTTCCTCCACACATGATGTGGTGTGTTCCCCCCAAACAATTCAACTTTGGTTTCATCAGACCACAATATGTTTTTCCAGTGGCGCTGAGGAGCATCCAAATGCTTTTTCGCGAACTCCAAACGAGCAGAAATGTTCTTTCTGGACAGCAATGGCTTCCTCCGTGGCCTTCTCCCATGAATCCCATTCTTGTTCAGTGTCTTTCTTATAGTCGATGTGTCCACAGAGATGTCTGCATGTTTCAGTGATTTCCTCAAGTCTTCAGCGGACACTCTTGGATTCTTTTTTACCTCATTGATGATGACTCGCAGCGCCTTTGGAGTGATCTTCGCAGGGCGGCCACTCCTTGGCAGAGTAACAACCGTTCCAAATTGTCTTCATTTATACACAATTTTTCTAACTGTAGACACATGAACACCAAGGGTCTTAGAGATGGTTTTGTAACCCTTTTTAGCTTTATACAAATCAATTATTTTGTGTCTTAAGTCTTCAGACAGCTCCTTTGAGCGAGGCATGATGCACAGAACATGCCTCTCATCAAAACACACCTTTTAACTGGTTTTCCAGTGGGGTGGGTAGCTTACGACACACCTCAGTGATTGGACATCAGGTTGGCTCACACCTGAGTCAAATTGTTTAATCATCTAATTAGTCTAATTAGCTCTTGGATGAGCCTTAGCTAAGGGTGTACTTACTTATGCCTCCCTATCCTGTCAATATTTCCATCTTATGGCCAATAAAAATATGATAACATGTAATTGTTTGAGTGGTTTTAGTTCAAGCAGACACTGTTTGTTTATTCTTAAGATTGCTGGAGAGTTCAGGCGATGTTTTATGACCAATTTAGGCAGAAATGTAAAAAATTCCAAAGGGTGTACAAACATTTTCCTCCGACTGTAAGGTTCCTTCAGTTAGATTGACTTAATGCCTCGAAGTTCCTGCAACTATTAGGGTGACCAACCGTCCCGCGTAGCACGTGCACGTACAGCGTTGGAAGCAAAATTAATGCGTCCCACAAATTCAGAACGTGTCCCGCAGAATTGATGCTTGCTGGGGGCGTCTTGTGACAATTCAGTCTCACTATTTGGCCGGTAACTGATTCTTGGGTATGACCAATTAAATCTAGAACGGCTAGAAACAGCCATTTCAGGAGAAAATTTAGTTTGAGATAGTTTACAGCGCGAGAGTGGTGTATTTTAATCTTCAGCTCTGAGCGCGAGGACCTACAAACTACAAGTCGCTAAACATGTTCAGTTTACATTATTTTCTGATTTGCGTGGATGTTTTCACACCTTAATATTCCTGCGTATTTCTTCTACTATGCTTCCCAACTGACAAGACTTTGGTTAAATAACTTGCATTAACATAAGACAGGTCGTAGCTGTCCCTCTTGCCCTTCCGACCATTTTGTATAAAAACGCTCAAAAAAGGATGACAGAATGACAGTGGCACTTCGGCAGATAATGGCATCTGTGTATGCATTAGTTTGTATTATTATGAGAAAAATATCCCAGAAGAGGTGTTGTTTCACACACACCGAGGGCAAGCGAAAGTAGTGGCTTTGCGCATCAGCATGGAATATTTTGCATATGGACACAGGGACGTTTCAAAGCATTTTGGAGCCCTAGGCAGAGAGAGACTTGGGGGCCCCTTTTTTCTTATTCAAACTATTCCGGAGGATTTAAATTATACTATGTTATTACATTATATTATTTAGTATTTTAGTCTATTATACTACATTATGGGGGGGGGGGGGGGGCATTGTCCCACAAAAACATACCCTTTGTCCCTCCTTGGGCTTACGAGCAGGTGGTCACCCTAGCAACTATTAGTACCAATTCTTTCCTATTTCATGCTTCACATGCCTGTCTATGTGTCTGTGCAGTAGTATAGTGTTAATTCATTTTCCCCTTGTAGACCACACACACTTTGGTTCACCCACTTGGGTTATTTCATCTCTACAGTAAATTGAATGTAAAAACAAGTCTAAAGTTTTGTACCCAGTGCTTTGCTGCACCTACTGTAATTTAACATAATATGATACAAAATACATATGGGCGCATTACCAGCTTTTCTCCTCACTGTGACTTTGAAGGTTATCCAGTCACTGGAAGGATCTCGTTCCTTTATTGCTGCCCTTGTGAAGCTGGTTTTCGGGGGTGGCCAGTAGCATTCTTCTTCTTCCGGGCCTGTAAACCACTTCGTGGATATTACCGCCAGTCCGCCATTTTGGAACTCCACCACCGCATAAGGCAACATGCTTAAAAAAAAATAATAATAATAATAATAATAAAATAATAATA
Source organism: Neoarius graeffei (assembly GCF_027579695.1). Lineage (NCBI taxonomy): Eukaryota > Metazoa > Chordata > Actinopteri > Siluriformes > Ariidae > Neoarius > Neoarius graeffei. The sequence continues at coordinate 54,912,232 of NC_083570.1, read as the reverse complement.
AAAAAACAGCACATTAGTGCAATAGTGGCAATGCCACATGTCCTGTTTTGTAAGACAACAACACCATTTTTGTTGTCATGTCCGCCACAGGAAATAGCTGCAAATGTTCAGACAAATTGCAAACAAAAAGTATCCCAAGGCGTGAGGAATCCATTGGATAGCTGAAAAAGGATTTGCTGCTTTCAAAACAACTACACAGGACTTTCACAGTTCCAGATACTGAAAAAAATGTTTCGCACCACAACAACCCTTCCCGTGACAGAAAAACAATTGTCACCACGGGAGAAGGAGATCCTTGTCTTTCCATCATTGTATGATTTGTATTGATACCATGTTGAAACGGCATTTATTGTTGGGCCAGAAAAGTGGAGCTGACTAAGAATTGGGCTTGAAACAGACGTTGCCTTTTGGATTGCCAAATTCTGCTTCTCATGGATCCGCTTCACAAGCTGTTTGACAGGGTCTTGAGGTCTACGGACAAGCTTTTTTAGTTTACCTAAATAGGTCTCAAATGGGAAAGCTGACACATTGTCTAACGGGCCGAATTTCTTTGCATCGTCCGCTAGGTGTATCAGGGAGTGCATATTATAACTGACAAATTCAGTGCCATAAATGGAAGCTAACTCTGTTACAAAAAGTTTCAAAATCTCCTCAGCATAGTCACAATTTTCTGGACAACATAAAGTCAGACTCAGGAGAATTCTCATAGAGACAGATAGAAGCAAAAAGTGTCTGTACATTCTATTGGGTATGTTATTCAGAAGTACAACAGGGCCAGTATAAAGTAAAAATTGTCTAAGCTCTGTCGCTTTCCATGTTGCAAACTCTAATAAGGATCGTGGTTTCCTTGCGAAGTTGGTGGGTAAGCAGTGTCTGATGGAGACCATATATGCTGACATGGCGACAAAGAATTTCATCGACTGCCTGCATGTCAATGGCCCCTTAATCCAAAGGAATATCAATTTGCGCATTGCCTCCAAACACACAAGGTGCATGTAATCCAATACAAAACTGGTAACTAAACCAATACCCAAGTAATTTAGGGGGGAGACTGAAAGTTGATGCTGTTCATAGCCTTGCCTACCAAATTTCTCATCGGTCCTGAGCTCTGCTGATATTTCAGGATAAACCACCTTCCCGTTCATATGCTGGCCTTTCTGAATGCACCTCTCACACCCATAATAACCTGTGTGACCTTTTGTACATTTAACAAAAGCCCGAGCTGGTGCATCACAAATAAAAGCATCAGGCATTGCAACGCTGAAATGGAGGTCATTGTGCACTATACCAGTTTGACAGATGGCTTTCATATCAGTGATAAATTCCTGCAAATACTCCTGTACGTTCGCTGGTTTAGACAGGCCCGAGTAAACTCCAATTACAAAAACGTTGCACTCTGGAATTTCCTTTATTCTACCTAGAATAGGCCACAGACTCATATTTGAGCTACGGAATAACGGCAATCCATCAATGTTGATTCTTAATGTGAGTGTAGTCACATCTGGCACATGTCCTAAATTTTTAAGTTCAGCAACGACAGCATTTCTGATCCCAAAATGGTAGTAGGACCCCCCGGCCACATTGCTGACATTACAAGATCGATCAGTGGACATAAGCGTTCTGGCATCCAGTGGGACGTCTAGGCCCTTCCTCCTCAGGATTTTAAGCAGTGCAGATAGTGCTGTTTGTGGGATGTTGTATTCTGCCGCCCACTCAACAATCCCACAGTCGTCGTCGTCATCATTTTCAGAAGAACCTTCATCTTCATCCAGATCACTGTCACAATCTGGTCTGTCACACTCATAAAAAAACGAGTTTTCACCCAAGTCAAAATTGTCGTCACAAGCATCATAGAAAATGTCAGTGGAATCTTCGCTTTCGGATTGCTCTGACACATCATCCAGTGACTCCTCAACAAGACGCAAATGTTCCTCCACTTTAGCCAATATTTTACGCCTTTTTGTTCTTTCCGAACACTCCATTGTTTCTAAAAAAAAAAAAAAATTAATAGAAAAAAATCTCTGACTAAGGCACTCCAGATTAAAATGTCTTTAATATTTTAGACAAGTCCTACATGGACAAATTAAAAACAAAGCCCACGCGTAGCGGCATGGGTGCCTTCTTCAGGGCAATATCACAAAGGAACAAGGTAGCTTTGTTCAAGATGTAGAAAAGGACAGGTGAAGACAATTGGATAATTAGTCCTGAAGCTCTACACATTGCTGAGTCCGCCCCTTACACAGCTCCCAGCACTAAAAAGTTTTCCATCAAAAACTGTCAATCAATCGTAATGGATCGGAGTAGTGCCTTGAAAGCATTAATTATTGTGCAGGTGCTATTTACATGTTTAATTTTAGAAGCCCAACTACTGCTCCAAGAGCACAGGTGATGTGATTAGGGGATAGGATTTGGGGAAATAGCCATCTACAGGTTTGGAATGCTTATGAATGTGATTGAAAATGCAGATGTTCGGTTATGTGTGGAAGGGATTTTTTTCGAAGACGAGGTGGTGTGGATAATAAAACATTTTTATAAACGGAGGGGGGAAATGTTCGGTTTTAAAAAATACCCGGCTACGTGTGTACATGGCATTAGATTCCCCTTTGTGCTCCCCTTCTCCTATTGTATATACTCTAAAGATGATCAAAAGTTTCTTGGGGTCTATTAAAAATGCCAGAGGGGTCAAAGTGGAAGAGCATTTTCCAGACACAAAACAATTTAGCGCGGCAGTTCAGCATTTCAAGCGTGTGAAAGGTAATTTTACTGAACAAGAGGGTTATAGACTTAATAAATTGCTGACAAAGCTCAATCAACAAGCAGATGAAAATGATGGTAATGAGACAGGGTAAATTTATTGTTTTGTGTTTATTATTTTTGTTTGTTTACTTGATTTCATGCTCTCTTTCATTTATGGGTGATTTTAAAATAGCAACCCTAAACATCAATGGTGCAAGAGATTTTAGGAAGAGAACAAAATTGTTTGAGTTGATGAAACAAAAGCATGTGGATGTCATGTTTATCCAAGAAACACATAGCAATGATAAAAATGCTGTTGACTGGGTCAGAGAGTGGGAAGGGAAAACCTTTCTTAGTCATACAAAACCTCTGTGAGTGAAGGAGTTGGATTGTTATTCTCTAAAAGCTTTGTTCCTCAGTCTTACTCTGTTGAGAATGCAGTAGAAGGAAGGCTCTTAAAAGTGCGAGCCATCTTTGAGAAGTGTGTGTTTGTTTTCATGTGTGTTTATGCACCTTCAACCGGAGTTGATCGAATGATCTTTTTAGACCAATTACACAATGCACTGAAGAATTGTAACAAAGATGAATATTTAATTCTATCAGGGGATTTTAATTGTACAGAAAAAGATATAAATCGAAATCACCCTGAGTCACACAGTGCTTCACGCAAGAAAATCATTGAACTAGTTAATATGCATGACTTAAGTGATATTTGGAGGAATTTTAATTATCAAAGACTGTATACATGGGTACATTTTTTCTGGACTAATTTTAGAGAGACCAAGCCCTCTTTTAAATCCTTACAGCAATGGTGGGATTTTGGGAAAGTTCAGATTAAACAGCTGTGTCAACAATATACTTCCAGCGTCACAAATGATCTTATTAGATCTATGACCAGACTTGAACGTGAAATAGTAGAACTTCAAGATATAGCTGAATTAGCAGGAGATTCTGCACATACTGAGGTGGCAAAAACAAAAAAAAAGTGGCTCTGGCTGATTTGCTTGATGTAAGAGCACAAGGTGCCTTGGTGCGATCCCGATATCAAAATGTGGCTCAGATGGATGCACCATCCAATTTTTTTTGTTTTGTTTTGTTTTGGAGTGGAAAAATGGACAGGCAAAATGTATGCATGCCCTCCTTTCAGAGTCTGGTAGTCTTTCAGAAGACCCAGCAGAAATTCGGAAAATTGCAGTCAGTTTCTATGCCAGCCTCTATACCAGTGAGTACACTGAAAAGCCTGTCATGGAAAATTTATTTTTTTGAAAATCTTCCAAAGATTCCAGAGGAATCTGTTAATGACTTGGAGGCTGCATTTTCTTTGGATGAATTAACTCCAGAGCATGGATTGTGGGAAGGGGCCTGGTGTTGATGGGTTGCGCGTAGAGTTCTACAGATGCTTCTGGCCTGATCTTGGAGAAGACCTGCTAGAAGTATTAAATGATAGCATTTATAAAGGACAGCTACCCAAGAGCTGTAAACGAGCTGTTTTAACTCTGCTTCCAAAGAAAGGTAACCTGCAGGACATTAGGAACTGGAGGCCTGTTGCACTGCTGTACTGTGATTTATAAACTGCTTTCAAAAACCCTGTCTAATAGATTAAGGAAGGTGATTGGAGAGGTAATCCACGCTGATCAAGCCTATTGTGTACCAAACAGATGCCAGCACTGAATTTGGATGCTGGTTTAATCTCTTTAGATCAAGAAAAAGTGTTTGATCGAGTTGAACACGAATATTTATGGAAACCCTTGCAGCCTTTGGTTTTAGCCCAGTATTTATTGATAAGATCAAAGTATTGTATTGTAACGCTGAGAGTACAACCCCGATTCCAAAAAAGTTGGGACAAAGTACAAATTGTAAATAAAAACGGAATGCAATAATTTACAAATCTCAAAAACTGATATTGTATTCACAATAGAGCATAGACAACATATCAAATGTTGAAAGTGAGACATTTTGAAATTTCATGCCAAATATTTGCTCATTTGAAATTTCATGACCGCAACACATCTCAAAGTTGGGACAGGGGCAATAAGAGGCTGGAAAAGTTAAAGGTACAAAAAAGGAACAGCTGGAGGACCAAATTGCAACTCATTAGATCAATTGGCAATAGGTCATTAACATGACTGGGTATAAAAAGAGCATCTTGGAGTGGCAGCGGCTCTCAGAAGTAAAGCTGGGAAGAGGATCACCAATCCCCCTAATTCTGCACTGACAAATAGTGGAGCAATATCAGAAAGGAGTTCGACAGTGTAAAATTGCAAAGAGTTTGAACATATCATCATCTACAGTGCATAATATCATCAAAAGATTCAGAGAATCTGGAAGAATCTCTGTGCGTAAGGGTCAAGGCTGGAAAACCATACTGGGTGCCTGTGATCTTCGGGCCCTTAGACGGCACTGCATCACATACAGGCATGCTTCTGTATTGGAAATCACAAAATGGGCTCAGAATATTTCCAGAGAACATTATCTGTGAACACAATTCACCGTGCCATCCGCCGTTGCCAGCTAAAACTCCATAGTTCAAAGAAGAAGCCGTATCTAAACATGATCCAGAAGCGCAGATGTCTTTTCTGGGCCAAGGCTCATTTAAAATGGACTGTGGCAAAGTGGAAAACTGTTCTGTGGTCAGACGAATCAAAATTTGAAGTTCTTTATGGAAATCAGGGAGGCCGTGTCATTCGGACTAAAGAGGAGAAGGACGACCCAAGTTGTTATCAGCGCTCAATTCAGAAGCCTGCATCTCTGATGGTATGGGGTTGCAGTAGTGCGTGTGGCATGAGCAGCTTACACATCTGGAAAGACACCATCAATGCTGAAAGGTATATCCAGGTTCTAGAGCAACATATGCTCCCATCCAGACGACGTCTCTTTCAGGGAAGACCTTGCATTTTCCAACATGACAATGCCAAACCACATACTGCATCAATTACAGCATCATGGCTGCGTAGAAGAAGGGTCCGGGTACTGAACTGGCCAGCCTGCAGTCCAGATCTTTCACCCATAGAAAACATTTGGTGCATCATAAAACGGAAGATACAACAAAAAAGACCTAAGACAGTTGAGCAACTAGAATCCTACATTTTTATTCCCATTTATGCAGCATACAGGTGTCGAGGATGGAGACACTATCCACTCAGAAATGTATTGAAAAATAAAGGTTCTGCGTATCTCCTTTAAGGCTGACATGGAGACTACGCCCATGTTTACATTAGACCGTATCAGCGGATCATCAGATTAACGTTTTTAAAACGATTAGTGTGCACACAGCAACACCAATACACGATTCGCCTGCACACAGCAACGCCAATACACGGATACGCTCGGCTCCGCAGGCATCCTGCGCTCCAAATCACTCCGCCCTGAACAGCGAGTATCCTCTGGAGGGTGCGCACTCCGGCCCTGCGCAGCTCACACAGCGCGCGAGTGAAGTGCACGAGCCACGATTCGGGACTGAGCCGCTGTGTGTGTGATCCCAGCGCATATCACTTACCACTTGCAAGTGGAAGGATGGCAAGCCTAAAGACAATCATAACTACACAATGGGCAGTATTTGCATCAGTATTTGAAGTATTTTCATACTTTTATACTCTTTTTAATGAAAGGTGATACAAGGCGGAAGTCCGCAGTCGCGTCACATGACCAACGCCAGCGAATCAGGAAGGTGGATGTCACAGTGACGTTGTCCAATGACGACGCCAGCTAGAGCTCAGCACAGCGTATCCGCGTATCTCAATGTTTACACAGCACCGGAGCTGACACGATCTGGATTGAATACGTGGACGCTGGCGGATTCCCGTTTCCCGGCGTTTCCAGGCGGTTTAATGTAAACGGACAGTGCATCCGCGAAGAAAACGAGACAGATACGGTCTAATGTAAACTTGGCCTACAGTTGAGATGCTCCATCCCCTCTTCAAGAAGATCTGGGAAGAAGAATAGGTGCCATCAGAGTGGAAAAACGATATATTTTTTCAAAAACAGTTAAAATTCTCAGTTTCAGCATTTGATACGTTGTCTTTGTACAATTTTCAATTAAAATAGGGTTTTAAATGATTTGCAGTAGGGATTCCATGATTTTGAAAATTATTGAATTCTGTTTTTATTTACAGTTTCTACAGCGTCACAACTTTTTTTGGAATTGGGGTTGTAGTGTAAATGGTAGGTCTGATGCTGTGGGTTGTGTAAAACATGGAACCACAAAAAAAAAAAAATCTCCGAGGCACGGTTGGTTGTGCAAAACAGTGGTTTCATGTTTTGCACAACCCACAGCATCAGACTCCCCAATGGGTAATACATATACATGTCATGTGTATGTATGATCCATCATCATGCATACACATGACATGAGATGAATGTTCTACAACACAAACTCCAGGAAACATGTCCAGACATGTCCAAAATTTGTGTCAAATCATGTCAGAATTTACAACAACATGACATTTTAAGACCTTATACAGTATTCCTAAAATCTACTGTAAGATGTGTTAAGGATATTTGGCCCTTCATATTTACAAAATATGAAGTTGGTATCTTGAACAAACTATATTTATTAAGGTATCAAATATGCCATGTTTCACAACAAACAGAAATGTAAGATACAGAGCCACTGGACTTGAAATACAATCACAAAATTGTATCACAGAACTAATATTTGTATTTTATGTCTCAATATTTAGCTTATCTTTATTCTGCAAGTTTTACCATTCCCAGTTCTACAATTTAAACAAACTACAGTGTCAGTAGAAGCAAAACTTCAAACATCAGCCACTGTAAATACACTGGTGCTTGAAAGTTCGTGAACCCTTTAGAATTTTCTATATTTCTGCATAAATATGACACAAAACATCAGATTTTCACACAAATCCTAAAAGTAGAGAAAGAGAACCCAGTTAAACAAATGAGACAAAAATATACTTGGTCATTTATTTACTGAGGAAAATGATCCAGTATTACATATCTGTGAGTGGCAAAAGTATGTGAACCTCTAGGGTTAGCGGTTAATTTGAAGGTGAAATTAGAGTCAGGTGTTTTCAATCAATGGGATGACAATCGGGTGTGAGTGGGCACCCTGTTTTATTTAAAGAACAGGCATCTATCAAAATCTGATCTTCACAACCCCTGTTTCTGGAAGTATATCATGGCACAAACAAAGGAGATTTCTGAGGACCTCAGAAAAAGCATTGTTGATGCTCATCATGCTGGAAAAGGTTACAAAACTATCTCTAAAGAGTTTGGACTCCATCAATCCACAGTCAGACAGATTGTGTACAAATGGAGGAAATTCAAGACTATTGGTACCCTCCCCAGGAGTGGTCGACCAACAAAGATCACTCCAAGAGCAAGGCGTGTAATAGTCAGCGAGGTCACAAAGGACCCCAGGGTAACTTCTAAGCAACTGAAGGCCTCTCTCACATTGGCTAATGTCCATGAATCCACCATCAGGAGAACACTGAACAACAATGGTGTGCGTGGCAGGGTTGCAAGGAGAACGCCACTGCTCTCCAAAAAAACCCATTGCTGCTCGCCTTCAGTTTGCTAAAGATCGTGTGGACAAGCCAAAATAGAACTTTTTGGTTTAAATGAGAAGTGTTCTGTTTGGAGAAAGGAAAACACTGCATTCCAGCATAAAAACCTTATCCCATTTGTGAAACATGGTGGTGGTCGTATCATGGTTTGGGCCTATTTTGCTGCATCTGGACCAGGACGTCTGGCTATCATTGATGGAACAATGAATTCTGAATTATACCAGCAAATTCTAAAGGAAAATGTCAGGACATCTCTCCATGAACTGAATCTCAAGAGAAGGTGGGTCATGCAACAAGACAACGACCCTAAGCACACAAGTTGTTCTACCAAAGAATGGTTAAAGAAGAATAAAGTTAATGTTTTGGAATGGCCAAGTCAAAGTCCTGACCTTAATCCAGTCGAAATGTTGTGGAAGGACCAGAAGCGAGCAGTTGATGTGAGGAAACCCACCAACATCCCAGAGTTGAAGCTCTTCTGTATGGAGGAATGGGCTAAAATCCCTCCAAGCCGGTGTGCAGGACTGATCAACAGTTACCGCAAACGTTTAGTTGCAGTTATTGCTGCACAAGGGGGTTACACCAGATACTGAAAGCAAAGGTTCACATACTTTTACCACTAACAGATATGTAATATTGGATCATTTTCCTCAATAAATAAATGACCAAGTATAATCTTTTTGTCTCATTTGTTTAACTGGGTTCTCTTTATCTACTTTTAGGACTTGTGTGAAATTCTGATGATGTTTTAGGTCATATTTATGCAGAAACATAGATAATTCTAAAGGGCTCACAAACTTTCAAGAACCATTGCAGATAGCAAGTAGAAGCACACAGCTCAGGCATGGTGCCCCCCGTGGCGAACGTGTTTGCGACGCGCTCCTGACACCGATTTGTCTTTATTGTTTATTTTAGTAATTTTGATTGTGACAAATGCTCAGTGCTTGTACACTAGGATCACCTACAGCAAAGACACACTCCTGGCCATTGGTAAAATTCACCACGGGCCCAGTCCAGTCCTTCTGGACTGTAGCTTTCTTCTCTTCGCTGACACCAACCGAAGCTACACCCACACGATCCAGGCACCGAAAACGGAGGCGCGGTAAGAGAGGTGGGCTACATGCTAGTCTAAAGGCTATAGCTACAAGACCACCGCTACCTAGCCTTCTGCTAGCTAACGTTTGCTCACTCGAGAATAAGATGGATGAGCTGAGAACCAGGATAATATCTCAACGTGAGATCAGAGAGTGTTGTGCCCTGATTTTTATGGAAACCTGGACTACTGCAAGCCTGCCAGACCCGGCCATTGAACTGCAGACCCACTCCACGCACCGCGGAGACCGCACATCTGCTTCCGGTAAAAACAAAGGTGGCGGTGTGTGTGTGTGTGTGTGTGTGTTTATGTTAACAACAGATGGTGTACAGACGTACAGGTGGTTGAAAAACACTGTTGTGCGGACATTGAAGTGCTGATGGTGAAGTGCAGACCCTTTTATCTACTGAGGGACTTCAGTGCTGTTTATGCTGGCTGTTTACATCCCGCCGCAGGCCGACCGCACTACAGCGCTAGGATTATTACATCATCGGCAAATACGAGACTACACACCCAGACGCTGTATTCATCGTAGCCGGGGATTTTAATCATTGCAACCTCAGGACTGTGCTACCAAAGTACCATCAACACGTGAGCTTTCCGACAAGGGACAACAACATCCTGGACCATGTCTACAGCAACGTGAGGAATGGCTACAAGGCTGTGCCCCGCCCCCACTTTGGACAGTCTGACCACATCTCTGTGTTCCTCTACCCAGCTTACAAGGCCCTTCTCAAACAAGCCCCCCCCCAGTGAGTAAAACTGTTAAAGTCTGGAATGAAGAGACTGATCTGGTGCTCCAGGACTGCTTCAGTTCTACAAACTGGGATGTGTTTAAGACTGCTGCTTTGAGAGAAGACTGTTCTGTGGATTTAGAGGAATATGCATCTGTGGTCACCAGCTACATCAGCACGTGCATTAATGACATTGTCCCTACCAAGAGCTGCAAAATATATCCAAACCAAAAACCTTGGATTAACAGTGAAGTATGCTACATGCACGCTCCACCGCTTTTGCCTCTGGCGACGCAGATGGATATAAAAAGGCCAGATATGACCTACGCAGATCCATCAGGGAAGCCAAGAGGCAGTACAGACTGAAGCTGGAAGGTTACTACAACACCTCAGACTTCAGATGCATGTGGCAGAGCCTGCAACACATCACCAATTTTCAGCAGAAGAACAGCAGGGTCACAGCCAACCACAACACATCACCAGATGAGCTGAACGAGTTCTATGCTCGCTTTGACACCCTCAACACCAACCAACACAGAGGGATTCTACCAACAGAGGCAGCACAGAGCTCTTCACCTACTGTGACCATAACTGAGGTGAGCAAGGTCTTCAGGAGGACTAACCCCCGAAAGGCAGCCGGCCCTGACAACATCCCCGGCCGTGCTTTGAGGGCCTGCTCCACACAGTTAGCAGAGGTCTTCACAGACATTTTCAACCTTTCCCTCTCCATGTCTTCTGTGCCCACATGCTTCAAGACCACCACCATAGTGTCCCTCCCAAAGAAAAACAATATAACATGCCTGAATGACTATCGCCCAATTGCACTCACTTCAGTTGTAATGAAGTGTTTTGAGAGGATAGTCATGTCATAAATCAAAAAGGACATCCCAGTCACAATAGACCCCCTTCAATTTGCATATCGTCAGAACCGTTCCACTGATGATGCCATCAATGCAGCCATCCACACAGCCCTATCACACCTGGAACACAGGGACACCTATGTTCGAATGCTGTTTGTGGACAACAGTTCAGCCTTCAACACGGCCATCCCCAGCAGACTGACAGAGAAGCTCTCCACCCTTGGACTGACATCCTCCCTCTGCTGCTGGGTCCTGGACTTTCTCACAAACAGACCCCAGGCTGTCCGAGTCGGTACCAGAATATCCAGCACCAAGACAGTGAGCACAGGGACCCCCCCCCCCCAAGGCTGTGTGCTCAGTCCACTCCTGTACACCCTCTTCACCTACGGCTGCACCCGCACCCAGAACAACACTTCCATCATCAAGTTCGCTGACGACACCACTGTCATTGGGCTGATCACTAGCGGAGATGAGCGTGCCTACAGGGAGGAGTTGGCTCAGCTGGTCTCTTGGTGCCAGGAAAATAACCTCTCCTTGAATGCTGATAAGACCAAGGAGATGATTATTGACCCGAGGAGGAGAGACCAGCACGCCTCGCTGCACATCAACGGGACACAGGTGGAGAGGGTGAAAACATTTAAATTCCTCGGAACTCACATCAGTGAGGATCTCACCTGGACACACAACACACAGCAGACCATCAAGAAGGCTCAACAGAGACTCTTCTTCGTGAGGAAGCTGAGGAAATTTGGACTGTCCACCAAACTCCTCAGCAACTTCTACAGGTGAACAGTGGAGAGTGTCCTGACAAATTCCATCACTGTGTGGTACGGGAACTGCACAACTCAGGACAGAAAGGCTCTCCAGCGTGTCATTAAAATGGCACAGTTCATCTGTGGAGCTGTCCTCCCCCCACTACAGGACATTTACAACACCCAGGTCACAAAAAGGGCACAGAGCATCATCAGGGACGAAACACACCCACAACACAGACTATTCACGCTCCTACCATCTGGCAGACGCTACAGGAGTGTGAAAGCAAGGACTACTAGACTGACGAACAGTTTTTACCCTCAGGCCATCAGACTTTTGAATCACGGATTATAATCACCATCTACCTCTATATTTCCATCAGGCTTTTGAACCACGGATTATAATCACCATCTACCTCTATATTTCCATCAGGCTTCGAACCACGGATTATATTAGCAATTTTTGCACAAGACATTGCACAGTATATCTACCTCTATGTTTGCACATTGTTTGTTTGCCTCTCTCTTTTTTTTTTTTTAAAAAGACATTGCACAGTATATCTACCTCTATATTTGCAGTTTTGTTTGCCTCTTTTTTTAATGTTATCTTCTTTTTTCACTCTACCTTTTATATTTTGTATTCCATATGCACTTTATATTTTTTATATATATATTTCTTTTTATATTGGTAAGCGTAGTTTGGTCGGGCAGTTGCAAAATAAGAATTTCATTACCCAATAATAAACCGCTGTGTCTGTTGTTGTGTATATGACAAATAAAAAATCTTGAATATGCTTCTGAAGGATGCTAATAATAGCCTAAGATTAAAAATCTATATGAATTTGCCAATTTCCAGGCTTTATGCATTGCTCCTTGGAGCATATATCATATGCCTTGAAACGGCATTTCCGTCTGAAGCAAAACATGGCGTATTTGATACCTTAATAAATATAGTTTGGTTCAAGATACCAACTTCATATTTTGTGAATATATTAATGAAGACATGCTCTTTCTAGTGGTACAATTCTTTTTATAGTAGACTTTGTCATGAGCAATATGCATTTGAAATCTAGGCATGGCATGATTTTTTTTTTTTTTCGTTTTTAATGCCTCGAAAATTTTATATCTTTTAGAAAAATACTTCGTCCCCAAATAGTACTCTAACATGAGAAATAAATACCAAAATTTGAAAGATCTGATGTTCTTCAATGTGGAAATATGGTACAGAGGGCCATATCTGCTCCAAAGCACAAATAATTTTTTTAACAGAATTCAGCAAGCTATAAACTGACTAATATGCAACTGTGGATCTTATTTTGTAGTAGTTAAAGACATCTCGTACCTAAGAACAACTCCTGAAAATTTCATGCATCTAGCATGAATTGTTCAAAAGTATTGACTTATTGAACTTAGCATCTTTTTTTGTACCACTCGTTTTTACAATAAAATCACTGTCACACCCCATTTTTAAAGCCCTAATCTCTCAAAAACTAATAAAGATATAAGGCTGATTTTGTATGGTGTTTACTGGGAATAATAACATTAGTTTGTAAAAGTATGAAACAAATCGGAGATGGTCAGTTGGAAACATTTTCTGAAATCTGGTGATTTGAGGTTGATTTACCCTTACGCTACACTATAAGACTGAAATTATTGAATACTTTTTGTAGTATTGCTTCAGTGTTGCCCTTTGTCCTGAGCATTCATCTCACAGCCCAGTGTTATTTACTGCAGTCATGCCATCTACACTTTGTAGAAGCATGGTCACACTACCAACACTTAAAAATAGTTGCTGCATCTACATCATTTTGTATGGTAAAGCATATGGGCCATGACGGGGTCTTAGTAGTGCATTCAAGTCCACCTCATATATAGTACATGTTATCAATTTTTTTTGGGGGGGGGGGGGGGGGCATGCAGAGAGACTGCATCTGGGGCGGAGAGAGTGTCTTGAACAACACTGGTGTAAAAGCAATCAAGCAGCTGAAGAACAGCAAGATAGCTGGACCCAGCAGTATTCTGGCTGAGGTGCTTAAGGCTGACATGGAGACTACAGTTGAGATGCTCCATCTCCTCTTCAAGATGATCTGGGAAGAGGAATAGGTGCCATCAGAGTGGAAAGAGGATATATTTTTCAAAAACAATTAAATTTCTCAGTTTCAACATTTGATATGTTGGCTTTGTCTCGTCTCATTATCTCTAGCCGCTTTATCCTGTTCTACAGGGTCGCAGGCGAGCTGGAGCCTATCCCAGCTGACTACGGGCGAAAGGCGGGGTACACCCTGGACAAGTTGCCAGGTCATCACAGGACTGACGCATAGACACAGGCAACCATTCACACTCACACCTCCGGTCAATTTAGAGTCACCAGTTAACCTAACCTGCATGTCTTTGGACTGTGGGGGAAACCGGAGCACCCGGAGGAAACCCACGGGGAGAACATGCAAACTCCGCACAGAAAGGCCCTCGTCGGCCACGGAGCTCGAACCCGGACCTTCTTGCTGTGAGGCAACAGCGCTAACCACTACACCACCGTGCCACCCTATGCAAAACATGAAACCACAAATCATTACTCTGAGAAATGTTTTGTGGTTTCATGTCTTGCACAACCCACAGCATCAGATCCACCATTGGGTAATACATATACATGTCATGTGTGTATGACCCATCATAAATACACGACATGAGATGAATGTTCTGCAACACAAACTCCAGGAAACATGCCCAGACGTCCAAAATTTGTCAAATCATGTCAGAATTTACAAAAACATGACATTTTAAGACCTTATACAGTATTCCTAAAACCTACTGTAAGATGTTTTAAGGATATTAAAGGATCCATGGCAAGCATGACATTGTGTGCCCTACTTTAACATTACCTGAGTCTTTTCATACCTGCTGTGAAAAATATTTTCGGAAAAATGCCAAATGAGAAATATAGTTTAATTCCTGCCACCTTTTTGGTCCCTACACACTCCTTCTGATCATTTAATAATTTCTGTATGTTTCTGGCTCAGTTCCCCTGAAGCACATCGAGGTGGATCTGCAGGTTCAAGGGCATGTAGCGGCAGTGACCTCCACCCTGCAGTATGTAAATGAGGAAGAGCAACCCCTGGAGGCTGTGTTTGTCTTCCCCATGCCTTCAGGAGCTGCTGTCTGTCAATTCAGCGCCAAGGTTGCAGACCAGGAGATAGTGGCTGAGGTTCAGGAGAAACAGGAGGTGACTGAAGCTGAGCTTTCCTGAAAATGATAAACTAATGATCTTGCCTGTAGTATCCTGTAGAGTAGTTAACAGCAATGTCAGTGCAGCATGCAATATAAAATATAGGTAGACAGTATGTATCACACTGAGAGGGAATATAACATTAACACATACATTTGCCTCTGTATCAGGCGCGAGAGCAGTATGACGATGCCCTGAGTTCAGGTCAGCAGGCTTTTCTGCTGGAGGAGAGCGAGGAGTCTGTGGACGTGTTCAAGCTGAGTGTGGGCTCTCTGCCCCCGGGCCAGAGTGCCACCATCACCTTCACCTTCATCACCGAGCTGAGTGTGCAGGCTGACCATTCACTGCAATTCTGCCTGCCAGCAGTGCTCAACCCCCGCTATACACCAGCCGGTATTAAACACACACATCCACCAGCACATGCCTTTCTGTCACATGCTGAAGACACAGTATTGAAAAATATGATATACTTCACTGTCACATACTCATCTCAATGTAAGGCATTATACTGATCAAATAAGCACTTAGCTTAATGGGTAATCTTACTGTTAAATGAATCCTATAATCTGTTTTCTGCTTTATTTTCAGGTACAGGTGGTGGTATAGTATCAGAGATAACATCAAGTTCCACTGGCATTCCCTACTCTCTCTCTTTTACTGCACACATAAGCTCTCCAAACCCCATCACAAAAGTGGAGTCCAAATGTGCTCTCGAGCCTCTGATGTTCCTCAACACAGACCACACAAAGGCAAAGGTGTTTCTCTTTCTCTCTCTCTCTCTCTCTCTCTCTCTCTCTGTGCGTGCATGTGCGCGCAAGAGAGAATTTTTAAGAATTTTTTTATGTGACTTATCTAAGTGATTTTCCAGTAAGTGTATAATGATTAAGTGAATTAAGTCTCAATTTTACTGATTCATGGATTGAAAATTGTATCATTTAAATCACAATGTCCACTGGAATTAAACAAAATGACAAACCCAAAAATGTCCAAATATTTATTTCAGGACCAACGTATTTTCGTTGTTATGGGAACATTTAAATTTGGCAGTAAACAGCCACACGTCTGCATATAACTGAAAATAGGATTCTATGTAAGCAGAGATTTTTATCAGAAAACTGATCATTTGTGTTTGTGCATCAGCGTATGTATACTGTACTCTGTGTGTGTGTGTGTGTGTGTGTGTGTGTGTGTGTGTGTGTGTGTGTGTGTGTGTGTGTGTGTGTGTTTTTAGGTAAGCCTTTGTGCAGGTCATAAGTTTGACCAGGATGTCGAGCTGTATCTCTATTATCAGAATCCCCATCAGCTAACTGCTATAGTGGAGTCCGGAGCTCCCACAGCACAGCCGGGTACAGTTTCACCAATCCCTTTTCTCAACTATGGTAAAAGGAAAAAAGTATACGACTATTAAAACAAGACAGCAAAAAGCAAATCTAATTTTGGTCATGTGATAGTTCTTTCTTTTCTTATTTTCCTTTTATTACCTTTGTTTGTTTATTTTTCCTCTTAGGGACTCTCATGGGAGACCCTGTGGTCATGGTCAGTTTCTATCCAGAGTTTCCTGAGTCAGTGATGTCCTCTACGTCATCGTGTGGGGAGTTTGTGTTTGTTATGGACAGATCTGGCAGTATGGGCAGCAGAATGCATCATGGGCCGGATGCACAAGACCGCATCAAATGTGCCAGGGTAAGACTCAACACTTAACTGATCTGTAGCTATTTTTCTTTTTTCATCGTAACAGCTCTTGCCATATAAAAAATTATAACATTTTTTTCAAACGAATTTAGGTTTATTGATAATTAAATAATAATAATAATAAGAAGAATAAGAATCATCATCATGGCAGCACAGTGGTGTAGTGGTTGAGCCCAGTGGCCAATGGGGGCCTTTCTGTGTGGAGTTTGCATGTTCTACCCGTGTCTGTGTGGGTTTCCTCCGGGTGCTCCGGTTTCCCCCACAGTCCAAAGACATACAGTACAGGTTAGGCTAATTGGTGGCTCTAAATTGACTGTAGGTGTGAGTGTGAATGTGAATTGTTGTTTCTCTCTGTGTCAGCCCTGCGATGATCTGGTCCAGGGTGTACCCTGCCCCTTGCCTATAGTCAGCTGAGATGGGCTCCAGCTTGCCCACAACCTTGCACAGGATAAGCAGTTACGGATAATGGATGGATCATGGTAATAATAATAATAATAATAAGTGGAAAGCGAAACATGGCAAACAAGCCAGCCTTCATGTCAGGCTTAAAGCTGATCCTATCTGACTGGCTGTTCCATCAATTTTCCTCTCCAGTGTCCACTCCACAGACAATAAAATAGGCTGCATAAAACTGCTTCTGACCTTCTAAAACAAAATGAGACACAGTTGTGCCCTCATCTTCACCAAGACATGGCTGTATGAGGGCATCACCAATTATTCCATGCAGCTTCATGGGCTAACCATTTTCTGAGCAGACAGGATAGCTTCTTTGTCTGGTAAGATGCGTAGCAGGGGCCTGTGTGTTTACAGCAACAAGGAATGGTGTACAAACATGGTCATCACTCCAGCACACTGCTCAGTACTCTTGGAGATCTTAGTAGTCAGATGCAGACCTTTCTATCTCCCTAGAGAATTCACCTCTGTGATCATCATGGCTGTTTACATTCCTGTTAGCGCTACTGCTATTGCTACAGCTAATGGAGCCCCGGGTGAACTCTATAGGAAAATCATTGAGCTACAGATGGCTCACCCTGACGGCTTCTTCATTGTCACAGGGGGTTTCAACAATGCATTGTTAAAGGGTAACCACAGCGAAAAATAAACATAGGCTAGAACTATTGCAGATTTTGCACAAATGCATTTTGACTACCCTGTATTGTCACACTGTATCATCTAAAGTGGTGTGTTAAAATTCTTTGGCATTCCCACTCACTTTAGGGTGCAGCCATATTGCCCTTTTATGGGCAGTGTCAAAGGTCAGCATGGCATAGAATCGTTGATAAGTTTCCTGTATCTTGATTGGACCGCAACGCAGCAGGATGTATAGAACAGTTTTGAAAAATGGCAGCGTGCAAAGCCTATGGTTGCAAAAATAATAAACATGATGATAAGGGAACACATTTTTTCTGTGTTCCATTGCTGACAACCAAACAATGTAAATGATTTGCTGAACAGTGGCTATCAACTTGAAGAGGTCACACTTTAGAAACAATCTCCTCCTGTAGAAATTCTGTTGTTTGCAAGGACCATTTGAGCCTGATTTGCTTTGAAAGGAATCTACAGGCCGAGCTCTTGGGCTACGCAAGTCATGTTATGCCGCTTTTCCACTACCAACGCGGCTGAGTTGGGCGGAGCCGTGCCGTGCTGAGTTGGGCTGAGTCGAGCTGAGTGGGGCTGTTGGAGTTGCATTTTGACTACAACCGCGCTGAACCTTGCTGGCTGGGAGTGGGTGGACACATTGGGTGGAGTTAGCGAAAGTGGGTGGATGTCACGTGATGTCGTTAGGCGGTGCAAACAGTGACATCAGTGACCTTTTAAGCGGTAGTCTCACGACCCAGATAGTAAACAATAAACATGGAGGACATGGAGTCGTTAGTGTTGCTGGTCTTGGTGCTGTGGCTTGTTGTCACCGACAACGGCAACAGATACTGGCAAGAGCGTGTAGATGAGGCGAGGCGCATAAGGCTTCAGAAATTCTCGTAATTCTTCTTCTTCCGGGTTTACAGTGTTTACAGATCCCAGCGTGCTCGCGGGGCGTGTGTGGGCATGTGAGGACACTCCTCCTCACCAATCGGTGCACAGGGGAGTGTCTCCTCATGTCCCTAGCCCCACTCGTCTCAGTTTAGCTCGCTTCAGCCCCACTCCAAAACTGTGCAAGTTTTGGGTGCTGAGTAGGGCTGAAGCGAGCTGAGTCGTGCTGCTCTGAGGTAGTCGAAGCGCGAGCCGTGTCGGGCTGAAGTGAGCTGAAAAAGGGTAGTGGAAAAGGGCCATTTAGATTCAAACCCAATGCTGTGCCAACAATATTCCAACACCATCCACAGAAAAGGGATTCCGGCAATACAAGCCGATTTAACAAGAATAGCATAGACATTCAAAGCTACTATATATATATATATATATATATATATATATATATATATATATATTTAGGCACTGCCTATACCTCCTGATGAGTGTAAAATGTGTTGGTAAATAATCCCACAATATTTTTTTTAAAAAGCAAATTAAAAATAAGCGCTGGATAAAATCCCATCTCTCTTATATAAATGAAGATACAAATTTCGTTGTCCGATGGTCCAGTGTTTATGAAATATGTTGCCTTGCACTTACGATCAGGTTCACTATGGTTGCAAAAGCCACTTACGATCAGGTTCACTATGGTGGCAAAAGCCATCAAAAATCAGGTCGATGCTTTACCATATTCTCTTAAGTATGGAGCTTTGCCTCGCCTGCTTTGCTCCACTATAAACTCAGACTTGACCTTGAGCTGTCACTAGCCTGTATTTAGACCATATAAACTAGTGTGGCATGTTGCATGTCTATACCTGTATCCACACACAATAAATAAAGAGACTTTATAGCTAGTATCGATTTGCAAGTTCTCCATCTGGTGCTGTCCCTCTCACATCAGGCTACCATGCTATCATGGTACATGCTACACACAGGTTATCATGACCTGTATATAGTCCATTTCCAATGCAGGCTTGTGTGCAACATACGTTTTCAACCCGGGTTTATCCATCCATTCATTATCTGTAACCACTTATCCTGTGCAGGGTCGCAGGCAAGCTGTAGCCTATCCCAGCTGACTATGGGTGAGAGGTGGGGTACATCCTGGACAAGTCGCCAGATCATCACAGGGCTGATAAATAGACACAAACAACCATTCACACTCTCATTCACACCTACGGTCAATTTAGAACCACCAATTAGCCTAACCTGTATGTCTTTGGACTGTGGGGGAAACCGGAGTACCCAGAGGAAACCCACACAGACACGGGTAGAACATGCAAACTCCACACAGAATGGCCCCTGTCGGCCACTGGGCTCGAACCCAGAACCTTCTTGCTGTGAGGCGACAGTGCTAACTGATACACCACTGTGCCACCCCAAACTGGGTTTATCTGTGAAACACTTCAGTCACTGTGCCCATATTGTAGTGCATACAAGTTTGTGCTCTTTACAACAAACACATTGAATGTCAGTTTTCTGCTTGGCACACTTTCTACATTGGCACCATATAGCTGCCAAACACTTTTACCTGCCTTCCTGACTTTGCGCTTTCAAAGCTCCATTGATTTCATCATTGGAATCATCCAATGATTTGCTGCTGAAATATTTTACCAAATGTGGATAGTCCTTTTTCCAAGGTTCAAATAGATATCTTGTTTCTCTTCGATACTAACTTGAAGATAACTCTCTTTCATTTGAGTAAATCCAGGCTAACAAGTATGTTTACATCGGCTAAACTTAACTTCCAGTACCTGGCTATCACCAACTGTGGAGAAAACTCATTTCGACCACTTGTATCTGCAGTCTCATTCTTTCGGTCACTACCCATAACTCGTGACCATAGGTGAGGGTGGGAACATAGATGGACCAGTAAATTGAGAGCTTTGCCTTTTGGCTCAGCTCTCTCTTTACCACAACAGACTGGTTGAGCATCTGCATCACTGCTGACACTGCCCTGATCCATCTGTCCAACTCCCTCTCCCCCTTACCCTCACTCATGAACAAGACCTTGAGATACTTCTCCACTTGAGGCAGCAACTCCCTCTTGAACCAAAGTGGGCATTCCACCTGTTTCCAGCTGATTACCATGGCCTTTGACTTAGAGATGCTGATCCTCATCCCAGCTGCTTCACACTCAGCTGCAAACTGTCCCAGCACCTGCTGGAAGTCACGGATTGATGAGGCCAACAGGACCACATCATCCGCGAAAAGCAGAGACGCGATCCTGAGGCCACCAAACCAGACACCCTCCACCCCTTGGCTGCACCTAGAAATTCTGTCGACAAAAGTTATGAACAGAACTGGTGACAAAGGACAGCCCTGGTGGAGTCCCACCTGCACTGAAAATGAGTCTGACTTATTGCCGGCAATGCGAACCAAACTCCTGCTCCGGTCATACAGGGACTGAATGGTCTGCAGCAGTGGGCCCTGAACCCCATACTCCCGAAGCACCCCCCACAGGGCACCACAAGGGACATGGTTGTAAGCCTTCTCCAGGTCCACAAAACACACGTAGACTGGTTGGGCAAACTCCCATGCAACCTCCAGCACCCTTGCAAGGGTAAAGAGCTGGTCCAGTGTTCCACAACCAGGACAAAAAACACTTTGTTCCTGCCGAATCTGAAGTTTGACTATCGACCAGACTCTCCTCTCCAGCACCCCAGCATAGGCTTCCCCGTGGAGGCTGAGAAGTGTGATCCCCCTATCATTGGAACACACTCTCCAGTCCCCCTTTTTGAAAAGGGTGACTACCATCCCAGTCTGCCAATCCAGAGGCACTGTCCCCAACCTCCATGCAGTGTTGAAGAGGTGTGTCAGCCAAGACAGCCCAACAACATCCAGTGCCTTCAGAAACTCAGAGCAAATCTCATCCACCCCTGGAGCCTGGCAACTGAGGAGCTTTTTAACCACCTCGGCAACCTCAGCCTCCAAGATGGGCAAGTCCTCCCAATCACCTTCAGACTCTGCGTCCTCTACAGATGACATGAAGGTGGGCTCGAGGAGATCCTCGAAGTATTCCTTTCACCACCGGACGATGTCCCCAGTTGAGGTCAACAGCATTCCATCCCCATTGTAGACAGAACAGAGCACTGTTTTCCCCTGCTGAGCCGCCGGACGGTTTGCCAGAATCACCTTGAGGCTGACAAAGTTGCTTTCCATGACCTCACCAAACTCCTCCCACACCTGAGTTTTTGCTTTAATTTATTATACAGTGGTGCTTGAAAATTTGTGAACCCTTTAGAATTTTCTATATTTCTGCATAAATATGACCTAAAACATCACCTTTTCACAACAGTCTTAAAAGTAGATAAAGAGAACCCAGTTAAACAAATGAGACAAAATATATTATACTTGGTCATTTATTTATTGAGGAAAATGATCCAATATTACATATCTGTGAGTGGCAAAAGTATGTGAACCTCTAGGATTAGCAGTTAATTTGAAGGTGAAATTAGAGTCAGGTGTTTTCAATCAATGGGATGACAATCAGGTGTGAGTGGGCACCCTGTTTTATTTAAAGAACAGGGATCTATCAAAGTCTGATCTTCACAACACACATTTGTGGAAGTGTATCATGGCACGAACAAAGGAGATTTCTGAGGACCTCAGAAAAAGCGTGATTGATGCTTATCAGGCTGGAAAAGGTTACAAAACCGTCTCTAAAGTGTTTGGACTCCACCAATCCACAGTCAGACAGATTGTGTACAAATGGAGGAAATTCAAGACCATTGTTACCCTTTCCAGGAGTGGTCGACCAACAAAGATCACTCCAAGAGCAAGGCGTGTAATAGTCGGCGAGGTCACAAAGGACCCCAGGGTAACTTCTAAGCAACTGAAGGTCTCTCTCACATTGGCTGATGTTAATGTTCATGAGTCCACCATCAGGAGAACACTGAACAACAATAGTGTGCATGGCAGTGTTGCAAGGAGAAAGCCACTGCTCTCCAAAAAGAACATTGCTGCTTGTCTGCAGTTTGCTAAAGATCACGTGGACAAGCCAGAAGGCGATTGGAAAAAAATTTTTGTGGACGGATGAGACCAAAATAGAACTTTTTAGTTTAAATGAGAAGTGTTATGTTTGGAGAAAGGAAAACACTGCATTCCAGCATAAGAACCTTATCCCATCTGTGAAACATGGTGGTGGTGGTAGTATCATCGTTTGTGCCTGTTTTTCTGCTTCTGAGCCAGGATGGCTTGCCATCATTGATGGAACAATGAATTCTGAATTATACCAGTGAATTCTAAAGGAAAATGTCAGGACATTTGTCCATGAACTGAATCTCAAGAGAAGGTGGGTCATGCAGCAAGACAACAACCCTTAGCACACAAGTCGTTCTACCAAAGAATGGTTAAAGAAGAATAAAGTGAATGTTTTGGAATGGCCAAGTCAAAGTCCTGACCTTAATCCAATTGAAATGTTGTGGAAGGACCTGAAGCGAGTAATTCATGTGAGGAAACCCACCAGCATCCCAGAGTTGAAGCTGTTCTGTACAGAGGAGTGGGCTAAAATTCCTCCAAGCTGGTGTGCAGGACTGATCAGCAGTTACTGGAAATGTTTAGCTGCAGTTATTGCTGCACAAGGGGATCACACCAGATACTGAAAGCAAAGGTTCACATACTTTTGCCACTCACAGATATGTAATATTGGATCATTTTCCTCAATAAAGAAATGACCAAGTATAATATTTTTGTCTCATTTGTTTAACTGGGTTCTCTTTATGTACTTTTAGGACTTGTGTGAAAATCTGATGTTGTTTTAGGTCATATTTATGCAGAAATATAGAAAATTCTAAAGGGTTCACAAACTTTCAAGCACCACTGTACATTGCTCTTTTTGTTTCTCAGTGCTCAGTTTATATTGCACTGACATTTTAAACTGGTACAAAGTCATTTTACACTCTACGTTGTATAATGGACATGACTATTACATTATTGATTGCTCATTTTGCGCAATTTGTTTGTCCCTTTGAACTGCACTGATTTATATTTGACTGTTGTATTTTGTTTTTTATGTTGCACCACAGGTCTTAGAAAATGTTCAGCTTTAGTATCTACTTGTATATGGATGGCCTGACAACACACACATCTTGAAGCTGTAATAATAATAATGACTATGTGAATAATAATGTGCTTTAGGACACTCTGCTCCTGCTGCTGAAGAGTCTCCCCATGGGCTGTTACTTCAACATCTATGGCTTTGGCTCTCACTATGAGTCCTTCTTCCCGTGAGTAACCCTCACATGAGCCAGTGAATCTGTAGTATTTCTGTCACTCAGTTCATTAATCAGACACAAGCATGGATGAAATGAGATGAAATGGTATTGGCCTGGTGGTCGCAAGAAGTAGCACTGCTGATTCACAGGTCCAGATTTTGAGCTTCGGTTTCTGTCGGTGTGGTTTTATGTTCTCATAGTGTCAGCTTAGGTTTCTTTTGGGTTTTCTGGTTTCCTCCCACCTCCCAAAAATATGCCAGTTGGTATATTGGCTAAGATTAACTGCCCCTAGGTGTGAGTGAATGTACAGTGGTGCTTGAAAGTTTGTGAACCCTTTAGAATTTTCCATATTTCTGCATAAATATGACCTAAAACAACATCAGATTTTCACACAAGTCCTAAAAGTAGATAAAGAGAACCCAGTTAAATGAGACAAAAATATTATACTTGGTCATTTATTTATTGAGGAAAATGATCCAATATTACATATCTGTGAGTGGCAAAAGTATGTGAACCTTTGCTTTCAGTATCTGGTGTGACCTCCTTGTGCAGCAATAACTGCAACTAAACATTTCCAGTAACTATTGATTTGTCCTGCACACCGGCTTGGAGGAATTTTAGCCCATTCCTCCGTACAGAACAGCTTCAATTCTGGGATGTTGGTGGGTTTCCTCACATGAACTGCTCGCTTCAGGTCCTTCCACAACATTTCGATTGGATTAAGGTCAGGACTTTTACTTGGCCATTCCAGAACATTATTCTTCTTTAACCATTCTTTGGTAGAACGACTTGTGTGCTTAGGGTCGTTGTCTTGCTGCATGACCCACCTTCTCTTGAGATTCAATTGATGAACAGATGTCCTGACATTTTCCTTTAGAATTCGCTGGTATAATTCAGAATTCATTGTTCCATCAATGATGGCAAGCCCTCCTGGCCCAGATGCAGCAAAACAGGCCTAAACCATGACAATACCACCACCATGTTTCCCAGATGGGAAAAGGTTCTTATGCTGGAATGCAGTGTTTTCCTTTCTCCAAACATAAACCTTCTCATTTAAACCAAAAAGTTCTATTTTGGTCTCATCCATCAACAAAACATTTTTCAGTAGCCTTCTGGCTTGTCCACATGATCTTTAGCAAACTGCAGATGAGCAGCAATGTTCTTTTTGGAGAGCAGTGGCTTTCTCCAAGCAACCCTGCCATGCACACCATTGTTGTTCAGTGCTCTCCTGATGATGGACTCATGAACATTAGCCAAGGTGCGAGAGGCCTACAGTTGCTTAGAAGTTACCCTGGGGTCCTTTGTGACCTTGCCAACTATTACACACCTTGCTCTTGGAGTGATCTTTGTTGTTCAACCACTCCTGGAGAGGGTAACAATGGTCTTGAATTTCCTCCATTTATACACAATCTGTCTGACTGTGGATTGGTGGAGTCCAAACTCTTTAGAGATGGTTTTGTAACCTTTTCCAGTCTGATGAGCATCAACAATGCTTTTTCTGAGGTCCTCAGAAATCTCCTTTTGTTCATGCCATGATACACTTCCACAAACATGTATTGTGAAGATCAGATCTTGGATCCCTGTTCTTTAAATAAAACAAGGTGCCCACTCACTCCTGATAGTCATCCCATTGATTGAAAACACCTGACTCTAATTTCAGCTTCAAATTAATTGCAAATCCTAGTGGTTCACATACTTTTGCCACTCACAGATATGTAATATTGGATCATTTTCCTCAATAAATAAATGACCAAGTATAATATATTTTGTCTCATTTGTTTAACTGGGTTCTCTTTATGTACTTTTAGGACTTGTGTGAAAATCTGATTATGTTTTAGGTCATATTTATGCAGAAATATAGAAAATTCTAAAGGGTTCACAAACTTTCAAGCACCACTTTATGCAAGTTGATTTTCAATGAACTGACATCCAGGGTGTATCCCTGTCTCATGCCCAGTGTTCCTGGGATTAACTCATGACCCTTACCAGGATAAGGCCCTGGTCCCCCACAACACTGATAGCTATATCTATAACTACATCTATGACTATACCTCTGCCTGAATTTATTTCCAGTCTGGAGCAGTCACACTACAACTACAATCCCCATTATAATATCAGTTGGTCCTGCCACTCAGGTTAATAAATGCATGCAACTTAGGAATTGTCATGGAAGTTTTTTTCCAAGTAGTAGCACATTATTGTGGGTCATACTTTACAGCTTGGACTTCAAAACAACCCATACACATACTCCGGTGGTTGACAAAATACACATAGGTCACAGACTACGGAAATATAATTAAAAAGGATAGAAAATACAGAGTGGTTACGGATTTTAATATGGATGCATCACAGATGCTCATCGTTTACGGACTGGTCACGGACGTTTCAGTATGTTACAGATTCCGTGAATCCATATTCCGCGACTTCATGATGCAACAAGGATGTACAAAGATGTTCGGGAAAAATAGCATGTGCTCCGTCAATGTCCCATGTAAACAATAACTTGATTGGTTAGATGTTTTATTGGATCAGGTCCAGGCCTGGAAAAATCACTCCAGAAGCAATCTCACCGAGACTGATAAACCCAGGACTGGGCTATAGGTATCGTTATCAGTCTGGTGTGACCACCAACCACATAAACTGCACGGGACTGATTTATTTATAGTTACCGTTATATTTGTAATTATAGTTATCAGTATTGTGGGACTGGGCCTGAAAGTCATTACTAAAAGTGAATGAGTGAGAGTGATGCAAAGCTGGTTAGATGTGATGAGTCACAGCTTTGCTGTGTTTGCTGTGTGTTTCTCTGGCTTTAGTAAAAGTGTTCAGTATAGTCAAGACACTATGGAGCAGGCAGTGAAGAAGTTAAAGAAAATGCAAGCAGACATGGGGGGCACGGAGATTCTGCAACCTCTGGAACACATTTACAAACAGCCGTGCATCCCCAACCACCCAAGACAGGTAATATTATTCTTTATGCAAAGCTGCAGTAATTTAGCAGTTATTTATTGTCTTTAATACCCAATTTTCCCACCCATCTCAGTGTTTTACTGTCATACCATCACTGACCATAATTTAAATCAGAACAAGTATTACAATTTAGTAATTAACAAATGGATGTAGTGGGGCAGATAGTAGAAAAATCGTTCAAAATGTGATACAAGCACCAAATTTGGCATGGTGGTTCCCGAGGGTTTAGTGAACAAACCTGCCTGATGTGCCATTTGAAAATCGAAGATGGCGGCCATTTTTCAAGATGGCCACAAAAATGAGCTTTCAGAGTCGATTTTTCTCATAGAAATACGTGTACTTGATGGACTTGAATGATCTTGGTGTCTATTTATATGTTTTTCAGGATGCTGAATTAATTTGTTCTATTTTCACTAGCATTATAATACCGTGAGTGGTAGAAAATGTACACTTTAAATAAAATAACACAACACATCAAAACAATACTTTTAATACTTTCAATCAACTTAACACATTTTGCAATATTTAGCACTGAGATCATGTTTTTCTGGATGGAAACAAAATGAGACATATAGAAATAATAAAAAACCCTTAATACTGTAAGAATCCTCCTTCCAAAGCATACTACTAGAGTGGCGCACATACCGGCACCAAATACTTGTGTACTGCTTTCTGCAGTGTAAATAAAAATGAGATGATCGGGAATAGTGTGTTCAATAAAGTCCATTAATGTAGTGATCCTTAAATGATTGTCTTTGTCACAGTGCACCTGTTTCTAAGTGCTTACCAATCAAGCTCCAAGAAACATCTTTATAATGTCAGGAGTAAATGTCTTGAATAATGTTCAAAAACTGGCATAATGTTTAGAACTGGAGATTGCTGGGTATTCCTGTACCAAAGTTCACTGCTGTATTTGGATCACTACAGCTGACATACACAGCTGCAGAGTGCTGTGTAGGCGAGCTCAGAACGAGAGCATTTGCATCTCCAGTTGCAGACTTTCTTACAAAAACACTTGGTCAGTTCCTGACAGCTGGCTGCAGTTGGTGGAAGCATCGTCCAACAGATCTGCCATGTGTCTCCCTTCCGAGTCCAACCCCAGTCGGCAGGACTGATGACTTCTGGATTGGATATTGTTGCTTGACCCCATATAATCCCAGCCTGGTAGGCAGCATATTTTGCGTGTTCCATGAGGGCTGCACTGGTTGGTCAGATCGCATCATAGGACCTCTCCTTTCGGGCAAAGAGATTCAGCCTTTCCTCATCAATACCGGTGGCTGCACTTGATCTGTCGTACATGAGGACAAAGTTCTCCAGTTTCTGCAGGTCATCCTCAGAAACTTCTGTTGGGTAGGTGCTGAGTTTTGTAAATGTTTCAGAAACCTCACTCCAGACATCCCAAGTCAGCCATGCAGATTTCTTTCCCTTCCAATGGAAAGATGAGACCACATCACAGCCCGTGAATGCATGGAAATACAGGATCCCACTGGCTTTCTCAGGCCCTATTGCAGAGACTACCTCATGGACTGGTATCCATCAAGCACTGGCTCCCTGCCCAAAGGCAATCCACATTTTTGAAGACCAAGCCTCTGCAGGGATGGCAGCATAGTCACTGCTTTGATGAGCATGTCAGTGTCATTGGCTTTGATGACGAGTGACTTGCTACCCTCTACAGTTGCATCTCTGGCATGTACAAATAGGGTATCGGCTTCCTCATGACAGCATGGGGCCACAGGATCCAGGGACTTGTTTTTGTTGCTGATGACATCTTCTCCTTTTGTCACAATGACCGTACTTGTAGTTTCAGCTTGACTTATGAGGGTAAGTCAAAAAGTTCTAAGACAGATGTTATAATTTAAAAAGGAATTCAAAAGAACTAAAAAAATGAATACAAAGAAGGAATTCTCAGATGGAAACATCGCTTGCAGAAGTGTTTAGACTTAAATGGAGGATATGTAGAGAAATAGCTTTGTTATTTTGATAAAGAAAGACTTTTTTCAATTAGTCTTAGAACTTTTTGACTTACCCTCATATTTTCTCTGAGAAAGTGGAAGAGTTCAGTTTTGTTGTTGTCATCCTGCAGAAAGCTTCTCCAGTTTGTTGGGGTCTTGCTGGTTCCAGTGACTCTTCTTCTGATACCATGACCTCTTTTTGACCTGGTTTCAGATTTCAACATTTGTGACACTAAGTATGAGACTCACTCCTCCTTAGTGGACATTGAACCCGATGCTGAGTTTCATAGCAGTAATTGTCACCACTGTGCCCTGGTAGTGCCCGACAATCATTACTTTAGAAAAATGGCTTCATGGATCAAGCAGGTCTGGTTTGTTGACTTCTTGCACTTTGCATTTGGAGCATGACATACTCCCTCACACACAGAGACCCTCTGTGTGCTACCCTCACCTAGTTGAGCCTGTGAGCCAACATGGTTTACCGGGGTGTGGCCGTTGCCATGCACTAGCAACTTCTTGGAACCATAGGTGAGAGCTAGGTAAGTCGTGAGAGCCAGTGCAAGGAGTCCATCCGGAGGATGTGGCTGACTGCTGAAATAAAGGTACTACCTCTACTACTACACCCTACACCCCATGCACTAAATAAAAATACTGCTTTATATATTTAGAAATTACCATGTCATGCAACTAGTTAAAAAAACCCCACTCATCAGGCAAGCGAAAATGCAGGAACAAAGCCCGAAAAATAGTCAAAAATAGCCAAAAATTGTAAAATTATTCACTTACATTTTTTGAAACTAGAAAAATTAGATTCAGCATGCAAGAAAACATCGAAATCGACACCAAGATCACTC
Organism: Neoarius graeffei; assembly: GCF_027579695.1. Lineage (NCBI taxonomy): Eukaryota > Metazoa > Chordata > Actinopteri > Siluriformes > Ariidae > Neoarius > Neoarius graeffei. Next base: position 54,882,615 of record NC_083570.1, on the reverse strand, counting down.
AACTCGACCAAATACATGCATTTCTATGAGCAAAACCATTTTTGGCAGACGCATTTGGTGGCCATCTTGAAAAATGGCCGCCATCTTGGATTTTTGAATGGCAGTTCAGGCAGATTTGCTTAAGTAGACCATTGGGAACCACCATGCCAAATTTGGGGCTTGTATCACATTTTGCACAATTTCTTTGAAAAATTGCTTTTATCTGCTCCACTAACAAAGCAACGGAGTTCCTGACTTATTTTTACATGAAGTAACTATAAAACCAGGAAACTTACAAACAGCTAATATGCTGACACCACAAAGACTACATTTTGCATTTTAAATCTAATAAATAGAAGGATTCTACATGTTGGACCTATATTAAAGCTGCTCTGTTATTGTTGTCATAATTTCACTGAACACACAAAATCTCAGGAGCCAAATTGAAAATGACTGTTTTGAAAGGGTCTTTCGAAGCAAATAATTTTGGATTTAATTTGGAAAGACTACAAATGGCTGCTGTGGATACTCCAGTTTTGACACATACTACATAGGGCTCATCACTGACTGCAGAATCTATAATAAATGATAGAGGTCAGGATTTGTGTCCTAGTCAATGACTTTGTGTGTGTGCCATATATATGAGAGAGAGAGAGAGAGAGAGAGAGAGAGAGAGAATCAGTCAAAAGTTTGGAAACACCTTCAAATTCAATGTTTTTATTTATTTTATTTTTTCCTACGTTGTAGAACAATACTGAACTCATCAAAACTATGAAATAACATATGGAACATATGTAATTATATGGTAAACAAAAAAGTGTTTAAAAAAAACCATATTTCATATTTTAGATTCTTCAAATTCGTCACTATTTACCTTAATAACAGCTTTGCACACTATTGGCATTATCTGAACCAGCTTCATGAGGTAGTCACCTGGAATGCTTCTCAATTAACAGGTGTGTCTTTTCAAAAATGGAATTTCTTGCCTTCTTAATGCATTTGACACCATCAACCAGTAAAGCGTAAATAATAAAAATACAGTAAATAGCCCTGTTCGACAACTGTAGTAATCCATATTATGTCAAGAACCACTCAACTAAGTAAAGAGAAATAACAGTCAGTCATTACTTTAAGACAGGAAGTGTCTTTTAGTTAATTAAAATAAAGAAAAAACATCACATATGAAGGTGTTTCCAAACTTTTCCAAACTTTTGACTGGTACTCTCTGTGTGTGTGTGTGTGTGTGTGTGTGTGTGTGTGTGTGTATATATATAAGCTATTCCACGAAATCAAGTCATACATGAGCTGATAGCCAATAAGGCGCGCATAGCGCTGAGTCAGCTGTAATGATGAACTTGACTGGAATAACTGTTTTATACTATCCACATTCACTGGATTTTTAGAAATGGAGCATTTTTATTTTTTGCAAATTCGATAAATATAAACTTTATACAGGGCGGCACGGTGGTGTAGTGGTTAGCACTGTCGCCTCACAGCAAGAAGGTCCTGGGTTCAAGCCCAGCGGCTGATGAGAGCCTGTCGATGTGGAGTTTGCATGCTCTCCCCGTGTCCATGTTGGTTTCCTCTGGGTGCTCCAGTTTCCCCCACAGTCCAAAGGCAAGCACGTTAGTCTAATTAGGCTAATTGGTGACTCTAAATTGACCGTAGGTTTGAATGGTTGTCTGTGTCAGCCCTTCGATGACCTGGCAACTTGTGCAGGGTGTACCCCCCTCTCGCCCATAGTCAGCTAGGATAGGCTCCAGCTTGCCTGCGACCCTGTAGGACAGGATAGGCGGCTACAGATAATGGATGGATGGATAAACTTTCTACAAAACATCCAACAAAATAATTTCTGCTTAGAATGTAAACAAACTTGCAAAATGACTGTACCAATTTGTGAAAAATGCTCTAATAATAATTATTGAAAAAATAAAAGATTATGTTCTTACCATCAAATACTTTTATTCCATATTTTGTTGCTTTTTTTGTATTTTTGGGGGTTTTATTTTTGAGTAGAGTTTATCCAGCCACTGGGGGTGCATAAGCGTACTCTTGGTGCCGGTCCCAAGCCCGGATAAATTAATCCAGGCACTGGGGGTGCATAAGGGTACTCTTGGTGCCGGTCCCAAGCCCAGATAAATTGGAGAGGGTTGTGTCAGGAAGGGCATCTGGTGTAAAACTGTGCCAAATCTAACATGTGGATTGAAAAGAGAAATGCCATACTGGATCGGTCGGGGCCCGGGTTAACAGCGACCGCCTCCGGTACTGTTGGTCAACAGGGTGCCGGTGGAAAGTATGCTACTGTTGCGTCAAAACGGAGAAGGAGAGAGGGGGGAGGTGTATTAGGAGAGCGCGTGAAAGATGGAAAGGAAGGAGCTTAGAATTGAGGGTAGGAACACTGAATGTGGGAACATTGACTGGCAGAGCGAGAAAGTTAAAAGGTATGATGGAAAGAAGGAAGTTGGACATTTTGTGTGTGCAGGAGACAAGGTGGAAGAGAAGCAAGGCCAAGAATATTGGAGGTGGATGTAAGGTGTTTTATTATGGAGTCGATGGAAAGAGAAATGGTGTTGTTATTGTTTTGAGGGGAGAGTTGGTCAACAGTGTGACTGATGTGAAGAGGGTGTCAGAGTGATAGGCGTGAAGTTGGAGACTCAAGGAGTGGTAATCAATGTTGTGTGTGCTTATGCCCCACAGGTTGGATATGAGAATGAAGTGAAAGAGTCTTTCTGGGAAAAAATGGATGAAGTGGTAGAAAGTATACCGAGGGAGGAGCGTGTGCTGATATGAGCAGATTTCAATGGACATGTTGGCGAGAGAAACAGAGGAGATGAGTGGTAATGGAAGTCTGCCAGAAGATTGGGATACTACTGCTATACTAGTAAGAGAGGCAGCAAGGAAGGTGCTAGGGTGGTCATCGGGAAGGAGGAAGGAAGACAAGGAGACATGGTGGTGGAACAAAGAAGTGCAGGAAATTATTAAAGAGAAGATGCTAGCAAAGAAGAATTGGGACGATCAGAGAGATGAGGAAAGCAGGCGGTTATACAGAGAGACGAGACGGAAGGCAAAAAGAGCGGTAGTGAAGGCGAAAGCAGATGCATAGCAGGACTTGTACAAAAGACTGGAGACCAAAGAAGGAGAGAAAGACCTGTACAGACTAGCTAGGCAGAGAAACAGGGAAGCAAGGGATGTACAGCAGGTAAGAGTGATGAAAGATGTAAATGGAAATGTGCTGACAAACAAAGAGTGTATGAAGAAGGTGGAAAGAGTACTTTGAGGATTTATTAAATGAGGAGAATCCAAGAGAGAGAAAAGGTCAGATTCATTGGAGACAGCAAATCAGGAACCAGAGTTGGTTAGTAAGGATGAGGTGAGAGCAGCCATGAAAAGAATGAAGACTGGGAAAGCAGTCGGACCAGATGGTATCCCGATTGAGGCTTGGAGATGTTTGGGTGAGATGGCTGTGGAGTTCCTAACGAGATTGTTTAATCAGATCCTAGAGAATGAGAAAATGCCAAGTGAATGCAGAGTGTGCTCGTCCCAATATACAAGAATAAGGGAGATGTACAGAGCTGCAGTGATTACAGAGGGATAAAACTGATGAGCCACACCATGAAGTTATGGGAAAGGGTATTGGAGGTGAGATTGCTACCTCTCTTCTCAATCTGTGAACAGCAGTACGGGTTTATGCCAAGGAAGAGCATGTCTGATGCAATTTTTGCTTTAAGAATGTTAATGGAGAAGTACAGGGAAAGCCAGAGAAAGCTACATTGTGTGTTTGTAGACCTGGAGAAGGCATACGATAGAGTGCCGAGAGATGAGTTATGATATTGTATGAGAAAGTGTGGCGTGAATGAGAAGTATATCAGAGTGGTGCAAGACATGTATGAGAACAGTGCAACAGCAGTGAGGTGTGCAGTTGGAACGACTGAATGGTTCAAGGTGAAGGTGGGACTCCATCAAGGATCTGCTTTGAGTCCTTTCTTGTTTGCCATAGTGATGGATAGCTTGACAGATGAAGTGAGGCAAGAGTCACCATGGAACATGATGTTTGTGGATGATATTGTGATATGTGGTGAAAGTATAAAGGAGTTTGAGTTGGGTTTGGAAAGATGGAGGTATGCATTGGAACGAAGAGGAATGAAGGTGAGCAGTAGCAAAACAGAATACATGTGCATCAATGAGAATGGGGATGAGAGTGTAGTGAAGATGCAAGGAGTAGATGTAAAGAAAGTTGGTGAATTCAAGTACCTGGAGTCAACTGTGCAGGAAAATGGGGGCTGCGGTAGTGAGGTGAGAAAGAGAGTGCAGGCAGGGTGGAGCAGTTGGAGAAGGATTTCGGGAGTCATTTGTGAGAGGAAAGTCCCAGCAAAAGTGAAAGGTAAGATGTATAACACAGTAGTGAGAGCGGCTATGATGTATGGATTGGAGACCGTACCCTTAACGAAGAGACAGGAGGCAAAGTTGGAGGTGGCGGAGTTGAGGATGTTAAGGTTTGCGATGGGAGTGACGTGGTTGGACAGAATGAGGAACGAGCACATCAGAGGGACAGCGCATGTGGAGAGCTTGGGATTTAAGCTAAGAGAGATGAGACTGAGATGGTATGGGCACATCCTGAGAAGAGATGCAGAGCATGTTGGAAGGAGAATGTTGAGGATGGAGCTGCCATGCACACGAAAATGAGGAAGGCCAAATAGGAGATACATGGATGTGGTGAGAGAGGACATGAAAGTGGCAGGTGTGGTAAAGAAGGATGCGGAAGACATGGAGCAATGGAGACGAAAGATCCGCTGTGGCGACCCCTAATCAGGAGCAGTCGAAAGAAGTTGTTTTCAAATAGAGTTTTTATTTTGTCCTCGGTTGGTTCAGTAACATGGTCCGCCATTTTCTTCTTCTTTAGGGTTTTTGGTGGATCGGTGCCACTGACTGGGCTGGAGTGTGGAACAGGAGATACTTGGGGGGGGGAGGCTATATTCCTTTAGCTACTGTATATCTGTTTCTTTTAAATACTTGATAACGATATATCTGACTGGATGCGCTCTGCCATTTTGTTTTTCTCTCCTCATGGTATATGAGCTGATATTCTAGTAGTACAGTAGCCAATCATAGCAGGCAATTACTAATATCCAGTGAGTGTGTGAGACAAAATGGTTCCACCATTTATTAAATAATGTTTCTTGTGATGTCAAAAGTAAAAAAAAATGGAGATGGTGTGAGTCAGTTATGATGTATCCTGGGTAAACCATGAACTGATGTCACAATTTCAAGCTATACTGTCGACTCAAGTCACAGCTGTGGCTTTGTGAGCATTTCTGTGTGTGTAGCTCTATGTATCATGATCATGCCTAGTGAGGCAGGTGATAGCATGGTACATTGCACATGTGCAGGTCGAAGGTCAATCTGACATAAACAACAAACATGGGTGCCTCCAGTATTTTTTATTTTTTTTTAAGATTTATTTCTAATTTTTTGTAGTTAACATTTTTTTAGGTAGGAAATTTTTGATGAGGGACATAAATCTAATATACTGAGAGGCATCGGTAATTATGGATTCTCTTCAGTGGCTGGCATAGTACTATTTTCTTTGGGGCTGTGGCCTTGAGAAAATAGTACTATGCCAGTCACCAAAGAGAATCCATAATTTCACCCGGAGCCTCTCCGTGCATGATGATAAATATTGCGTGCACACACACACACACACACACACACACTCCGATGAGCCTTAACATTAAAACCACTGACAGGTGAAGTGAATAACACTGATTATCTTGTTACAATATCACCTTTCAAGGGGCAGCAAGAGAACGGTCAATTCTTGAAGTTGATGTTTTGGAAGCAGGAAAAATGGGCAAGTGTAAGGATCTGAGCGACTTTGACGAGCTAAATTGTGATGTCTAGATGACTGGGTCTTAGCATCTCCAAAATGGCACATCTTATGGGGCGTTCCTGCCATGCAGTAGTTAGTACCTACCAAAAATTGTCCAATGAAGGACAACTAGTGAACCAGCAAAAGGGTCATGAGTGTCGAAGGCTCACTGATTCGCATAGGGCACAAAAGTTAGAAGAGCTACTGTGGCACAAACTGCTGAAAAAGTTAATGCTGACACATTTTTTTTCCCTAATTTTTTTTTCTCCAATTTCTTTGTCATTTCAGCTGTTCATCTTCACAGATGGTGAAGTAGGGAACACTAAAGATGTTCTTAACTGTGTGAGGAGCAATGCTGATTTCCACAGGTATGTGCTTTTTCAAGCTTAAAATATTCATGACGTATACTTTTTTTCCTGAATAAAACTATGCAACTGAAAGGGTAAATAATTTTTAATACTTATAGCTCACAATGAGGTGCAAATATTTTACATTGTGAGATTTAACATTATATTTTCAGAAATGCACTAAGGAACAAACTGATGTAAATAACAAAAGCAAACACAAATAACTACAACAGATCTGATACCCACATCAAATCAGAAAATGTATTGTACCACATCACTGATGCATGCGAGCATTCAGAAGTCATCTCTATCTTCTACATGCACAACTTACAGGGCAGATAAACTTGTACAGCAGACACTCCTTATTCAAACATAACAAGAAATGTATTTCAAAAGAGGCAAAATTTGTTAATTTAGAAAATGAATAGTCTAACAGTTGCTATGGTGAATCTTTCTGTCAGCAGAAAGTTTATTTTGCATTGATGAAAGAGACTCTGTTAGTGCTATGTAACAGAGGTAAAGCTAAAACTCAGTTGTCTACTGTGTTGCTTTTTCACAAGGCTGTACATCATGGCCACATTGCATCACCAAGGATGATTATTTTCATATAGCAGCATGCCTCACTCTGTTAACTTAGTGTGTTTCAAAATAAGTATTCTTCTGATAAATTTCAATATCTAGAAGGGTTATAAGGGATTCATATTCCACCCCTTTGTTTAAACAGATGCTTCTCATTTGGGATTGGTGAAGGTGCAAGTTCTGCACTCATCACAGGGTTGGCTGAGAACAGCTCTGGCCACGCCCAGTTCATCACAGGAACTGAGCGCATGCAGGCCAAAGTAAGACGGGGTTCTTTTCAAACAGCAACGAAGAAACAAACAGAAATAAGCATTAATTTGTACTACAACATAATGGTGTCGGAAAGAGTCACTTTAGTAATCACGATTTATTTTAAATTACTTATTGTTTATCATTTATGATCATTTAGAGTATGTACAGTCAATTATGCATGTTCTCTGTCTCTCACTTTTTCACTGACAAACAGAAGGGGGCTTTATTGGAAATATTATTGAACATTGTTTGTCTTTAATTCCCAATGCTAGGTAATGCAGTCTCTCCATTATGCTTTACAACCAGCAGTGACTGATATCACTGAGGATTGGACTGATGTGTCTTTCACCCGTCTGAGCCCCCCGATTAAAACGCTTTTCCATGGTCAGAGAGCACTGATTTATGCCCACTTGAAAGGGGAGGTGAGAGCTTCATCACACTGTTTTACAGGAAAACTCTCATTTGTTTCAGATTCTGAATCTGAATGGACTGTTTTTGAAAACTGTTTTATATACCTTTTTTTATTTCTATGTTTATTAATCCATGAGTGTGCAATTATTTATCTCATAATGAAAGAAGTACAACATGATTAAGAGAAAATTTGGCTCAAGCAATTTTTTTTTTTTTTAATTGTGTCTCTTATGAGCAAATGACTGGGTCTACTCATAATTACGCAACCTGTATCTCTGTCCCTAGGAATGTCAAAACCCAGATGCTAAGGGGAAAATATCAGTGCGATACTGTCTTGGAGATCAAGAGGTCTCAAACACTGTCCACTTCTCCCTGAAGCCTTCTGAGAATAGCGGGTAACTGCTACAAGTAGTACAAGGAAATAATGTCCTCTTTTTAAACATCTGTGATTATGATGTGGGTGTGTATTTGTATGACTGTGGCTTTAATAAATAAACCCTGGTTGTGTGGCTTTAGCTGTCATAACCGCCACTGTCAGATATCAGCTTGGTTCCGGTACCCAATATTAAACAACATCACAGAACAGCAGTCAGGGTAGGTTGTTTAATTGTTACTCATTTAGCTTTGCTTGTGTGTGTGTGTGTGTGTGTGTGTGTCCAGACTAGCCATCCACAGGCTGGGCGCTCGCTCTCTGATCCGCTCTCTGGAAAGGGACGAGCAGGATGATGGAGCTGATAAAGAGGCTCTGAAGGCCAGGGTGGTGGATCTGAGTAAGCAGTCTGGAGTGAGCAGCTCACACACAGCCTTCATAGCTATCAATAAAGGCAGCGGACAAGCTGTGAAAGGACCGATGGTGAAGAGGAGAATTCCTATTGCCAGTTAGTATTCTTTTCACTGAGTCCTTTTACTCAACCCTTCATCCAATAATTTGAGGATTATTATGATTAGCATTCATGGTTTTATTGCTTTTATGTACAAACACACCATACATGGCTCATCAAGAATCTAACCTGTTTTTGTTTGTATATGTCCAGGCATGGGGATGAGCAGGGGGCTGTGTGGATCGTCACGTAAGTAACTGAACACAGGAGTTTGTAAATACTTATTGATTATGAGACTAATTGTATTGTATTTCCTTTATATGTTGGAAATTTGAGGGTACAGTTTGAAAATAATATAACATGGTTCATTAAATGAATTGCACTAATATAGGTTTTTGCCAGTTTTAGTATTTGAATCTAATTCTTGATTTGCTATTATCTTCTGTTTATAACTGCAATTGCTATTATACAGTTATACTTATCACTGCTGAATACACACAGATGTAACCATGTAGCTACTGTCTATGCCTCAATGTAAAATGAAAGATATGATATGGCCATGTAATAAGTCCCTGATGTGGGTGGAGTACAGAAGCACGGCAGGCGGGGACTGAAGTTCTCACACACTTTATTTTCCTTTACTTTGCTGCTTTTCAGCTTCCCTCACTCGCTGCTCACACGCAGTCACACATGCGCACACACACACACACACGTGTTCTGGTTGGGAGAGGCCTCTTTTCTGCTCTCCCTCTCCTTTTATGCTCCACCATCACTGCAACAAACACACACACGCGCACACATATTAATTGACAACAGGTGTAATGACTTGGCCACTCACCTTCGCTGATCCCGTACTCCATTCACAAACTAATGCTTGGCCACGTCCCCGCTGCCACATACCCCCACCACCCGACTCAGGCTGGGGAGCCGTCTGGCTTGCAGTGGGCTCCCCCCCCCGACAGGACAGGAAGTCTGCCACCACCATCTGCGCCCCCGGCCTGTGGACCACCTCGAACTTAAACAGCTGGAGGGCGAGATACCAATGGGTGATGCGCGCATTGGTATTCTTCATGCGGTGGAGTGACCGCAGGGGCCCACTTGATGGCCAGACACTCCTTTACGATGGTGCTGTACTTGCTTTCAAACATCGAAAGCTTGTGGCTGATGTACAGTAGGGGACGCTCCTCGCCGTTCACCTTCTGGGACAAAACGGTCCCCAGCCCTCTGTCCGATGCATCAGTCTGCAAAATAAAGGGGAGAGAGAAGTCAGGGGAGTGCAAAAGTGGCCCCCTGCACAGTGCAGCTTTTACCTTGGAGAACGCCTGTTGGCACTGCTCCGTCCACTGGACCGGATCTGGTGCTCCCTTTTTAGTGAGATCAGTTAGCGGGCTGGTGACGTCCGAATAATTAGGTATGAAACTACAATAGTAGCCAGCCAGCCCCAGGGACTGTCTCACCCGCTTTTTGGTCTTGGGCCTCGGGCAGGGCCCAATCGCTGCAGTCTTGTTAATTTGGGGACGCATCTGCCCATGACCCAAGTGTAAACCCAGATACCGTAATTCCACGCACCCAATTGCACACTTTTTCGGGTTAGCTGTGAGACCTGCATGTCTCAGCGACTCTAGGACGGCCCTAAGGTGTTCCAGGTGCCACGGCCAATCATTGCTATAAATAATGATGTTGTCGAGGTACGCTGCCACGTAGGTGGCGTGAGGGTGGAGGATCTTGTCCATGAGCCGCTGGAATGTAGCAGGAGCCCCAAATAACCCAAAAGGAAGTGTGACAAATGGGTGTCGCCCAAATGGTGTGGAAAAGGCCATTTTCTCTCAGGATAGAGGAGTCAAGGGGACCTGCCAATATCCCTTTGTGGCAGCAGGGGCGTGGTCAAGCATCGGTCTGTGACCGGAGGGCGGAGTCAGGGAAGGTAAGTGGCAGAATCACAGCACCTGATGTTGGTTAATCTGTGTTTGTGTGTCTTCCCCAGTGACCGCCCCCTATATAAGGAGAGAGAGAGCAGAGGAAGGGAGCTCTCTCCCCAACCAGGCGACTAGTGTGTGTGGATAGTGAGAGTTTGTCTCAAGTCTGAAAAGACCCAAAATAAAGAGTTTCTTTGTGGAACTTAATCCTGGCCTGCCGTCTTTCTGTGCTCCACCCGTACGAACTGCTACACCCTTCATTAGATCCAGTGTTGAATAAAAACGAGCAGCGCCTAACCAATCAAGCAACTCATCATTGCAAGGCATTGGGTATGCATCAAATTTAGATACCGCGTTGATTTTCTTATAGTCCACACAGAACTGGGCTGACCCATCGGTCTTGGGAACCAGGACCACTGGGCTGCTTCAGTCACTGTGGGACTCCTTGTTTATGCCCATTTCGAGCATGGCCTTGAGTTCATCCCGAACCACCTTTTTTTTGTGTTCAGGCAAGCAGTAAGGGCAGCTACGCACCACCACCCCCGGGGGCATCTCAATGTGGTATTCTATGAGGTGGGTGCAGCCGGGATGGGGCAAGAACATGTCAGAAAATTTCTTCTGCAACTTGGCTACCTCCGTGAGTTGGGCTGGTGAGAGGTGATCTCCACAAGGGACCTGAGTGGTTTGAAATGTTACCTTTTTTACCTCCAGCCCCAGCTCCACCTTCTCTGGAACTACCAACACCCATGCCATGGGGATCTCCTCGTTCCAACGTTTTAACAGGTTGAGGTAGTAGATTTGCAATGCCCCACCCTTATCCATTCACCTCACCTCATAGTCGAGGATCAAGCTGAGAACCTGTACATGGTGATCCCTAGTAATGACTTAGGCCGGCTAATCTCAGCAACTCAATTTCCAGAAGGAAGCAGTTTTGATTGTTACATTGACGATGACAAGCATCAATACCTGTATCCTCCAGCTGAATGTTGAAGGGCTAAGAGACCTTATCCACCATCTAGCAGACAAAAACAACACCAGTGTGATTCTCCTGCAAGAGACCCATGCTGACAGCGAAGACAAACTCACAATTGAAGATTACAGTACTATAGCCTATATACTCAACAAGTACCATGGTATCACTACCTATGTTCATGAAGGTGTCCACGTGAACTCTATCCAAAAATCCCCAGAGGGCAGCCAAATCCAGTGGACCTGTGCCACCATCAAGAATGTATCCATAACAAGCTTTATGATGCTAAAGACAACAAATCGTTCTTTTCAGGCCACCACAAGACATGGACTAATCCTGACTTATGCTTTGTCTCTAACTCCATCGCTCAATCCTGTGAATGTACATACTGGACAAGTTCCCACGATCTGGACACTGTCCTGTTGTCATTGGCACCGAAGTTGGAATGAAGATCAACAGTCTTAGCAAAAAGAGGTGGAATTTTCACAAGGCTAACTGGAGTAAATTTGCCGGCCTTACTGACTTGTTATCCTGCGACCTCCCAGACCCATCAGGGACAGACACCTACAAGGCCTTCACATCCCTGCTCTCCTCTGCTGCTAAGGCATCCATTCCCTGAGGCAGACATGACGCGTATATCCCCTGCTGGGACAAAGAGTGCAAGGCAGCCTTCCAAAACTACAACACAGCAAGCATAGATGAGAAGCCTACCAAGGGCGACCAACTAATGCGTATCCTTGGAAAAAAGCGACAGGCTCGGTGGGAGGAAACTGTCACCTCAATTGACTTCACACATTCAAGCCAAAAGGTTGTGGGCTACAATCAACAGCCTTTCAAGGCACAGCAGCAAACCCAAGCCATGCCTCATTACTGTCAATTCTATTGTGTCGGTCCTCGTGGATAACAGCAAATGGAAGAAGAAGAGTGAAGAATCCAAGCTGCACACTCATGAAGTCAACAGGAAGATCAAAGAGACCACTGCCCGCCAACCCGCCTTAATGAATCTCTCCAGACTAGTTACCCTAGAACATCTAATGGACGCCATCCTGTGCCTAAAAAAGGACAAAGCCCTCGGCATTGACTTGGTTCATGCAGAATTCCTCTGCTACCTGGGAACCCGTGCTCTTGAATGGCTACTCCAGTTCCTCTCCAATTGCTTGGCCACCTTATCCATCCCTGCTGTGTGGCAGAAAGCCAAAGTGGTTACCATTCTTAAACCCAAGAAACCAGCAGATGATCCCAAGAGCTACAGGCCAATCTTGCTGCTCTGTATTACGTACAAGCTGATGGAGAGAATAATCCTGGCATGCATCAACAACATCGTTGAAATACACCTTCTACAAGAGCAGGCTGGCTTCCATAAAGGTAGATGTATCATGGACCAAATAGCCCGTCTTGTCAACGACATTGAAGCCACCTTCCAGAGAAAGAAACCTACACCGACTGAGGTGCTCCCCGTAGTCTCAGGAATTCCTCCTGCAAGCATCCGGTGAGACTATCAAGTCTTCAAGCTAGCAGAGAAGGCACTCGAGGAGAATAGCCTTGTTCCACCAATTCAGGACGATAACACCCCTCAACGGCTATCAAGGCAGCACTTCGCCATCAAAGCTGCAGCATTCATGAGAGCTGGACTGGCCTCCGACTCCTGGGTGGAGCAGAGATGGCAGGAGGAATGGAGCCGCTCATGCACCACCTTGCACTCTTTCGTTGATTTCCCCTCTGCAAAGCCCTGTGGTTACCATCTCACCCACAAGGCGTGGACCCGCCTCAACCACCTCCGCACTGGATGGGGCAGGACCCAGTCCTTCCTCAAGACGATCGGAGCTAGTGAGGATGATGCCTGCCAGTGCGGTCGCACGCAGACCCCAAATCCTTCAGGAGTGCCCAGTCTTCAAGCCACCCCATGGGCCTGATGGTCTCATCAAACTGGACGTGGACACAGTCAGCTGGCTGGAGAATGCTGACATCTCAGTGTAATTCCTGAGGAAATTACACGAACGAACGACCTTATAGTCGATGTCCCTGATTCGCCATATGACCTCGAAGGGCCCTTGCCACTTGGTGATTAATTTGGAGCTCGACGTGGAGAATAATAGGAGTACCTTGTCTCCCGGTGTGAACTCTCTAAGGCATGTGCCTCTGTCGTACATCCGGACTTGACGTTCTTGTGCTTGCTGTAAATTCTCCTGGGTTAAGTGCATGAGGGTGTGGAGTTTTGCATGCAGGTCAAGAATGTACTGAATTTTGTTCTTGCTAGGTGCAGGTCCCTCCTCCCAATTTTCTCGTAGCACATCCAAAATGCCACGCGGCTTACGCCTATATAATAGCTCAAATAGTGAAAAACGTGTGGAGGCTTGCGGGACCTCTCGTACTGCAAATAACAGGGGCTTGAGCAATTTATCTCAATTACGTGCATCCTCACAAATTTCTGAATTAAGTTTTTAAGTGGTTGATTAAACCGTTCCACTAAGCCATCCGTGTGTGGGTAACAGACACTGGTGCGGATAGACTTGATTCCCAATAACTCATAGAATTCACACAGTATGCGTGACACAAATGTAGTGCCTTGGTCTGTCAGGATTTCTTTCAGAATCCCAACCCGGAAGATAATACGGAAGAGCGCTTCTGCAATACTGTGTGCTGAGATATTGTGGAGAGGCACCGCTTCCGGATATCGCATTACATAGTCCACCAGAACTAAAAGCGATATCCCCATGCTGACCGATCTAATGGCCCAATGAGATCCATATCAATTCTCTCAAAAGGGGTCTCGATTAGAGAGAGAGGGTGCAAAGACACTTTTGGAGTGGCTGTGGGATTTACTAATTGGCATTCGCGGCACGCTGCACACCACCGACAGACGTCCCCGTGAATCCCTGGCCAATACAACCGGGCCATTATCCGGGCTAGCGTTTTATCCTGCCCTAAGTGTCCGGCCATGGGATTAAAGTGAGCTGCATGGAATACGAGTTCCCTACGGGTCTTTGGGATCAACAACTGGGTTATCTGTTCACCGGTTTGAGTGTCCTGTGTCACTCAGTTTAACCTATCCTAAATAGTAGTGACCTTACTCAGTGAAACGCATGACACAGAATCTCTTCTCGCGACTGCTCTAATGGGAAATCCTCAAGGGAATCCCCGAGAGAGGGAGGAGGGGCGAGCTGCTCCTCACTCCTTGTATCGCCCTGACGTGGTGCTGATGTAGACGGCTCTGTGGCAGCTTCCCCAGTTAATGCCACACCAGGATCTTCCCATGATGTACTAATGCAGGACCCACCTCTGACTATGTGTTCCATCAGTTCTTTAAACCCTGGCCAATCAGTCTCCAAAATCAGCGAGTGGGTGAGGCGAGGATTAACTGATGCCTTTATTCTATGCTTTTGGTCCCAGAATAGAATATAGACAGACACTAGAGGATAATTGTGAACATTCCCATGCACACACAACACCTTCACTGCTTGTGCTGTCCCCAATACCTCACCTTGTCAGTCACTACGTTTACATGCACATAGAGAGAATCGAATTTCTGCCGTTGCTCGACTGAAATCGAAGTTCAAAATGCCATGTATACACCTTAATTCGGCTGAAATTGAACCGAACTTGATTTCTCGGAATCGAGCTACACGACCTAGTTTATGCGATTTCTGCCGAGCTATTTTGCGCATGTATACCCTATCGAGCTAGTTGTCGAGCTACTTCCGGAAGTGACGAGTGACGAGACCACAAGCGGGAAACACAACAGCCTCGGTCGGCATGACAACGAATCATGACAACGGCATGAATCTTTTCTTTTTGTGGCATTGTTTGCACTGTTAAAATTTAGCTCACTTACTGTATCACCAAATACATCTGTACAGCTGTTGCATAGCTGTGAATTGTGTACATAAACAAGTCATTGTATTTGTGTGTGTGTGTGTGTGTGTATATATGTCCAACATCTGAAGAATGTCAATAAAAACAAAACAACTGAACTTTTTGTGTGTTTATTAAGACATAAGTTAAATTGTAAGCAAAAAAAATATTTTTTTGTAAGCAAAAAATGGACTTTAGAAAAATATTATTGTGCAAAATAAGTTGTCTTACAAAACAGTGGTCTGTGCCGGACAGTTTGTAGCCATAGTCTGTTAGAGCAAGCCTAACAGCTTGAACACGGAACTGCTACTGTTGCCAGATTGGGGGTTTTAAGTGCATTTTAGCGGATTTGAACATGTTTTGGGCTGGAAAACGTCAGCAGTATCTGGCAACACTATAGCTCTTCTTCATGACGACAACCGGAAGTGTACCAACACGATGGGGCGTGTAGCGCCACGTGTGGCTCGGGTGCACAATGCACCTTGCACAATAGCCCGATTTCACTTGTGCATGTAGGATTGGATTTCTCTGGCACCCCTGCTGGGACCCTTTGCTCGATTACCAACAGCAGCTCGATTTGGACGTGCATGTAAACGTAGTCACTGTGTGTAAACTTCTGACTACAACTGTATAAAGGATTATAGTTTATTAATCACTGTTTAGTAAGTCAAGAATCCAAGAAATATCATGCTTGTTTGTGCAAAGAAACCCACTAAAGGCAACTAAATTTTGCCATCTCATCACTAAAACCTGTGTGACATAAATGTAAGTGTGTGAAATGAGCTTTAGCCACAGTTTTTGACGAATAACATTTTGCTTGTGTTCAGAACTGCATGTCATGTCCATGCACATGGCTATGTAACTTTTTTGTTTCCTTCTGTTTAATTAAAATAGTTCTGGCTAAAGGGATAAAAAAAAAAAGGGTCTTGTTTCCATAAGTAATTGAACATTATACTTATTGAACATGAGTCTCATATCATACGTTTTCTGTTACTGTCGTGTATTTAATCAAAAACAAAAACCTAGCTTTTTTTTCCAAATAGAAATGTTCAGAATCTCTGAACATCCCAAATACACAAATATATGCATTTTAAAAATTATGTTCCATTTTTAAAATCTAAATCTTCTTAACATAGTTCTTAACGTGTGTGTGTGTGTGTGTGTGTGTGTGTGTGTATTAAATGATCTTCACAGCATTTGGTGTTCTAAATAGTCGTGTGTTCAAGAAAGTGGGTAAGTATGCATAACTTTTTATTGTCTTTAATGACATATGTCAGGCAGTAACACTATCTGTATTCAGATTCACATCTATAGTAAGCACTGCCTAAATCAGAATTTTTAAAATAATATCTTGACATATTAACTCTCCCACTGTGTCTCTGGAAACACTGTAAAAAACAGTTATTAGTTTTGTTTGCACCCGCCTACAGTATTTCCTAATGAATTAAGATAGCTCTATTTCTTAAAATATAAGCTAACTAGGAGCATAAATTCATGCGAACGAATGTGGTTTTTCTTTGTCCCATTAGCTTCATATCTGACTGTTAGCTTGTACCTGTGTTACATCCCATGGGATTCCAGTCTTGATGCACACCTCTAGTCTCAAGCAGATGCTCTATGAACTTTACTGGCAAACTTTCTTTAAAAAGCACCTATTTGTATTTGTTTGTATGCAATTTATTTTGTAAAATATCTTAAGCACTGCAATTGCATCACATCTGGAACATTAATGTAAAGTGTTAACTTATTTACTATCTTTTGTTGTGGAGTATAAAACCATAAAAAATGTTGTCATTTGATAAGACCAGACCTGCTCAGTGAACAATGACTCAATGATGCATGTATCATATTTTTGGTTTACCCATGTACAGGTATGCTTAAACTTGCATCATGTAAAGCAAAAATATCAACTTCCAGTAAGTGTTACATACTCACATGAGACTAATATTTTACTTTCTTTCTTTTTTTCATCCTCTAGTACAGATGAAGTGTGTACAACAGCTTTTGCTCTAACTTTGTTCGTGAATAGAGGAGCCACTATTAAGTTCTTATTACTTACAAATTTATTCCCATCTCATTATCTCTAGCTGCTTTATCCTGTTCTACAGCTGACTATGGGCGAAAGGCAGGGTACACCATGGACGAGCCACCAGGTCATCACAGGGCTGACACATAGACACAGACAACCATTCACACTCACACCTACGGTCAATTTAGAGTCACCAGTTAACCTAACCTGCATGTCTTTGGACTGTGGGGGAAACTGGAGCACCCAGAGGAAACCCACGCGGACACAGGGAGAACATGCAAACTCCGCACAGAAAGGCCTTCGCCGGCCACAGGGCTCGAACCCGGACCTTCTTGCTGTGAGGCGACAGCGCTAACCGCTATACCACCGTGCCGCCCCTACAAATTTATTGTTGGTTTTTAATTATTAACTACTTAGTAGATCACATTGCTACTTTAAAAATAGATGTCATATTTTGTTGATTTTTGAACTTCTGCTGTAAAATATTTTCAACAATATTTTCTTTCTGCAAATATTAATGTGCATTACTTTATATTGGCTGAATTTAAAAGTTTGGACACCCCTCCAATTGTAAAATGTCAGAGCTTAATTAACTTGTTAGATCTTAATTGACTCATTAGGACATATTGGGCAGGTCAGGAATTGTTATTAGGAAAAACTATCACCGAGTGTAATAATTTCTCTGACCCATGGGATCCTGCAGCTGACTGAGGATCTGAGAAAGATGCAAATAAATTCTTACAAAGCAGAGATAGGCTATAAAAAATATATTAAAATGCTTACAATTTCCACTGTCTGAAATTTTATTAAGAAATGGCAGTTAATGGGAACTTTGGAAGTCCAGGCCAAGAAAACCTTCAGGCAAAACTACCCATACACTGGCCAGAAAGACAAAATAAAAACCTCAAATGACTGTCATCTGAATTTTGGAAATAAATGTGTCCTATTCAATCAAGAAATTCAAACTGAACAGAGATTTGTTTCTACAGCAGGACAATGATCAAAAACCTACCTCATAATCCACTATAAACTTCTTCATTAAACACAAATTGGAAAGTTTGGAATGGCCCTCATAGTCTTCTGACTTGAACGCATCTGAGTATACTGTATGTAGGTAGATTTTAAATGTGTTGTGTATCCCAAGTGGCTCAAGAATATTTCAAAACTAAAAGCATTCTGCAAAGAATAGTGAATGGAAATTCCTAAAACAAAAATAGAAAAACTCCTAGCTGGCTACGAAAAGCATCTGAAAGCTGTAATACAGTCGAGTCCATGCGTATTTGGACAGTGACACAATTTTTTATCCCCCGCTGGCCGAAAGGCCCGAAGGGGGATTATGTTGTGGCAGTGTCCATCTGTGCTGCAGTTTTTTTCAGACATGATAATTATAATGCCATGATGGTAGGATGATGGTGCCTTTTGTAAAACAGATACTTATTAATGAATTTGTTGAGCTCAATTCTCAAATGTTTGTGAAGCTAAAAGAATTTTCATTGCTTTAGAACTTGGTGGCACGGACTTTCGCATGAGGCCAGGTAATGTTCAGCAATGACATTGTAAGGAACCTCTCGTGTGTGTGTGTGTGTGTGTATCAAGATTTGGACAGTGGCACCATTTTCATAATTTTGCCTCTGTACAGCACCACAGTGAAATTGAAATTAAGCAATTAAGATGTGATGTGATGTGATTGGTGAATGTGAGTGTGAATGGTTGTCTGTGTCTATGTGTCAGCCCTGTGATGACCTGGCAACTTGTCCAGGGTGTACCCCGCCTTTCGCCCATAGTCAGCTGGGATAGGCTCCAGCTTGCCTGCGACCCTGTAGAAGGATAAAGCGGCTAGAGATAATGAGATGAGATGAGATGAAGATGTGATTGAAGTGCAGACTTTTGGCATTTATTTAAGGAGTTTAACAAAAATAGCTTGCTAGAAAGCCTGCCCAGTTCTGGAACAAGATTCTTTGGACAGATGAAACAAAGATTAACTATTACCAGAATGATGTGAAGAGTATGGAGAAGGAAAGGAAGGGCTCATGATCTAAAGCTTACCACCATCATCTGTCAAACATGGTGTACATGGGCATGTATGGTTGCCAATGGAACTGGGTCACTGGTGTTTATTGATGTGATTGCTGATAGAAGTAGCAGGATGAATTCTGAAGTACAGTATATAGAGCTATACTTTCTGCTCAAATTCAGCCACATGCTGAAAAAAAACCCAATAGGACAGTGCTTCAGATTACAGATGGATAATGACCCAAAACATCCCATGAAAGCTACCCAAGAGCTTCTTAATTCAAAGACATGGAATGTTCTTAAAAGTCCAAGGCAGTCAACCCAGTTGAGCATGCTTTTCACTCACTGAAGACAAAACTGAAGGCATGAAGACCCACAAACAAGCAGCAACTGAAGGGGGCAGCAGTAAAGCATCTCAAGAAGGAAACTCATTCGGTGACGTCCAGAGGTACCAGACTTCCAGATTAAAATGTTGATCATATTTATAATAATGTTAGTTTGTCCAATTACTTTTGTGCCTGTGAATATGGAGGAACTATATTAAAAAATGGCTATAATTCCTAAACAGATGAGTCAATATTTTTGTTAAACCCCTTGAATTAAAGCTGAAAGTCTACACTTCACATTGTGATTGCTTCATTTCAAATCCATTGTAGTGGTGTACAAAATTAGAAAAATTGTCACTGACCAAATACTTATGGACCTTGGAATACCTACGTATATATGATGTGTATTGATGAACTTTTCTCCTTATTATTACTCATCTCACCTCATTATCTCTAGACGCTTTATCCTTCTGCAGGGTCGCAGGCAAGCTGAAGCCTATCCCAGCTGACTACGGGCGAAAGGCGGGGTACACCCTGGACAAGTCGCCAGGTCATCACGGGGCCTTATTACTATTTATTTTTATTATTTAGTAAGATCTATGGGCGGCACGGTGGTGTAGTGGTTAGCGCTGTCGCCTCACAGCAAGAAGGTCCTGGGTTCGAGCCCCGGGGCCGGCGAGGGCCTTTCTGTGTGGAGTTTGCATGTTCTCCCCGTGTCCGCGTGGGTTTCCTCCGGGTGCTCCGGTTTCCCCCACAGTCCAAAGACATGCAGGTTAGGTTAACTGGTGACTCTAAATTGAGCGTAGGTGTGAATGTGAGTGTGAATGGTTGTCTGTGTCTATGTGTCAGCCCTGTGATGACCTGGCGACTTGTCCAGGGTGTACCCCGCCTTTCGCCCGTAGTCAGCTGGGATAGGCTCCAGCTTGCCTGCGACCCTGTAGAACAGGATAAAGCAGCTAGAGATAATGAGAATGAGTAAGATCTATGTTTATATATCTATATTGATGTCTCTTTAGAAATTTCTGAAGCTCCAAAGGACCCGTTGTTGCAGCTTATCTCCCTCCAGAAGGCTTCGGGTTGCTGGAAAATGGGGTCCACACTTGCAGAGGTCTTTGGGAAGGGAGAAAAAGAGTTGGTCGAGCAGATTCCTTCACAGGTCAATGCCCATTTAATATTTGTGACATGTGTGACCATCATGGAAATTTACCCATGAAGCCTAAATTATTACTATTTCTCTGTAATAATATTTATTAATAATTACATATAACTAAGAGTCTCTCCCAACAATGTAAATTTTAGGATATGAAATGGTACTTTAGATGACAAATTGTAACAAGGGTCTTACAGAGGCAGAGTAAGGATCCATATGCATGAGGTTTATTGACAGGAAAATCAGTCAAAACAGCCTGGGTTATTACAAGAAAAAAAAGAAACCCACACCAGAGATAGACAAATCCAGTATAATTTTAAAAATGTGGTCAAAGAACAAGGCAGGGTCAAAATACCAGATATAAAAACATCATAGGCAAAAACAATACAAGGTAACACACAAGATGCAAATAGCTAAAAGAAACATGGCTCAAAACTCACACAAATGTCTGACAAACCATAAGACTTTGCAAAAATGGACAAGTTCATGTGCTTTTTAAATAGTCCAAACAGGACACGAGTAGTGTAACTGAAGAAGCAGTTCCAATTGCAGGGAAGTTTGCGATCTGGTGGTCTGGAAAAGAAGTGTCCAGGATGTTATGTAAATATTCTTCCATAGCCGGACACCAAGCTCTTATCCACAGTGCTGTTAAACATTTTTGTTTCTTTTAAATCACATTTTAAACCATATGCATATAAAGCAATCTACATAACACTCATAAGCAATATACAACTCTGGGGAAAAAAATGAAGAAACCACTTCAGTTTTTTTCTTAAATCAGCATCTCTATGTATGGCAGCCTTTCCATCCCAGTGTCTGTGCTGGAATTCCAACACAAGCACACCTCATTTTACTTAATGAGGTACTGATTAGTTGATCACCTGAACCAAATCTTATTTAACGAGGAAAAGTATTAAAAACCACTGCTGTGGTCATCACTACCCTCTTACAATAGGACCAGTTTGGATGGTGAAAACAGTGCTAGTAGTACCTTAATTGGAATACAAAAGTATCTATTCGTCATGCCAAAAGAGTTAAAAAGAAAAGTTTTGAGTGAGAAAAAGAAGGGTTCAATTCTGGCTTTACTGGCAGAGGGATACAGTGAGCGTCAGGTTGTGTCCATCCTCAAAATTTCAAAGACGGTAGGTCATAAGAACAAGGTCAAGCAGCAGACATTGGGGACAATAAAGTTACAGACTGGCAGAAGGCAAAAACAACTCTCCACTGACCAGGATGATCGTCAACTCCTTCAAATGTTACTCAACAACCGTAGGATGACATCAAGTGACCTAGAAAAAGAATGGCAAATGGCAGCTGGTGTTAAGTGCATGGCAAGGATGGTTTGAAGCAGGCTCCTCCAGGTGGGGTTGAAGTCATGCAAAGCTAGAAAAAGCCCTTCATCAGTGAGAAGCAAAGAAGAGCCAGGCTGAGGTTTGATAGACCATAAGGATTGGACTGTAGATGACTGGAGTAAGGTCATCTTCACTGATAGGAAAAGCTGAAAATTGAACTCATCACCTGGTTATCTAATGGTTAGACAGAGACCTGGAGAGGCCTACAAGCCAGGTCTCGCACCCATTGTGAAATTTGGTGGAGGATTGAGGATCATCTGGGGGTGCTTCAGCAAGGCTGGAATGGGGCAGATCTTTATTTGTGAAAGACATATTACTCAAGCCATGTACAAGGTTTTCCTGAAAGAAAACTTGCTTCCTTCTGCTCTGACAATGTTCCTTAACTCTGAGGATTGGGATTTCCAGCAAGACAATGCTCCATGCCAAACAGCCAGGTCAATCAAGGTGTGGATGGAGGTCCACAAGATCAAGACCCTATCATGGCCAGCCCAATCTCCAGACCTGAACCCCATTTGAAAACCTCTGGAATGTGATCAAGAGGAAGATGGATGGTCACAAGCTATCAAACAAAGCTGAGCTGATTGTATTTTTGCATCAGGAGTGGTATAAAGTCACCCAAGTGCAATGTGAAAGACTGGTGGAGAGCATGCCAAGACCCATGAAAGCGATGATTTATATGTCAGGATTATTCCACCAAATATTGATTTCTGAACTCATCCTAAGTTCGAACATTAGAATTGTGTTTAAAATTGAATATCTTGATTTCAATGCATTATTCAAGGTCTGAAAACACTTAATCTTTTTGTTACTTTGACCAGTTGTCATGTTCTGCTATTAAATGCTCTAAGTGACAGTATTCTTATGTGAAATTTGGGGGAAATTATGTCAGTAGTTCATGGAACAAAACAAAAATGTTCATGTTCCTCAAGACACATACCTATAAATGGTAAAACCAGAGAAACTGACAATTTTGCAGTGTTCTTTTAATTTTTTTTTTCCAGAGCTGTACATATAGCAATATAGTGGTGCTTAAAAGTTTGTGAACCCTTTATAATTTTCTGTATTTCTGCATAAATATGACTTAAAACAGAATCAGATTTTCACATAAGTCCTAAAAGTAGATAAAGGGAACCCAATTAAACAAATGGAAAAAAACTATTATGCTCTGTCATTTATGTACTAAGGAAAACGATCCAATATTACATATGTGAGTGGCAAAAGTATGTGAAACTTTGCTTTCAGTATCTGGTGTGACCCCCTTGTGCAGCAGTAACTGCAACTAAACATTTCTGGTAACTATTGATCAGTCCTGCATATCAGCCTGGAGGAATTTCAGCCCATTCCTCTGTACAGAACAGCTTCAACTCTGGGATGTTGGTGGGTTTCCTTGTTTGAACTGCTCACACAACATTTCTACTGGATTAAAATAATTTGGCTCTCATTCTTTGATAGAATGACGTGTGCTTCGGGTCATTGTCTTCCTCCATGAACCACTTTCTCTTGAGATTCGGTTGACAGACAGATGTCCTACATTTTCCTTTAGAATTCACTGGAATAATTCAAAATTCATTGTTCCATCAATGATGACAAGCTCTCCTGGCTCAGAAGCAGGAAAACAGGCCCAGACCATGATACTACCATCACCATGTTTCACAGATGGGATAAGGTTCTTATGCTGAAATGCAGTGTTTTCCTTTCTGCACACATTAATAATTTTCTGCTCATAATTATGCGCACACAATTACTTTTCTGCTCACTGCAGTTGAAAAGAGTAAATTAGGTGAGTTACTTTTTTCTTCCTGGTAGCTCTAACAAATCTGGCCATTTTTCTTTGACCTCTCTTATCAACAAGGCATTTCCACCCACACAACTGTCACTCACCTCAGTATTTTTTGTTGATTTTTTTTTTTGCACAATTCTGTGTAAACTTTAGGGATTGTTGTGTGTGAAATTCCTAGGATCAGCAGTTTCTGAAATACTCAAACCAGTCCATCTGGTATCAGCATACATTCCATGATCAAAGTCCCAGAGATTTTTTTCTTCATTCAGATGTTTGATGTGAACATTGTGCGAAGATCTTGACCTGTATCTGCATGATTTTATGCATTGTGCTGCTGCCACATGATTGATTAGATAACTACATGAATATGCAGGTGTTGTTCCTAATAAACTGGTGAGTGTACGTTAGTTTCCTGTTTGGTTTTGTGTGCAGATGAAGCCAGATGTCTGGGCTACACTTCTGGCTCTGATTTGGTTACATGGCTTTAAGATCGATGCACAGGTTGAGTGGCAAATTTTGGCCATGAAAGCAGTGGCATGGATCCGCACTCAGAAAGGTAAAGTCTACGTTTCAGCAATTAGTTACTAATAATGAAATGAAAAAAGTAAAAAGAAAAATGGATAATTTGTACTGCTCAAAAATTCCACATTTTGATGAAGCAGTTTTCTGTTAAAGGGAAATGTTTAACCAACACAACATTACCAGATTTAACACGAACATTTTTACATTGTCTTGCTGTTATGGCGATGATGACAACGTGTGTGTGCACATATGTTTCAGTGGTGAACCAGTCAGAGTGTGTACAAGTAGGAAACGCTCTACTGGGCTGTCAAGTTAAAGAAGACGCTCTTGGGCTCTGAAGACTTTACCCTCTTACAGCATCCACAGAAAAGCCTTGGCATCATTTCTCTTTCCTATATTTTAAGAGTTTTACTTTCATTAGCATGCTTTTACTTATAAGATGTTGGCGATGGGATTGCTAGTATGACCAAAAACCCTGGATACTTGATTATTCTGTAGTGATAAAGTAAACAAATACATACATATATTTACACAGATTTTTTTTGTCAATTGCAAATAATTAAAATACATGAGCAACATTATATTTTCATGTGTAAAATGCTTTCTTTAGTTCAGGTTTTATTTTTATATGCATTAGATGGTGTGAAGTATGTGGTGTTGCCCCAAGAATTCAGCAAGGTCAGTGTGTGACAGGTTTAATGCAGCTGTTGCCTGCTAAGGATTAATGTCTAGATGTATAAAGGCTGTTTGAAATGTGTAATAATAGTTCACAATAACAATAGTGAAATGAGGAAGTGGAGAGAGAGAAGGCCCTCTTCTGCATTCTTGGAACCGTGGAGCACCATGGATTGATTGCCATCATTGACAATAGATATTACATTATCTATTGTCCAATCATTTTGAATATTTACTGGTTTCATATAAAGCTTTTGAAGCACTTTGCTTGCACAGCTAATAAAGAACTTTTGTCTGAAATAGGAAACCACAACAATGATCAAAACCAGAATAACAAAGTGACAATATAGCAAGGCTTGGTGACAACAGGTAGAAACACAATGAGTGTATACTTTGCATTTCAAATTGCAAGCCTTAAAGCTTTGCACTTGTGGGTAAAACATGTTATAATATTTTTATAGCAGAGCCCCATACTTGTAGAAATGCATCAACCTGATTTTTGATAGCTTGAACATACAACATCCATATGCATAACGAACGTTTACCACCACAGAGAACCCAATCATAAGTGCAAGGCAACATACCTCAAACATCTGACCACCAGGCAATGAAATTTGTATCTTTATTTACATCAGATAGATGGGTTTTTATCCAGCCCTTATTTTTAATTTGCTTTTTTAAAAAAATATGGGATTATTTACTAACGCATATTATGAAAAATATTCACAACAGTTTCATATAAAACTAGTTAAAACAGTGTCCACTAGCTTGTTGGTACGGTGCCCTTAAAGTGCCATTCCACCATTGGATGTATTTTTTTTGGCATAAAATACAATATATTTTATGACAACATGACTAGACAGAGAAATCTTTTAGCTTCAAAATGATATATCAAGCATAACTTTTTGACAATGACAAGTATATTAATTTTGCGACCAAAGTCACCTACCCTTTTAATTTCCGCGTGGTAGTGAAACGTGATGTCATCGGCAGGTTCCCCTTCTTGTGTACCACGTCACATGTGACGTGGCACAGATTATCAGCAATGGCGGATAGAACGCGATTGTCAGCTTCGGAAAAGAAGCGAAGGAAAATAGCAAGTGATGCCCAAAGGAGACGGTCGATGGTGAATATCGGCACAGCAATCGACAAGTGGAAATCGCGTTCTATCCGCCATTGCTGATAATCTATGCCACGTCACACGTGACGTGGTACACAAGAAGGGGAACCTGCCGATGACATCACGCGTGGAAATTAAAAGGGTAGGTGACTTTGGTCGCAAAATTAATATACTTGTCGTTGTCAAAAAATTATGTTTGATATATCATTTTGAAGCTAAAAGATTTCTCTGTCTAGTCATGTTGTCATAAAATATATTGTATTTTATGCCAAAGAATACATCCAATGGTGGAATGGCACTTTAAGGTTCACAGCGAAGAAAAATAAGGGGATGTCAAGAAAACGTATGCTCACTTTGCAAAGCGCGCTCTCTGTTTACAAAATAGCGCGTTCGTTTAAATATAACGTGCGCTCATATAACTAAATCGTGACCTCGATATGCAAAAATTGTGTGCTCGCCTATCTAAAATGTGCTCTTATTTTCATTTGCTTAAAATGTGTGCACGGTTTGTATGAAATGTGCCCTGTTTTTATTCAGTCATCATTCAATTTTGCAAAACGAGTGCACCTATTATCAAATGTTTTACAGAGGGCATGAAAAATAAACATGTCAAAACTATATTCTGGCTTCTGCTCATTAATCTATTCTTAAGCTGCTTGAAGTAAAACAATTGTTGTCATTGTGCCATTGAAAATGACTGTATGTGCTCCATCTAAACAGTTATTAGAGGACGAACTATGTCCCTCAAGGTAATGTATAACTCGAGTGCTTGGTCAGAACAATAGAGTGCTTCGAGGTCAGCGCGAACCCAGCGGCAGCCATATTGGAAGTCAAAGCGCGCTGTGTCAGTGCATTGTTGTTGTCCAGCGAAGCAAAAAGGGGTGACAATGCCGAATACGCGTGTCATTGCTGGCTGTAGTAGCCGGGGGGAAAAGGGTGGCAAAAGCTTCCACAGACTCCCTAAAGTCGTGACTAACCAGGGAATTGCAGCACAGGAGAAAAGCGAGCGGAGGAGACGACAGTGGCTGGCTGCCATTAACCGATCAAATTTAGGACAACTTGACTGTATCCGGATTTGTTCTGATCACTTTGTGACAGGTAGGCAATGCCGGGGTGGCCCTATATTTAGCCGGGACCATCCCCGGCCCAAACCATCAATGGTGGCCTGCTTGGAGCATGGGGAAAATAATTTTCACTAATTTTGGTCACTGATCTTATTCTTGCATTAATCATCAATTCAACTGCACTCTGCATTTTCACATGGCAGCCCAGACGCCGACAGCATCGCAGCAGATTAAATAGGCGCTACCAAATAAGGAAATTCTCCCCTCCCCTCTATTGCAGTTGGTTTGGTCCAAGACTCCTCCTCTGTATTGCGGGGAACTTAAACAACATTGGCGTGAAAAATTGACAGATATGTTCTCAAGACCAGCTGGTAGGTTACGAAAGATATGGAGTATGATAACCCTGTTTGTCGATTTTATCAGTCTATGCTAGGCCTATAATGTGTCGATAGTTTGCGATGTCAATTCAGCTGCTTGATGAGCATGGTGAAGTTAGTTTCAGGTTGGATATTCGTTGGATATTCAGATATCAGTGAATTCGTTGGATATTCAGATATCAGTGAAATACCATTGTTTTTCAATGGGGAAACACTTTTTTTCAATAGCTTTGACATAAAGTGACCTTGGGACCCCAAACTTTGCAGCATGCATCACCTATACAGGTGCAATAGGGCACACCCCAAATTATTGGATTTTAGTTCCTCTTCAATGTATATCTCCATCAATTTAAAATACCATTGTTTTTCAATGGGGAAACACTTTTTTTCAATAGCTTTGACATAAAGTGACCTTGGGACCCCAAACCTTGCAGCATGCATCATCTATACAGGTGCAATAGGGCACACCCAAAATGATTGGATTTTAGTTCCTCTTCAATATATATCTCCATCAGTTTAAAATACCATTGTTTTTCAATGGGGAAACACTTTTTTTTTCAATAGCTTTGACATAAAGTGACCTTGGGACCCCAAACTTTGCAGCATGCATCACCTATACAGGCGCAATAGGGCACACCCCAAATTATTGGATTTTAGTTCCTCTTCAATGTATATCTCCATCAATTTAAAATACCATTGTTTTTCAATGGGGAAACACTTTTTTTTTTTCAATAGCTTTGACATAAAGTGACCTTGGGACCCCAAACTTTGCAGCATGCATCACCTATACAGGCGCAATAGGGCACACCCCAAATTATTGGATTTTAGTTCCTCTTCAATGTATATCTCCATCAATTTAAAATACCATTGTTTTTCAATGGGGAAACACTTTTTTTTTCAATAGCTTTGACATAAAGTGACCTTGGGACCCCAAACCTTGCAGCATGCATCACCTATACAGGCGCAATAGGGCACACCCCAAATTATTGGATTTTAGTTCCTCTTCAATGTATATCTCCATCAATTTAAAATACCATTGTTTTTCAATGGGGAAACACTTTTTTTTTTCAATAGCTTTGACATAAAGTGACCTTGGGACCCCAAACTTTGCGGCATGCATCACCTATACAGGCGCAATAGGGCACACCCCAAATTATTGGAATTTAGTTCCTCTTCAATGTATATCTCCATCAATTTAAAATACCATTGTTTTTCAATGGGGAAACACTTTTTTTCAATAGCTTTGACAGAAAGTGACCTTGGAAACCCAAACCTTGCAGCATGCTTCAGCTACATAGGCTCAATGAGGCACACCCCACATTTTGGATTGTAGTTCCTCTTCAATGTATATCTTCACCAATTTAAAATACCACTGTGTTTCAATGGGGAAACCCATTTTTTCAATAGCTTTGACATATAGTGACCTTGGAAAACCCGAACCTTGCAGCATGCTTCAGCTACATGGTCCTAATAAGGCACACTGCAAATTATTGGAATTTAGTTCCTCTTCAACATATATCTTCATCGAATTAAAATGCCATTGTTTTTCTATGGGAAAACCCTTTTTTTCAATAGGTTTGACATAAAGTAATCCTGGGACCCCAAAACTAGCAGCATGCTTCAGCTACATAGGACCAATAAGACACACCCCAAATTATTAGAACTTTATTTTCCTTCAATGTATATACACATTAATTTAAAATACCACTGCTTTTCACAGGGGAACCCAAAATTTTAAATATACATTCACATGATCTTTCACATGACCCAATCTGTCAATATGTTTCACATAAAGTGACAAACGTTGCAACATGTTTAAACCACATGGTACCACTAAAGCACAACACACATTTATTCACACAAAACACAAAGCCATTTTTGTTTTTTTAAGCTGTCCAATGTTGCCTTCACCATGTTGAGACAAAGAGCATGAAACCAACGGTCACATGCGTCGCACTGGATCTGTTGAATGAAACAAATCCATCACTGCACATTCAGTTGTGGACATAATTTTGCCCTTTGAGAAAGGCACTTTACCTTACTCTACATTGCATATTGCATATGGTACTGTAAGTATGTAGATTGTATTGATAAAAGGCAGCTAAATGCATAATTGATTGTTTCTACAGACATCATATAATCATGTCATTCCACATTTAATTTGGCTCGACTCACCCAGTCTGTGTAAGAAGCCGCGTTCCCAGGGGCCTTGTCTGTTCCACACATGCCGCATTCATTTTCAAAGACTGCAAAGTGCATTTGTGCAGTACATTAAATCAGGGGATATGTGTTGAGCATTTAATTTACTGAGATACTCTTGGTACTCTAGTGTACCTGACCCTTTGAGGACTTGGAGAGCCATAAATCTTCTCGCTTCTGCCATGGCTCTCTTTGTTGTGTCGAATTGTATTGTCGGAACGTCTGGGAAAGCTTCCATCACTGCTATGGCCATCTAAATGAACACATTAAAAGTGTCTTCGCAATTGATCACTAAAACATTGTGCATGCAGGGTGCAATAGTATATAAAATGAACAGTAGATATTTATCTTTGGGACAAAGAAACGTTTGAGACAAATGGAAGATTGTGAATTAAAGGAAAGTAGTCTACTACCATTTCAAAAATGTTCAATCCAATAACAAGATGGAGAATTGTGTATAGAAAGCATGTCAGTGGTTAAAACGGTCAGCGGTTGTCAGCAGTTAAAAAAAAACAGGCTGTAAAAGTTGAATAATTTTAAACACAAGGAAAAATATTTCTAAATGAATTATACTGACTGCCAACATGAATGTACTGTACAGATAAAAGGACAACACAGAGGGGCTGCTTCACTCAGAAGTAAAGATGTGGGGGGATTAATTACTTATGTATTACATAAGAAGTGGCCAAAGTTCATACAGGAAACTCTGTGTTGCCGTAATTAGGCTGATGTCATGATGCCATTTTGAATTCAATTCTGAGAGTTTCCTGTTTGAAATAATGAGTGACCAAGATTTGTTCCAACTTTTTCTGTTTTGGGGTTGTATTTCCACTTACTTTTATAACAATGACACCACAACTGCACCCATCCTGCTGAACTGGGTGAGCCATGACAGCACCTTTCCAAGGGATGTCCACCCAGTCGGTATTGCCGTGGCAGGCGCTCCTCATTTTTAAGTATTCGCTAAAGACATATGTGATTTAGTAGGTTCTTTAGACGATACAATACGAATTAAACAATAGCAACTATGTTTAGGAATGAACATGCTGTGCTCCCCCTATCCTCTCAGCTCATGTGCTCCTAAACACTGTCCATGCACTCCCATCTTTACATAGTACATGAGCTCCCACCCCAACACTGAGTACCCTCTCACACCTCAGACACATAAAGTAGACCCCAATTACCTCATTCCCCTTCACATCACATACAAAACAAAGAAGTGTCAAAAAGGAAGTAAAAGTAGTTTGGAAAGTAAAACCCCTGCCACGTTTTACTTCCAACACAGGTGACTTCCCTGAGTGGCTGATCTACCTGTCCACCTATCCACCTGCTGGTTGGATCAGAGTTGTGGCAGGGTTTTAATTTGGTCTTTTTTACTTTTACTTGTCTGAAACCTCTGCATACATATGCATATTTGCTGCCCATATTCCCTTCCTGCCACACACACAGTCCATGTTGCCCAACAGAGTAGTGTATGTTCTTCCATATACTCCCATATTCTCCACACACAGCCTATGCACTGCCCAACCACACCATTTTGCACTTTATGCATTATTAAAGCACTTTATGGTACTTGTGTATGCATGTAACAAACAAAATCCTTGTCACTTTGTCATTATCATTTTATCTTTTTCTATTTTCTTAAATATTGCTTGTGGGGGAATTGCTGTTATTTGATCTAAATGTGATTGATTACAAAGCATCTAAATAATTACAAAAATAACAAAAATAAACCTTACTGTATTCTCTGGGCAGCAAGACATGAGTCCTTGTGTTCATTGGATGCTGGTGATGGGTCGCACACAAAAACTCTGGCAGAATTTGCATGTATGTACTGTGAAATAACAGAGGGTATTATGCAACTAATATTTACAGCTATTTCTCAATATGGTAAACATGTAAATGATTGCTGATGACTAGTGCCACAAACCAGTGCGTTCCAGTGGTTATTTCTGACGTGGATGAATGATATAATGGCTTCATAGTTGTCAAAGTTTACCTATAACATTGAAACATCAATGTTTAATGACAGATGAAAGTGTAACTGGGGTTATTCGTCAAGACTGTGTGGTGTGTCCTGTTTACCATATTTGATAGAGATATTCATGTAGAAATACCTGGTAATTATTGAACTATTCCCATAACACAACATGCCATCAGAGGCAGACACTGAGCATTACCTTCGGTAAACTTTGGCGGCGTACAGACGCCCTGTCCCCAGTCAGAATTACTCCAGCAGTGTAGTGGTCCATTAGATAAATTCTGTCAGCCACATTCAATGCGAAAGCATTGATGTGCATCAGTGCCTGAATAATCTGGCAACATAAGAAAATGTTTCACTAATAAAGTATTCTCACACACCTTGGTCATATGAAAACAAACCACATTTCGTCAATGGAAATAACATAATTATGGCTTATTCATAGTATTTGGCTCACTGAGTAATAGCTATAAGCTTTCATTATGTTTCCATTATTCAAAGGTGCCAGAGGCATGCAGTTTAAAAAAGTTTAAGAACCACTGCTTTAACCCTTTGGTGACTGACCCCTTGAAAATGGTTCCTCCAGGAACGATGACGTTTCAGTTGTCAAGACAACGGAAAAACTAAAATACAAAAACAGAAAGATACGTCACAATGCTCTTGTGCACAAAACAAAATGCTCTTGTATTTGTATTTTAGTTTTTCCGTTGTCTTGACAACTGAAATGTCATGGTTCCTGGAGGAACCATTTTCAAGGGGTCAGTCACCAAAGGGTTAAAGAACATATTGTAAAAACCACTTTTGGTGCAAGACATGCTAAAATGCAAGAATAAAAGCATTAAAAGGCTTTCCTTTTTTGACATGCATTGTAGTACTACTAGGCCTATAGCATAAGCGAAATTTGAGTTGTTCACCTGTACTGTGTAAGTATGTGTGATTGTGGGGCAGGGGATTGATGTGCGTGGCCTGAGCATGGGCTGTGTGTGAAGGGTAACATGGACTTTGCGTGGGGAGTCTATAGACTGGGGGGGGGGGGGGGGGGGGGGGGCGCAGCCATAGAGCAGCATTAAGGTGGGGAATGCCGTCGTTGAAATTCTCTGTCCCCATTTTCAACCATGACTGACGAGTTCAGATCAGGCTCTTTATTGTTGACTGGTGTGCCTTAGTGGTCCCATTGTTACATGCTCTAGGGAGGCATGAACAATTAAAAACCAGGGTGGCGACACAAACCCAAAACGCAAGACGACGTACAGTGAAAAAGTGAAATTTATTTACAAAAGTGCATAACAAAAGGTGATAGAAAAACGGAATTCAAAAGTCCAACAGAGAGGGTGGCAGCCCCAGGAGCCAACCCTCCAACCAAGCCGACAGACGCGCAATGGCAAGGCGAGCGTGCAAAAACCCCAAAGCCCTCTCCTCTCTCTGGCATGTGGAAGCACAGGTTTATAGAGGCCTTCCTCAAGTGGAAACAGGTGAAGGAGAAGGAGCCAATACCAACCGCTATACCTGGGGAGAGAGAGAGAGACACACATGCAAGAGAGAGAAACATGCACACACAGACACAGGAGGCGTAACACGTAACACCCATGTAGCCGAAGCGTTCTGCAAGGTTTGGGGACCCAAAATAGGTTTCCCCATAGAAAAACAATGGTATTTTAATTTGATGAAGATATACATTGAAGAGGAACTAAATTCCAATAATTTGGGGTGTGTCCTATTGCGCCTGTATAGGTGATGCATGCTGCAAGGTTTGGGGTCCCAAGGTCACTTTATGTCAAAGCTATTGAAAAAAAAGTGTTTCCCCATTGAAAAACAATGGTATTTTAAATTGATGGAGATATACATTGAAGAGGAACTAAAATCCAATAATTTTGGGTGTGCCCTATTGCACCTGTATAGGTGATGCATGCTGCAAGGTTTGGGGTCCCAAGGTCACTTTATGTCAAAGCTATTGAAAAAAAAGTGTTTCCCCATTGAAAAACAATGGTATTTTAAATTGATGGAGATATACATTGAAGAGGAACTAAAATCCAATCATTTTGGGTGTGCCCTATTGCACCTGTATAGATGATGCATGCTGCAAGGTTTGGGGTCCCAAGGTCACTTTATGTCAAAGCTATTGAAAAAAAAAGTGTTTCCCCATTGAAAAACAATGGTATTTTAAATTGATGGAGATATACATTGAAGAGGAACTAAAATCCAATAATTTGGGGTGTGCCCTATTGCGCCTGTATAGCTGATGCATGCTGCAAAGTTTGGGGTCCCAAGGTCACTTTATGTCAAAGCTATTGAAAAAAAAGTGTTTCCCCATTGAAAAACAATGGTATTTTAAATTGATGGAGATATATATTGAAGAGGAACTAAAATCCAATAATTTGGGGTGTGCCCTATTGTGCCTGTATAGGTGATGCATGCTGCAAAGTTTGGGGTCCCAAGGTCACTTTATGTCAAAGCTATTGAAAAAAAAGTGTTTCCCCATTGAAAAACAATGGTATTTTAAATTGATGGAGATATACATTGAAGAGGAACTAAAATCCAATCATTTTGGGTGTGCCCTATTGCACCTGTATAGATGATGCATGCTGCAAAGTTTGGGGTCCCAAGGTCACTTTATGTCAAAGCTATTGAAAAAAAAGTGTTTCCCCATTGAAAAACAATGGTATTTTAAATTGATGGAGATATACATTGAAGAGGAACTAAAATCCAATAATTTGGGGTGTGCCCTATTGCACCTGTATAGGTGATGCATGCTGCAAGGTTTGGGGTCCCAAGGTCACTTTATGTCAAAGCTATTGAAAAAAAAGTGTTTCCCCATTGAAAAACAATGGTATTTTAAATTGATGGAGATATACATTGAAGAGGAACCAAAATCCAATAATTTTGGGTGTGCCCTATTGCACCTGTATAGGTGATGCATGCTGCAAGGTTTGGGGTCCCAAGGTCACTTTATGTCAAAGCTATTGAAAAAAAAAGTGTTTCCCCATTGAAAAACAATGGTATTTTAAATTGATGGAGATATACATTGAAGAGGAACTAAAATCCAATAATTTGGGGTGTGCCCTATTGCGCCTGTATAGCTGATGCATGCTGCAAAGTTTGGGGTCCCAAGGTCACTTTATGTCAAAGCTATTGAAAAAAAAGTGTTTCCCCATTGAAAAACAATGGTATTTTAAATTGATGGAGATATATATTGAAGAGGAACTAAAATCCAATAATTTGGGGTGTGCCCTATTGTGCCTGTATAGGTGATGCATGCTGCAAAGTTTGGGGTCCCAAGGTCACTTTATGTCAAAGCTATTGAAAAAAAAGTATTTCCCCATTGAAAAACAATGGTATTTTAAATTGATGGAGATATACATTGAAGAGGAACTAAAATCCAATCATTTTGGGTGTGCCCTATTGCACCTGTATAGATGATGCATGCTGCAAAGTTTGGGGTCCCAAGGTCACTTTATGTCAAAGCTATTGAAAAAAAAGTGTTTCCCCATTGAAAAACAATGGTATTTTAAATTGATGGAGATATACATTGAAGAGGAACTAAAATCCAATAATTTTGGGTGTGCCCTATTGCACCTGTATAGGTGATGCATGCTGCAAGGTTTGGGGTCCCAAGGTCACTTTATGTCAAAGCTATTGAAAAAAAAGTGTTTCCCCATTGAAAAACAATGGTATTTTAAATTGATGGAGATATACATTGAAGAGGAACTAAAATCCAATAATTTGGGGTGTGCCCTATTGCACCTGTATAGGTGATGCATGCTGCAAGGTTTGGGGTCCCAAGGTCACTTTATGTCAAAGCTATTGAAAAAAAAAAAGTGTTTCCCCATTGAAAAACAATGGTATTTTAAATTGATGGAGATATACATTGAAGAGGAACTAAAATCCAATAATTTGGGGTGTGCCCTATTGCGCCTGTATAGCTGATGCATGCTGCAAAGTTTGGGGTCCCAAGGTCACTTTATGTCAAAGCTATTGAAAAAAAAAAGTGTTTCCCCATTGAAAAACAATGGTATTTTAAATTGATGGAGATATACATTGAAGAGGAACTAAAATCCAATCATTTTGGTTGTGCCCTATTGCACCTGTATAGATGATGCATGCTGCAAGGTTTGGGGTCCCAAGTCACTTTATGTCAAAGCTATTGAAAAAAGTGTTTCCCCATTGAAAAACAATGGTATTTCACTGATATCTGAATATCCAACGAATATCCAACCTGAAACTAACTTCACCATGCTTTTTAAGATGTCATGTGAAATCTCGCAATTTACACGGTATAGATGTGGTGTATGTCTTAATTCTAAGAAGAACCGGACATTGCTTTACATCCCAGTTATTAACAATTTTAGATGAACAGGTCCCAAATGTGCTGTTGCGCGTTATTTCCTCATCCAGCCTATTTCATCTTGCTGTCACACCGTGCATTTCCACAGGCGTGCGCACATTGTGGTTATGAACACACAGGCCTAGAAGTCATAAATTTGATGTTAAATAATTGTTGTTAAATATATAACTTAGAAGAGGTGTATGCCAATATTCTAAGCAGAATCGAACACTTGCTTTAGCCTACATTTCATTTAACCATTTTTGAGTTGCCTAATGCGCCCTCACGCTTTATCTGCCAGTTGCTGAGTACCCAGCATTGTTGATTTGCCATTATTTTCGAGGCGTATGCGGCATGTAATGCACAAGCATTGGTTCAAATGCACGCGAGATGGGTGCTTTCGTTATTTTAAGACTATGTGACTAAAAATGTGTTGTGTAATTCGTCTTAAATAACGCGAAACAATCAGCCATACTCGCTGCTTTGCTATTTGGAGTGGCGGTCAGCTGGATTTCGCCCCCGACGTAAAAGTTCATTCCCACACCCGGGCCGAAGATGCCGATTTCTGAAGATGCATGTCCTTTGGATGTGTTTTCAAATATTTTCCCTAAGGAACTTTGGGACATGTTGGTGACACAGATAAATGTATACGCGGATTAGACACGCGGCCACACACCATCCAATTTTAAGTGGAGCCCCGTCTCATACCAGATGAAATCGTTCGTCGGTCTCTGCATTACGTTTGTGATCATTAAACTACCGCGTAATGGAAGTTTTATTAACCCTAAAGTAATGCAGAGAACGACGAACAACATACATTGTCACTACCTGAATTTAAACCAAATAAAAAGCATTGTGAAAGAACAGTTATTTGTTTTATCTTTTTTAATGTACTCAAATTCCTCCTCCATTTCAAAGTGGCCTGAATGTGAATTAAACTCCCGGACTGAAAACAGGGCCCACTCCGGCCCTGCAGGTAGGTTAATATTGTCTTGAATTTCATAGTTACTAAAATAGTTATTTTAATTTCATAGTTACCGGTAGCATCCAGTATGCCGGCTGTTGTGTGACCGTCTTCTTTCCCTCAGTCTCGTGACCGCTTCAATATAAAACAACAGGGAAGCAACATGGGAGCAACATTCCCCAAGTCCAGCAACGCAGTTGCAATGTGCACACAAAATAGCATGTCTCTTGTCAAATATTATCCAGGGGTGTAGACTAGGCTGGGATAGACTCTGCGAGTAACACTTTCCCTCTGATCACTTTTGTCTCTCCGTCTTCAGCAGTCAACACCGACACATCGCGGACCCAACCGGACACAAATCTATCGTATGCTTCCATGCTCTTGTAGTTCTGGAAATCCTTTAGTTCACAAAATGGACTTGGGTGAACCACTAGATAGTTCACAAAATCTATGTATGTTAAATGCGGCAACAAGCTGGGGTCAGCTTTCAATTCCTTCTCACTAATGCCGCTTTTCCACTACAAACGCGGCTGAGCCGTGCCGTGCCGAGTCGAGCTGAGTCGAGCTGAGCGGGGCTATTGAAGTTGCATTTCGACTACAACCGCGCTGAACCGTGCTGGCTGGAAGTGGGTGGACACATTGGGTGGAGTTAGCGAAAGTGGGTGGACGTCACGTGATGTCGTTAAGCAGCGCAAACAGTGACATCAGTGACAGTGGCGGAACAAGTCAGAGCCGGGCCGGGGGCGGGGCAAATGACCGGGCTCTTTATTAAAGCTTATCATAACATCATTTTAGGCTACAAAATGTCCGCAACTGCGGTGTTTACCAATTTCAACACTACCGGGTGCAACTATGTTATTTAGTACATCAAGTCCTTCAAACGAACATGTAACTCAGAAACAAAAAACATTAGGATACTGTACATGGCTCATAATAAAACATCAATAGCCTATACTGCGCACATTATTTGAAGGGCATACGAATGAGCGCTCAGAGGTTGCAACGGTGACAGGAAGAGTCAGAAATAAAAGGAGGGCGGTGCAAACCTCACTGAATGCACTGTGTTTACCAATTTCAACACTACGGGGTGCAACTATGTTATTTTGTACATTAAGTCCTTCAAACGAACATGTAACTCAAACAAAAAAACATTCGGCGACATACTGTACATGGCTCATAATAAAACATCAATAGCCTACTGCGCGCATTATTTGAAGGGCATACGACGAGCCTTGCGCTCCGCGAACTCGTCCACGATGCTCTGTATGTCACTGATTCAGTGAGCTTTTAAGCGGTAGTCTCACGACCCGAATAGTAAACAATAAACATCGAGGACATGGAGTCGTTAGTGTTGCTGGTCTTGGTGCTGTGGCTTGTTGTCACCGACAACGCGGACAGATACTGGCAAGAGCGTATAGATGAGGCGAGGCGCATAAGGCTTCAGAAATTCTCGTAATTCGTAATTCTTCTTCTTCCGGGTTTGCGGTGTTTACAGATCCCAGCGCGCTCGCGGGGCGTGTGTGGGCATGTGAGGACACTCCTCCTCACCAATCAGTGCACAGGGGAGTGTCTGCTCACGCCCCCAACCTCAGTCGGCACGGCTTGGCTTGCTTCAGCCCCACTCCAAAACGGTGTGAGTTTTAGGGGCTAAGCAGGGCTGAAACGAGCTGAGTCGTGCTGGTTTTTGGTAGTCGAAACGCGAGCCGTGTCGGGCTGAAGTGAGCTGAAGCGAGCTGAAGTGAGCTGAAAAAGGGTAGTGGAAAAGGGCCATAACAGTGTATGGATCTACATTCCCAATGAAACGTACCTTCTCAGCATAACGCTCCCGTGCCTGCTTATCCAAACTTTCACAGTAGTGCTCCATCACTTCAGATGTCTAAATTCTTAAAAAATCCAAGCTTTTAAGCCCTCTAACGCGGAAACGAATCGGTGAATGTGTACTCTATGATGTGTATACTCTATGAGCGCTCTGGTGCGAGTGACTTCCAAGATGGCCGCGCACGCGCAGTGTTACTATTTTTAGCATCATCTCGGAGCACTCTATTGGTCAACTGCAATCCCCTTTCGTGCATGACACTTGTGCAAAAATCAAACACATCAATGTCACATGGCATGGAGTTGAGGAATGTCCAGCTTTCTTTGCAGACGGCTAGGTCATCCTCATTAAGAGAGAAGAGATTATCTTCAGCCCCCCATAGATGCGGTGCCAGGTACATGACGTCAGGTATTCCAGACGGAACACCTGGGTTTGTTGAAGGGCGGATGCGATGCGCATTCCATGTGTCCCGTATGCTGTTCAACTCATCCTAAAAGGAAGCATAGTAGGCACTGTTCAAAAATCAACGAAAACAAATGTTTTGGCACGCAATATGTATTTAGATTCATTGTTTTTAGCTACGCTTTCTCCGTTTCGGGCAACTGGATAAGCTCTCGAAGAACGTAGACCTCCGCCAACAATATTGGCCTACAGAGCCGGCCCGTGGCATAGGCAATATAGGCAAATGCTAAGGGCGCTGCGTCCATCCAGGGGCGCAGAAACGGGGTGAGAAAAATTATGACTTCCACTATTCCGAAAACGCGTCAGCATTATAATGTCTTAGCCTAATTTAATTGTACAACAAAGCATGTAGTCAGCGCCGGCGATTGCTATAGGTGACCTAGGCAATTGCCTAGAGCGCAAAGTGTGTCCAGGGGCGCCAAGGGCGACCAAAACCCCACCAAAAAGGAGGGATGGAGTTATTGAATGGAGATGTTACCAAGTGCATCAGTGGTGTACAGTGTTTTCAACCACTGTGCTGCCGAACTCTAGTACCGCGGAACACTAGTGTACCGTGAGAGATCACCAAGTGTACCGTGGAAAATTATAGAATGACTGTATATTGTAAATATTGGTAACAGCGTTTTAGTTTCAGTCGGCATTTTCTATTGGTGATGTGCCTTGAGATTTTTTCACTGAAAAAAGTGCGCCCTGGCTCATGAAAGGTTGAAAACCTTTTTTACAACACCTCTGATGCGGCTGGGGATGTAGAAATACGCGCTCCTTACCTCTGCTGTAGTAATCACATCATGCATTTTTCAGTAGGAAATCACCGACCATACGGCGCCGTCATCCCCAACAGCATCAGAGGTGCATCTTTTCCAAGCATTTGCCATTTAATCACCACCAGGTAGAATAACAATCAATTCATTTAATTTGTTAATTCTTCAGAGATGACTTAACTTTTAATAGCAAAAAAGAAACTAAAAATAATTTCTTGTTTATTGTCCATGCACTACACTTTGAACAGGGTGCGGAAGAGTTTTTGCCCATTATATGGAGATATGTATTGAATTTGTGTGGTCATTTTACTTTGTGACACTATGTGAATAATGATAACAATAATAACAATAATGAAAAAGATAAAAAATGACTTCTTGTTTATTGTCCATGCACTGTACATTGTTTAATAGTAATAGAATAGAGTGATTAGATTAAAGTGTTATTTAGATGTTATTAGAGGGTTTTTTTCTTGGGGGGGGGGCGCCAAAACTCAATCTCGCCTAGGGCAGCCAAAGACCTAGAGCCGGCCCTGTTGGCCTACATACAGTATGAATAATAGGCCTACATCTAGGATAGGCTATATATACTATAAAAATATATACTATAAAATATTGGTCGAGATGTCCTACTTGGATAGGTC
Source organism: Neoarius graeffei (assembly GCF_027579695.1). Taxonomy (NCBI): domain Eukaryota; kingdom Metazoa; phylum Chordata; class Actinopteri; order Siluriformes; family Ariidae; genus Neoarius; species Neoarius graeffei. The sequence continues at coordinate 54,842,069 of NC_083570.1, read as the reverse complement.
CCATGAAACACAGCTGGATCAGTGCCTTGTCCAAGAAATCACCAGCGAACAAGCCCTCGTCCTTAAGCTCTCCAAATACCTGAATATAGTGCTCAATTCCTTCTCTCCTCATTACACCCCACCAACTCTCTATTCTTTGATTGGCACTACTTCTCCCTATCAAAAAGCTTGACTGGCCCGCTCTGGAGTCTTCATCATTTTGCCGCAAGTACACTTGCATGTCGCGAAGGATCACATTCTCCGTTCCCATGTCTGTGCGTATCAGTGTTGGGTACCCACCAAATCTCTCTATGGCTTCATCATAATAGCCCCCGATAACACGCGGGTCACTATTTGTGAATGCAGCTCTGAGCCAAATCACTTTCCTACTGAATCCATCTATGCATCCGTTAATGCATATTCCATATGGGCTCAATTTGTCATATGAGTCGACGTGCCATATGAAATTACCACGAGAGAAGTACTGTCTCCTTCTCAGGCATCTCCGGCGGCGATATTGGGACCCTTCTGGGTCGAGCGCACTTAAGATGGTGCGCACATCATCTTTCTTTACCCGGAACCCATTCCCTACACATTTCACATGCATCCACCGATACCCATGGAACCTCCCTGGGCCTTGGAGTTGGTTGAAAATAAAATCAATTACGGGACCCAAATCATCATACATCCGGCGGCGAAGACCATTTACCCTCAGCATTCTGTTCAATGTGCTCAGACTTAAGATAATACTATGCTGGGAGGCAAGCATTGAAAGTATGTTTGCGCTCCATACCTAACCCATGGTAAACCCTTATAAGATCCATTGCGAAATGGCAAATAACCCCGTCTGACCCACTTGTGGATCGGGCACATTGTGTTTTCTGGTATAAATTGTGACCACGCTTTACTTATTTGTGCTAACAAGTTTGAATGTATTATTTTTAAATTACGTTAACATGTTTTATAAACCGTGGCCACGTTTTCGTAAATTGTGCTCACGATGTATATTCCATGGGCACGGCTGAGCAGGGCAAGCGCACGGTTTTAGTAAAGCGAGCCCACGGTTTACATAAACAAACGCACACTCTATTTAACATGAGCGTGCGATTTAATAAAATGAGAACACGCCCAGCCATGGGCGCCGCCGGGGGGGAAAGGTTAGAACAATTCTAGGGGCCCAGCACTGCCATGGGGCCCTTTAAGGGGCTGATAATATGCTTTTAATGATTTTAATAAGACTTTTGAAATAACAACAATGCAATATTCCATCTAGTAAAATGAGCTAATTGAACAAGGTTGTCTATTTCTTGAGTTCTTCAACATATTGTCATTTAACCCTCCCCCTTTTGCGAAATGGTACGGTCCAGTTCTGGTAGAAGCGTGATGCGTTAAATCTGTGTGCTGATCAGTGCAACGCTACTTGCTGCTATGTCACGGTGCAGCAGCCAGCCAGCAGTGGAGTGGGTACAGTCTATGATCGCTAAATATGAAGAGTGGCTGTCAAAAACGTAAAGAAAGGCAGCTGAAAGCTGAGAGGGACCGGAGAGGCAGGCAACTGGTCACTCAGTTTTTCCCAAAGAAAGGTAGCTATCGCTCACATGTGTGTTCAAAATATTAGCGAATGGTAAATGAACAGTATGAACGTGGTTGGATTAGCCTATCAAGAGAACACTTTTACAGTTTGTACAGTGACATTTTTCCATTTTAATAACTGAACTGACTTGTGTGATAAGATGAAATATTACGTTATGCTGGTGCTAATAACTAGTGCTAATAACCAGTTTCATAACTAATGGGGTGCCCTAAATAAGCACAGATTCAGCCTCAGGGGGACCTCCGCCCTACCAAACCACTGAACCCCCCTTTGGAGAAGGAAAATCTTGAATTTTCATTTGTGATTGTAAATGCACCAGAAGTAGTCACTGACCAGTTTTCATCTAGTCCCTGGTAGGTTAATACATAAAATGTAATAACAAAATCACAAACTCAAGGTCCATGGGCTATCAAAAGTCAAATAATGACAATAGTGCAATTGTGACGAGGGTGGGCAAAGTTGGGGGGGCCCAAAATTCTAATCTTTCATGGGGCCCAAAATTTCTGGCGGCGCCCCTGCGCCCAGCAAAGTGAGCACTCGTTTTCTTGACACCCCCGTTTTTTCGTCAGCACTGACACATTAGGGGCTCTGTATGTTGGACAATTGACAGGTTCATATAAAAGGGTGGTAGATGGATGCAAGTGCATGAATGGTTTAATTGAAAGCAAGTTAATAAACAGATCCAAAATGGAGATGGAGTTGAAAAACAGGCAGTGAGGCACAGACAGGATCTCAGAGGTAATACAATACTCACAGTCCAAAAACACAAACACGGTCAAAACTAGAAAAGTGATGCAAAATGCATGGCTTTTGCAAAGTCTGTGTTACTGGGAGTCCTTATATGTATGCACTGTGATTGAGCTCTTATCAGGAACAGGTGCATGGTAATTAGTCCTAATGGCATTACAGTCTGGCTGTGCGCCGAGTGCCAACGTGTGTGCGGTCATGAAAGGTGTAACCAGGCAACTGTTTGATATATCAAGTTTGATATTCGATAGTAACTATATAGTAATGATGTAAAGTGACCAGGCACCCAGCAAAGTCACACCATAATAAATGTCATGATGTTGATCTGGCTTCTTATCAGTGCAGAGTTCAAAAGCCAGCATCTGTGATGGTATGAACCCTCATGCATTAGTGCACATGGCATGGATAGCTGGGAAAGCATCAGTAATGCTGAATAATATATACATGTTTCAGAGCGACCTGGCGACTTGTCCAGGGTGTACCCTGCCTTTCGCCCATAGTCAGCTGGGATAGGCTCCAGCTTGCCTGCGACCTTGTAGAAGGATAAAGCGGCTAGAGATAATGAGATGAGATGAGATGTTTCAGAGCAATATGCTGCCATCCAGATAAAATGTTTTTAAGGGAAGGCCTTCCTTCTTTCAGCAAGACAATGCCAAACTGCTTTCTGCACATATTAAAACTGCATGGCTCTGTAGTAAAAGAGTCTGGGTGCTAAACTGGCCTGCCTGCAGTCCAGACCTGTCTCCCAAACATTTGGCGCATAATGAAGTGCAAATTACGACAAAGGAGACTCCGAACTGCTGAGCAACTGAAACTGTATATCAGGCAAGAATGGGACAACATTTCTCTTTCAAAACTATAGCAGTTGGTCTCCTCAGTCCCCTAACATTTAGTGTAAACATTTAGTGCAGCACAGTGGTAAATATGCCCCTGTCCCAACTTTTTTGAAAATCATTGCTGACATCAAATTCAAAATGAGCATTTATTTTTCAAAAAACAACAAAAAATTCTCAGTTTCAACATTTGATATGTTGTCTTTGTACTATTTTCAATGACTGGTTTGAGCTAACAGGAATTCTATCATAACTTAAATAAGCACTCTTTATAACTGGTGAGCAGAAAAGCATCTCAGAAAAGAACACACAACACATCAAGCCTTAAGGTGGATTGTGCTGCTGCCACATAACTGGCTGATTAAGTAACTAAGTGTATACCTCAGTGCACTGCTAATCATAATATCTGATATGATTTCGCAGGCCATATCAACTATTTTAGAAAGGGTTTTTTTTCAGGACATAAGCAGCACCACGGGAGCGTAATGACAAACCTGTAACTATGGCAACAGCGGGGTTTTGTTTTTACGGTTTCCTCATCAGCAGTTGTACAGGGATGATTAGTCTTAGCTGAATCGTTGAGACAAAAAAATTTGCCAAAAAAAATCTTTTCAAGATTGTGATGGACAAAATTCAAGTCTCTAGCTTTAACTTGACCACAAATTTTACCAAATGCTTTTTCATCAATTACAATCCATAGTTCAGATTCTGCAACAGAGTTTTCAATGATGGTACAGTGAACGTAATGGCAGTTCTTAACAAAAACAAACCAACCATGATAACCACCATATTTGTGATTATTTGAACATTTATCAGTCCCCCCAGGATTTTGCGGGCCTTTTTTGTGATTGTTGCGGGCTAAAATGTCTGATGTTGCGGGGGGTTTCCAAAAAATTGCGATGAAAGTTGCGGTGTTTTTTAGGTTTTTGTTGCGATTACATTGCGGGAGGAAGTGAAAGTTGCGAGAAATTGTTGCGATTTTCTCTTTTTGTGATTAAAATTGAGTGATATGTTAAATATTAAGTTATTACTGAAAAAATATTGATTAAAAGAACAAAGACACTGAAATGGTCCTATAAACAACTTTACCAATATAAAAGATTACCACGACTACAAAAATGCAGAAAAACAGGCTTTACTTAACCAAATGCACCTGTTGGTTCAAAAGTTAAAGTGCATAGAACCTCACAGCACAACATGAAGTTACCTTAAAATATAATATAAATGCCTCAGCTTTCATGTAAAAAAAAAAATTAATACTAGTACTGTGTGCAGGCAGTTTCTCCTGAAAACTAAATTAAACAATAATTATAAACTAATCAAATAAATGGCTCAGGCTTCATAGAAGAAAAAAAAACAATTTGAACAGAATCTCACAGTATAATGCTGAAGCTGCCTAAACAATGGAAAATAAAATACCATTTTGGCAAAAATGTTGGCATCCATTAATTTCTTGTATTAAGTAAAAAAATAATGTAAAGTGCACACAGTCCTTCACTGTAAACATAACACACTTTCAGTAACAGAATTTAAGCCTATATAAACACTGACTCGCATATGCTGCTTCTCTTGAACGTATACACGGAAGTAAGGCGGAAGGTAGTTTGTCGACGTCACCTCAAGACGACGCCAACGATTGGTCAAATTTGCGGGAAAGTTGCGGTGATTGGATATAATCGCAACACCGCCCTGAATTTGTGGGGATTGGTTGAATTTGTGTTGAAGTTGCAAATCGCAACATCGCGAAATCCTGGAGGGTCTGATTTAATAATAGGAGTATATCCAGTAATATCATTTTCATTGAATTCATCACAATATGTTTTGGAAAGACAGTTAAAATCAAAGTTTTGCATGTAATCATCTAGAACACCAATATTAGGTTTGCTATTTATTGTTGGGGCGGCAAGATGTGATGAGTTAGGATCCAAAAGCAGAACACAAACCAGAACACAAACCAAAAAATCCAGTGAATAAAAAATGATTTAAAGTCCAAAAAAGTCAATGAACAAAAATAGCAAAATAATCCAGACAAAAATGAGGTAGGTAAAGACAAAATGCTAATATGAAAAAATAGTTCTGACATTTTTCAAAACCCCTCCTAGAACTGCCACCTTATTGTGGTGGAGGGGTTTGTGTGCTTGAATGATCCTAGGAGCTATGTTGTCGGGGGCATTATGCCCCTGTTAGGGTTTCCCAAGGCAGACAGGTCCTAGGTGACAGGCCAGACCAAGAGCAGTTCACCAAAAACCCCTATGGAGAAAAAATCCAGGACCATGACGTCGCCCGGTATGACGCAGCCAGGGCCCCACCCTGGAGCCAGGCCCGGGGTTGGGGCTCGTATGCGAGCGCTTGGTGGCCGGGCCTTTGCCCATGGGGCCCAGCCGGGCTCAGCCCGAAGAGGTGACGTGGGTCCGACCTCCTGTGGGTTCACCACCCACAGAGGTAGCAGTAGGGGTTTGGTGCAGTGTGGATTGGGTGGCAGTTGAAGGCAGGGGCCTCGACGACCTGATCCCCGGACACAGCGGCTGGCTGTTGGGACATGGAATGTCACTTCGCTGGGGGGGAAAGAGCCTGAGCTTGTGCGGGAGGTTGAGAGGTACCGGCTAGAGATAGTCAGGCTCACCTCCACGCACAGCTTGAGCTCTGGAACCCAGCTCCTCGAGAGGGGCTGGACTTTCCACTTCTCTGGAGTCGCCCGTGGTGAGCGGCGGCGGGCTGGTGTGGGCTTGCTTATAGCTCCCCAGCTCAGCCGCCATGTGTTGGAGTTTACCCCAGTGAATGAGAGGGTCGCCTCTCTGCACCTTCGGATTGGGGAGAGGGCTCTTGCTGTTGTTTGTGCCTACGGGCCAAATAGCAGTATAGAGTATCCGGCCTTCTTGGAGTCCCTGGGAGAGGTACTGAGGGGTGCTCAGACTGGGGACTCCATTGTGCTACTGGGGGACTTCAATGCTCACGTGGGCGACAACAGTGACACCTGGAGGGGCGTGGTTGGGAGGAACGGCCTCCCCGATCTGAACCCGAGTGGTGTTTTGTTATTGGACTTCTGTGCTAGTCACGGTTTGTCCATAACGAACACCATGTTCGAGCATAGGGGTGTCCATAAGTGCACGTGGCACCAGGACACCTTAGGTCGGAGGTCGATGATCAACTTTGTAGTCATTTCATCTGATCTCCGGCCCTATGTCTTGGACACTCGGGTGAAGAGAGGGGCTGAGCTGTCAACTGATCACCACCTGGTGGTGAGTTGGATCCGCTGGCGGAGGAGGAAACTGGACAGACCTGGCAGGCCCAAATGTATGGTGAGGGTCTGCTGGGAATGTCTGGCCGAGCACTCTGTTGGGGAGGTCTTTAACTCCCACCTCCGGGAGAGCTTTTCCCAGCTTCCGAGGGAGGCGGGGGGCATTGAGTCTGAGTGGACCATGTTCTCTACCTCCATTGTGGACGCAGCTGTTCGGAGCTGTGGCCGCAAGGTCTCCGGTGCCTGTCGTGGCGGCAATCCCCGAACCCGGTGGTGGACACCGGAAGTAAGGGATGCCGTCAAGCTGAAGAAGGAGTCCTATCGGGCCATGTTGACCTCCGGGACTCCTGAGGCAGCCGACGGGTATCGGCAGGCCAGGCGTGCTGCAGCTCGGGCAGTTGCGGAGGCAAAAACTCGGAACTGGGAGGAGTTCGAGGAGGCCATGGAGAAGGACTATCGGTCGGCCTTGAAGAAATTCTGGCAAACCGTCCGGCGCCTCAGGAGGGGGAAGCAGTACTCTGCCAACACTGTTGACAGTGCGGGTGGGGAGCTGTTGACCTCGACTGGGGACATTGTCGGGCGGTGGAAGGAATACTTTGAGGATCTCCTCAATCCCACCGTCATGTCTTCCACTGAGGAGACTGAGGCTGATGACTCAGAGGTGGACTCGTCCATTACCCAAGCCGAAGTCACTGAGGTGGTTTGCAAGCTCCTCGGTGGCAAGGCACCGGGGGTGGATGAGATCCGCCCTGAGTATCTCAAGTCTCTGGATGTTGTGGGGCTGTCTTGGTTGACACGCCTCTGCAACATCGCGTGGCGGTCGGGGACAGTGCCTCTGGAGTGGCAGACTGGGGTGGTGGTCCCTCTTTTTAAGAAAGGGGACTGGAGAGTGTGCTCCAATTATAGGGGAATCACACTTCTCAGCCTCCCAGGGAAAGTTTACTCCAGGGTACTGGAGAGGAGAATTCGACCAATAGTCGAACCTCGGACCCAGGAGGAACAATGCGGTTTTTGTCCTGGTCGCAGAACACTGGACCAGCTCTATACCCTTCATAGGGTGCTCGAGGGTTCATGGGAGTTTGCCCAACCAGTCCACATGTGCTTTGTGGATCTGGAGAAGGCATTCGACCGTGTCCCCCGTGGTATTCTGTGGGGGGTGCTTCGGGAGTATGGGGTTCGGGGCTCTTTGCTAAGGGCTATCCGGTCCCTGTACGAACAGAGCAGGAGTCTGGTTCGCATTGCCGGCAGTAAGTCAGACCTGTTCCCAGTGCATGTTGGACTCCGGCAGGGCTGCCCTTTGTCACCGGTTCTGTTCATAATTTTTATGGACAGAATTTCTAGGCGCAGCCAGGGGCCGGAAGGAATCCTGTTTGGGAACCACAGGATTTCATCTCTGCTTTTTGCGGATGATGTTGTCCTGTTGGCTTCTTCAAACCAGGACCTTCAGCATGCACTGGGGCGGTTTGCAGTCGAGTGTGAAGTGGCTGGGATGAGAATCAGCACCTCCAAGTCCGAGGCCATGGTTCTCGACCGGAAAAGGATGGCTTGCCCTCGCCAGGTTGGTGGAGAAGTCCTGCCTCAAGTGGAGGAGTTTAAGTATCTCGGGATCTTGTTCACGAGTGAGGGAAGGATGGAGCGTGAGATCGACAGGCGGATCGGTGCAGCCTCCGCAGTGATGAGGTCGCTTTACCGGTCCGTCGTGGTGAAGAAGGAGCTGAGCCAAAAGGCGAAGCTCTCAATTTACCGGTCGATCTACGTTCCGACTCTCACCTATGGTCATGAGCTTTGGGTAATGACAGAAAGAACAAGATCGCGGATACAAGCGGCTGAAATGAGTTTCCTTCGCAGGGTGGCTGGGCGCTCCCTTAGAGATAGGGTGAGAAGCACAGTCACTCGGGAGGAGCTCGGAGTAGAGCCGCTGCTCCTCCACATCGAGAGGAACCAGCTGAGGTGGCTCGGGCATCTTTTTCGGATGCCTCCTGGACGCCTCCCTGGGGAGGTGTTCCAGGCATGTCCCCCCAGGAGGAGGCCCCGGGGAAGACCCAGGACACGCTGGAGGGACTATGTCTCTTGGCTGGCCTGGGAACGCCTCGGTGTTCTTCCTGAGGAGCTGGCCGAGGTGTCTGGGGAAAGGGAAGTTTGGGCTTCCATGCTTAGACTGCTGCCTCCGCAACCCCGTCCCGGATAAGCGGAAGAAGATGAGACGAGAGACGAGTTCTGACAAAAACTGGAGACAAAAAGACATGGTGCAAAAAACATGAAAAAAAAAACAAAATACGAGTGCAAAAAACTGTGGCTAAGACAAGGCAAAACAGAGAGCAACTAGATAGAACTCGACGCCAACGGCGTCGATGGGGATGCCTCCGCCTGGTAGACTACACGCCTTATTAAGTTGTGATTTGGGGATGGACGTTTGACCTCACAGTAATCTTGACCTTAGACCTTTTGATCGTAAAATCTAATCATTTCATTTTTGTCCCAAAAGTGCACAAATGGTGAAAGTTTGGTGAAATTCCTTTCATTAGTCTGTGAGATATGGTGTTCACAAAGTTTGGGGATGGACATTTGACCTCACAGTAATCTTGACCTGTGACCTTTTAACCTCAAAATCTAATCAGTTCATGTTTGTCCCAAAGTGCACAAATGGTGAAAGTTTGGTGAAATTCCTTTCATTAGCCTTTGAGATATTGCATTCACAAAGTTTCGGGACGGACGTATGCACGGACAGACGGACAAGGTGGCGGAGGCATAAAAATCCAGGAAGCAAAAACTGGCACAGAGACGACGTGAGAAACAGACAAGATGTTCTGGCAAAGTCCCCTTCTTTTTCTTCGAGATTTTACGGCAGCCGACATCCAAAAAGTTGCATTGCTGCCATCTACAGGACTACCACCTTAGTGCACTATATCCTGCTATATATACCAGTGTATATAAGAACTTGAAAAAACATCGTCTTCCCCTCCCGCTTGACCCTATTTCTAAAATACCTTTCAGAGTCACTTTTTCCAAGCCAATCTCCCGCAGCTGTCTAATTGAATCTTGCCTTTGGCGGTCATAATTTCTACAAGAAATCAAAACATGATGCACTGTCTCACGCTTTTGGCAAGAACACAGGCCATTTTGATGCTTTCCCAAAATAAATAAAGTGCTGTTCAGGAATGTGTGACCAATCCTCAATCTAGAAATAATTACCTCTTCCTTACGTACGTCTAGCCCCCCCCCCCCTTTTACAGACATTAACTGAATCAGTTACCCTACCGACAATTGAGAATAGATGCCGCCCTTTGTTTTCTTGCTCCCAAAGCTGTTGCCATTTTAAAATTGTTTCCTGCCGCACAATACTTTTACCCTCCGCCTTGGACAGATTTATGTTGACATCTGTGGTTACCTTTTGAGCAGCTTCCTTAGCCAACTTATCAACCTTTTCATTTGATGCGACACCTACATGTGCTGGGACCCATACAAATTACTGTATAACTGTGGGTGGTAAAAGAGAGCAACTGGACTTGCTTGAAGATTCTTGAAGACGTTTCACCTCTCATCCGAAAGGCCACATCATGTCAAAAACTCCCAAGATTTTGCTACTAAATTTGCAGACCTCAAACTAGACTTAGATTAAACCATGGTTTCCTACGATGTCACTTCTCTTTTCACCTGCATTCCCACCACAGAAGCAGTCGAATCTGTTAGAAAACAACTCCTTCAAGACAGCACCTTACTGGATAGAACGAACCTCACCACAGACTAGATTTGCACCCTGCTTGACCTCTGCCTGACTACTACTTATTTCCAGTTTAATGAAAGTTTCTACAGACAGAAGCATGGATGCACCATGGGCTCACCGGTGTACCCTATTGTGGTCAATCTTTACATGGAGGAAGTGGAACATAAAGCTTTGACCACTTTTTCAGGAGTTGCTCCCAGCCACTGGTTCAGATATGTAGATGACACCTGGGTTAAAATCAAAACCCATGAAGTGGAAGCCTTCTCTAAGCACATCAATGCAGTGGATATCAACATCAATTTCACTCGGTGACGTCAGTGGGAATAATCTAGCCTTCTTGGATTGTGATGTACACATTAGACAAGACAGAAGCCTTAGCATCGAGGTCTACCAGAAACCCACACACACAGACCAGTACCTACTCTTCGACTCTCACCACCCACTGGAACACAAATTGGGGGTCATTAGGACCTTGCAACACAGGGCTCAGAACATCCCTACAATGGTAGAGGGAAAAGAGAAGGAGCAGAATCACATCAAGAAAGCACTTCAGAACTGCGGGTATCCCAACTGGTCTTTCTTCAAGAGCAGAAAAAGGAACATAACGGACAAGGAGGATAACAGGAACAAACGCAAGAACATTGTCATTCCCTACATTTCTGGTCTATCTGAGAAACTCAGGAGGATCTTCTACAAACACAACATTCTGGTACATTTCACAACCAGTAACACCCTGAAGCAGAAACTGGTCCACCCTAAGGACAGAATAGCCAGACACAAACAGGACAACGTAGTGTATGCAATTCAGTGCAGTGAGGAATGCACGGACTCATATATTGGGGAAACAAAACAACCGCTTCACAGGCGCATGGCTCAACACAGGAGAGCCAGTTCCTCAGGCCAGGACTCTGCTGTCTACCTTCATCTTAACAACAAAGGACACTCATTTCAGGATTGCAACGTATGCATTTTAGCCAGAGGGGGTCGTTGGTATGAGCGAGGAGTTAAAGAAGCCATTTTTGTCAACCTGGAACGGCCATCACTGAACCGAGGTGGGGGTCTAAGACATCATTTATCAGCCACCTACAATGCAGTCCTTGGCACACTTCCCAGACAACTGAATGCACACCAAAACCCAGCTGTTTTCAGTGACTCACAGGAGGACAGAGAGAATCAGCATTCCATTGATCACCTTAACGGGCAATCCATTGATCATCCTAATGACTCTCGAGACCATTCACATCCAGCCCCCAGTGACCCACACTAAGCCCATGTTTACATTAGACCGTATCAGCAGATCATCAGATTAACGTTTTTAAAACGATTAGTGTGCACACAGCAACACCAATACACGATTTGCGTGCACACAGCAATACCAATACACGGATACGCTCGGCTCCGCAGGCATCCTGCGCTCCAAATCACTCCGCCCTGAACAGCGAGTGCCCTCTGGAGGGTGCGCACTCCGGCCTTGCGCAGCTCACAGAGCACGTGAGTGAAGTGAACAAGCTGTGATTCGGGACTGAGCCACTGTGTGTGTGTGATCCCAGCGCACATCACTTACCACTTGCAAGTGGAAGGATGGCAAGCCTAAAGACAATCGTAACTACACAATGGGCAGTATTTGCATCAGTATTTGCAGTATTTTCATACTTTTATACTCTTTAATGAAAGGTGATACAAGGCGGAAGTCCGCGCCGTTTTTCAGCAGTCGCGTCACATGACCAACGCCAGCAAATCAGGAAGGTGGATGTCACAGTGACGTTGTCCAATGAGATGCCAGCTAGAGCTCAGCACAGTGTATCCGCGTATTCTGAATGTTTACACAGCACCGGAGCTGACACGATCTGGATTGAATACGTGGACGCTGGCGTATTCCCGTTTCCCGGCGTTTCCAGGCGGTTTAATGTAAACGGACAGTGCATCCGCGAAGAAAACGAGACAGATACGGTCTAATGTAAATGTAGCCTTAGGCTACATCCACACGGCAACGAGATGTTATTTAAAAATATATCGCGTCCAAATGGGCAACGATCAGTAAAATATCAGGTCCATATGGCAACGCAACGCTTGCTGAAAACGATGCAATACACATGCCACACCTCTAGGGGCGCTGTAAGACGGTCCCTTCGGAGACACCAGAACAATAGAAGAAGTAAGGATGCATGCGCATAAACTACTATGCGCGAGACTTCATATTAGCCACAAAGTCAGGAAAATCTGTTCGTAAAATTACATTATAATGACCAAATACAATGAAAAGTATTTTTCCAGTCTCACCTGTGAAAGGTAATCCCATGTGATCTCATTTGGACGGCAAACCTGTTGGTACAGTTAAACGCAGCTAATCTTTATTCTCCGCTTTGACCTATCCAATATGGCGGCGAGGATGACGTATGATTCTACGCGGAAGGCGGCATCTTTAATGGTCCGGAATAAATTGAATGCTACACGTTGATGGATTAATTTGTTGTTTCTCACCTGTGAAAGGTAATCCCATGTGATCTCGTTTGGACGGTAAACCTGTTGGTACAGTTAAAGGCAGCGCATGAATCTTTATTCTCCGCTTTGACCTATCCAATATGGTGGCGAGGATGACGTATGATTCTACGCGGAAGGCGGCGTCTTTAATGGTCCGGAATAAATTGAATGTTACACGTTGATGGATTAATTTGCTCCTCTACGCCCTTTTTGAGGAATGTATTGTCGGACTTAAATCAACATCTGAAGAGGTGAGATCGCTCCTTTTTTTCCCTATTTTTGCTGGCGGGATTGACTCTGCCCTAAGGGCAGAGTCTCTCTCTCTCTCACTGTGCACCATTACACAATAAATATTCACAGTGAAAATATTTTGTAAGCGCGTTTCATGAACCAAGTTATAGGATTTGTTGACAACTCGCATCGCATCGCAATGAGAAGATCATTGGCACTACTGGTGTTAAGAATCAGACCATTTCATAAATGAATATTTTGCTGTAGAGCTGCAGTGTTTGTACAATTGCATGTTTTTGCTTCACTATTACTGTCACGATTCTGCTTCTTGCATTACTACTGTGAACTAACACTGAACATAATAATAATAATAATAATAATAATATCCAAGCTCGTGTTTCACTCTCACTAGTGCTCTGTAAGCACACATGCAAACTCCTCACCTTTCGGCGAAATTCGCCGTTTTGGTCCCAAAATAGGTCACTTGTGTGAATCGTGTAGATCCAAAGAGTTTTTTTTTGGGGGGGGGGGGGGGGGTAGGCAGGCTACAACGCTATTGTTGCCAAACATTTCACTTACAAGGTTACAGCCAATCAAGATAAACAGTTACTAACACGCTTCTTTTCCATTGGAGTTCTGATCAGCTGGTACACAACCCACTGCTGGTTGCCAGTCCTCGCTTACGAATATTCCACAGATTCAGACCGCAAAGTCACCTTTTTATAGAGAGATCTGGCAACCTCATCTCGCGACTGAATCTGAATACCAATGGAACAGTTTCCAGCGCGCTCGGGGGTGAATAACCATGGGCGGATCTACCGGGGTGGCATATGCCACTCTAAAAGAAAGCCTTGCCACCCCTGCTGCTACCCCAGTTGGCAGCGACGAATTCAAAGAAAAATTACGGCCAATTTGACATTTACGTGCGCGAATTTCCAATGTCCGACTGTGGCGAATGCAGCACGAGATAACGCCAGAGATTGGTTGTTTTGGAAAATTGAGAGGCGCGAAGCGAGGGAGCCAGGAGTCGCGAGGAAAGGAGACACGGGAGGAAAGGGGTAAAAGCTGATTAACTATCTATCAAAAAAATGAAATTATAATGAATGAACAGTGCTAGTATAGTTGCGATGCTGATTTTGAGAGGATAAAAATCAGGTTGGAGAAGGTTATTTAGCTAACTATACATGTAAGGCAAAAAAAAAAAAAAGTGTGTTTCCGGTAACCCGACCGATCGAGAATTTCCGCGTCGAAATTGCCGACCGTAAAGTTTTTATTACAAATTTCCCTCGATATTTTAGTGTAAGCAGCGTTAGTTTGTCATAATTTTTTTTGTTTCAACGCATTCAAGTTGTGAAAGAAACGATAAAAAGTTAAATGTTTTGCCACTTCTATCAGCCCTCCTGACTGTAATGCAAATTGCTTCCTCTTCAGTATACAAGTGCACTTCCATGGCAGGGAAAAACACTACATTTTGCCGCCTATGTAGTTCCCTATTTATACAAATAGGAGTCATTCAGGATTCAGCCATGTTTTTGCTCCGTGTTTTTGCTCGACCCAAGTTCTACAGTAGGCTAGGCGAGGCCGTCTGCTTTTAATGGAAGTAGCCTAGCCTAGGACGTTAAACCATATTTTCACGTTATTTCTTGATAAGGTGTTTTCACATTATCACATGAAAATATCATGAAATTACGTGTTATGTTATTACATGATAAATATATTGTAAAAACGTGATAACTCTGTTAACAATATCTTTTCACGTAATTACTTGAGTCTAAGCCAATTTTTTTTTGAGTGTGGCAGCAATACGCTTCCGCAGATCATAACTCGAACTCTTGCGATATTTTTTTTATTCGTTTAAAGATTTAAAACACTTATTTTATTATGATGTGTGGTATAAAGGATTCTGTGCCAAAATACTATTTTGTAAGATGTTTACTTGTGTTAATTTTTTCGAACAAAATAAAACAAATTAAGAAAAAAAAAATTTCCTACCTACCGACCTTATTTTAGTATTTCATGTTACCTGAAACACATTTTTTTTTTTGGCCTAATGTTAGCTAGGTCTGACATTAGTTTTGTGTAAAGTCGGCCACAAAAGTTAATATTGATTCACCGTCTGTCAAGGAAAACATTGCTATTGGCTGAAGCTTATGATTCAAATATTGAGGATCTTAAACATGAGTTCTATTTCATACTTCCAGACCGCCAGAGGCAGTTCTTATAGTGGAAATATCATGCGCTCGCGCATGGCAACGAGAACTTATTGATTTGTTGTCATCTCGTGACGTCATGACGCCCAATGTAACAAAACCTGTCAACGAGTCATGATCCGTCTCTTTTTCATTCTCGCAAGGCAGAGACTATTTTGTGGACTTCGACAGCTTTTTCTATTGGGCTTAGCTAATTGCTTCCCCACCTAGCTGTTGTCTGCGAACTGGATTGGAGTTAACCGGCGAGTACTTTGGTTGCCCAAAGTTCCCTCGTTCGGTGATACAGACACACTTGCAACACTCTGATTGGATTTTATCAGGTAAGTTATTTACTTTGAATCTACCTTTACCGGCGAGTACCTGTTGGGTTCCAAGGTTCCCTCGCCTGGTGAATTATCTTCCCAACGAGTACCTCTTGGTTTCCAGGGTTCCCTCGTTGGTTGAGTAAGAGTAGGCTAACCCTCGGGAGCGGTTGCCTCCATAGCCGACTGGCTCTCTGGCCTTGTCCACTTAACAACATAACCGTCGTATCGGCTCTGCGTTGTTCGTGGATATGGATCACCCTGCTCTCTGTACGCAGTGCTATGCTGGGATGGATATGTTAGATGGGCATGATCGCTGCCCATCCTGCTTGGGACTACAGCATCTGGAAGATGCGTTATCTAACCCTTGCCCCGATTGTAGCATTATGCCGTTCGAGCTCCGCCAGCAGCGTCTTGCTAGCATCTCTCCGAGCGCATCGGAGCTTTTAACTCCTGCTGCAGTTGATACTCGCGGGACTAAACGTAAACGTCCGGATGTTGAGGAGCATCGGAAACTGAAGCGACGTGCTTCTTCTAGTAAGCTAGC
Source organism: Neoarius graeffei (assembly GCF_027579695.1). Taxonomy (NCBI): domain Eukaryota; kingdom Metazoa; phylum Chordata; class Actinopteri; order Siluriformes; family Ariidae; genus Neoarius; species Neoarius graeffei. Next base: position 54,826,183 of record NC_083570.1, on the reverse strand, counting down.
GAAGCGTATGGACGAGCTTACTACAACTGTACAAAGACTACAGGCGCTTTTATCAGGTCCTACTATGTCAGCGGTTAATGATAGCATGGATCAGACGGACAATGCAACGCATCTCAATGCTCACGTTCCTCTTTTAACTGAGCATCCACCTAATGTGGAACCAGAAGAGAGCGATGCAATTTCACTGGCAGCGACTGACTCTCTCCTTTCGGAGAGCAATGATCAGCAGGCTCATGTAGCACAACAACCGTCTCGGCCATCCTCCTTGTACACAGTAAGTGGCAGTGGATCTGAATCAGAGAGCGGAGCCTCTGTTGCTATGTCAGTGCGTGGTAACATTAAAATGGCGCTTGCAAAGTTGAATTTGGATGTTCCAAATGCTCAGTCAGGCCCTACCAACCTCTTGTGTCGCTCTTTACCTGGCTCAAAAGAGGTGATTATTCCACATTGTAAGGACTTTACAGAGGTCGTGTCTGCAGCTTTCCGATCAGCTCTTTCATTCCGGCCTGATCGTGTTGCACGCATGCTATCTGATATGTCTGCACCAGATACTACTGGCCTTGGCTCAATGCCAGCATTAGAGCCCTGTGTGGCATCCCTCATTGTATCACCAGATGAAGCCCTACGTCCGGACGTGCGATGCCCCAATAAGGAGTGCAGGCGCACTGACAATGCACTGGTCAAAACCTACAACACAGTTGCCAGGTTGGGCCGTATTGGCAATTCTATGGGCCATCTTCTGTCGGCTTTACATGCTACCTTGGATTCCGCTTCCACAGATGACTCTGTCTCTGGTCTGCTGGATGCTTCCCTTCAAGCTCTTGGTGCAATGGCTAGTGATTGTGGGAGGGCTCTGGGCCTCCTTGCTCATGCCAGACGCCAAGTGTGGCTAGCACAGTCGTCCTTACCAGAAGCTTGTCGTAACAACCTGCGCCAATTGCCGCTTACGCCGGGCCACCTGTTCGGGCCAGCCGCACAGGAGGCCCTGGAGAGAAGAGTGCGGGTTGCAGAGTCACGCTCTCAGCATGCTGCACGGCGTTCAGGCTTTGACGACCCTCGAATAAGTGTACGTCCGAACCGCCAGGCTTCCCCACAGCCGGTGCCAGCACGCAGTCCTAACAGGTTCTTCCGTGGCCAGCACGCCGGGCCTACACACTTGGCCCATCATGGCGCTTCGAACCAACGCTCACGCCCCTGGCCTGCACGGCAGCCTCCACGCCAGCGCCCCCCCAAAGCCAATGAACCAGCGAGCAGATGGCGCTGACTGCCTGGGGTCGACGGCGACTCATTTTTCAGTGGTCCATATTCAGCGCTGGAGAGAAATAACTCCCAACGAGTGGCTTCTCGAGACGCTCGAAAAGGTTACCGCCTACAGTTTCGCCGTCGACCACAACCTTGTGCCCGCGTTTGTCCTACGGTAGTAAAGGACCCAGGGCAAGTTCTAGCGCTTACTGCAGAAGTTCAGCAGTTACTGCAGAAAGGCGCCATAGAGGAGGTAGACCCCCAAGTTCAGGTGGAGGGTCTCTACTCCCGTTATTTTCTAGTTCCAAAAAGGATGGCAGGTTCAGGCCCATCCTAGATTTAAGACATGTGAACAGGTTCCTCAAGCATTTACCTTCCCGGATGTTGTGCACTATGGATGTTGTTCGAGCCATAGAACCAGGCACATGGTTTGTGACGATAGACTTAAAGGAGGCCTATTTCTATGTGCCCATTGCAGAGGAGCACAGGCAGTTTCTCCGTTTCAGTTTTCAACACAAGGCCTACCAATACAGAGTTCTTCCATTTGGACTCTCTCTAGCCCCCCGGGTGTTCACAAAGTGCGTCCAGGCTGCACTGGAACCTCTCCAAGCGGAAGGCATGTTAGTCCTGCCGTACTTGGACGACTGGCTGCTATGTGCAGCAACCCAGGAACAAGCGATGGCGGACACCAGCCGCCTTTTGCGTCATGTCAGGGGGTAAGCGGTCAATGGGATCCTCACATGAAACGCTGCCATATCAATGTTCTCAAACTACAAGCTGTTTTCCTGACTCTCAAGCATTTCGAGAGTGTTCTGAGGGGAAAACATGTGATGGTGAGGACAGACAACACCTCTGTGGTGTTTCACATAAATCACCAGGGAGGCACAAGGTCCCTTCCCTCTCTTTGTCTGACACAGGCACTCCTGACTTGGGCAGAAACGCGTTTCCTCTCCCTCCGTGCAACACACATTCCAGGTCACCTCAATGTGGTGCCCGATGCACTGTCCCGGAGGAGACAGAGGGCAGGAGACTGGCACTTGCACAAGGAGGTCGTGCAGAAAATTTGGAACACTTATGGCACAGCGACAGTAGACTTGTTCGCGTCCAAGGAGACAACACATTGCCCTCTGTGGTATGCAGAGATGGCAGAACTGGAGTCACTGGGCAGGGATGCTCTGACTCACGAGTGGCCGGATGTGCTACTGTTTGCGTTCCCACCTATTCCACTGATCTGGGGTGTGCTCAATCGAGTACGGGAAATGGGCCACAGGGTGCTCTTGGTAGCGCTCAGATGGCCGAGCATGCCTTGGTTTCACTTACTACTGACTCTAACCGTGGGGCCTCCCCGGCCATTGCCAATGAGGAAGGATCTTCTGTCCCAAATGGAGGGGCAGCTCTGGCACCCTTGTCCAGACAGGCTGAAACTCTGGGTTTGGCCACTGGGGGGAACCAAAGTGTCATGGACTGTTCAGAAGGGGTTAGGCACACTGTTCTGAATCCTCGTGCTCAATCTACTAGGACAATGTATGAAAACAGATGGAAGCTTTTCACTACCTGGTGCACTACTCATTCTTTGAACCCCCTTGAATGTCCTGTGGTAACAATTCTTGATTTTCTTCAACATCTGCTGGATAATGGTCGCTCTCCTGCCACCTTGAGAGTATATGTCGCAGCACTGGCTGCCTACAGGGCACCAACTGAAGGGGTTTCATTGGGTGCTCACAAGTTAGTGGTAGCTTTTATGAAGGGTGCCCAACGACTACACCCGCGCCCGCGAACGGATTGTGCTTCTTGGGACTTGCACACTGTTCTGAATGGATTGTGTTCTCCACCATTCGAGCCTTTAGAGCAGGCAGAGATTAAGTGGCTTTCTATCAAGACTGCGTTCTTGTTGGCTATCACTTCTACCAAGAGAGTTAGTGAACTTCATGCTCTTTCTGTTAGTGCTCAGTGTATGCGTTGGGGACCAGAAGACAGTCAGGTGACATTATGGCCTAATCCTGCTTTTCTACCAAAGGTGCTTTCCCCTCAGTTTGCTAATCAGCCGATTGTTCTGGCGGCATTCCGCCCTGATGATGAGCCCCGCTCTGAACTGTGTCCGGTGCGTGCTTTGCGCCAGTATGTTTCTCAGACTGCTCAGTGGCGAAAAACAGACCAGTTGTTTATCCGTTTTGGGGAGTGTGGGAAAGGAGCACCCCTTTCAAAACAGAGACTGGCACACTGGGTTTCGGAGGCCATTACCAGTGCCTACCGCTTTGCTGATAAAACAGCTCCTGCTTCTGCAAGATGCCACTCAACGCGTGCTGTTGCGACATCTTGGGCTGCATTAAGAGGAATTTCTCTTGTTGATATCTGTTCTGCGGCTACTTGGTCATCACCGTGTACCTTTTCCAGGTTTTACCGTGTGAATGTGGTGCCACTTCCGCCAGTTTCTTCAGCTTTGCTCCCTAGTGATGTCTAGGTGTGATGCATGCATTGTTTATCAATAAAGGCTTTGAGTTCAATTGAAGGACTGACTGGATTGTGTTATTCCTCGTGACTTGGTTGTATAAGTCTTCCACTATAAGAACTGCCTCTGGTGGTCTGGAAGTATGAAATAGAACGCTGGTTACGGATGTAACCGTGGTTCTATGAATAGTGGAAGACCGCCAGAGTCTTGGGTCACTTGGAATTGCGAGAATGACCATTAAGACGGATCATGACTCGTTGACAGGTTTTGTTACATTGGGCGTCATGACGTCACGAGATGACAACAAATCAATAAGTTCTCGTTGCCATGCGCGAGCGCATGATATTTCCACTATAAGAACTGCCTCTGGCGGTCTTCCACTATTCATAGAACCACGGTTACATCCGTAACCAGCGTTACATCAGACGAGGAGAGTACTAGACAGAAAAAAGGGGGAACAGGAGAGTCCTACCACTCTCATAGAGTTCACTGTTTTTGGACCCATACCAAGATGATGATGATGTTGTTGTTTTTTTTTTTTGAGTTGTTCAGGTTGTGTAAAATAGCGGTTGTCTTGCCTGTGAGCAGTGCATCCTGTGAACGAAGTTTTTCATCTCTCAGGCTCATAAAGACTTATTTGCGGTTGACTATGACAGAAAAGAGACTATCAAGTTTGGCTGTACTCAGCATTGAATCAAAGCGCACAAAAGCATTAGATCTTGATAAATTTGTAAAGCGTTTTGCTGAGCAACATGGAAATCGCCGCATTCAGCTGTTGTAGGCATGACAAGGTCATGTTATGCTCACTGGTGAGCCTTTACAAAGCGTGAGGAAAAAAAACTATAAAATGTGACACTGGTGTAAATGGCTTAAATCATGCTGAACTTGAAGCAGTGTTGTTATTGTTGTTTTTTAGTGTCTGTTCTTTTGCATATACAGTATAAAACTGTCCAGAAACGGTATAGACCTCATCTGAGAATGTGTGTTCTTCGTGAACAATAAAGGCATGAGATTAAGTTTATCTGTATGAGTTTGTAAATGGCAGTCTGTGCCCTTTTGTAGTGTGTACATGAGCAATTCCAGCGTTATGGACGTGACACTTGAACTCAAAATGGCAACAAATGACCCAGTGCATGTTTTATTGTCTCCCAGTATTTAAACAGGTGTTGCATATTTTAAGGCTGTACCATACTGGAGAAGTGATAGAACAAGAACAATTCCCATAGTACATCTAGGGCATGCCAGAAAATGCCAATAAAAGATGCGTTATGGATGTGACAGAAAAAGTATCACTTTTCTTGGGTGACTGTACATTTTTATCAAACTCTGTGAAATTGTAAACCTAATGTCGAAATGGAGATATCCATTTGATAGAGGGGTCCAAGGTGAATATTAAAAAAATCTTTGTTTAAAATATTTTGTATTTCATGCAGAGTTTCGGAAGGAAAAGTCAGCGTTATGGATGTGACGAAATTCCGTTATGGATGTGACGCGTCTGAAATAGACATGGCATATGTTTAGAAAATCAGCAATTTAACCACCATAACCCTTTGAAAAACTCTCTAAATATCAGCTAAAACTATCAAAGTTCTTAAATAATATTTAGGATGGCTATTGTTTTGCTGTTTTGTGGATTTTAGCATACATTTCTGTGGCTTGTGGCAATAATATAGAATTGTACATGATCAAAGTTGATTTTAGCTTGGGGTTTACATTATAAGAAAGAAAGACTGACAGTGACATATTAGGTTGGTTACAAATTGGTTCAACTTATTCACATCTGTAAAATACAGGCCTAGGTGAGATCTCTGGGAGTGGTTTTGATGTATTACATGTTGCTTTATTTTTGCATGGTGAGGTTGACATTTACATGGAATTGCCCACATACTATTTGTCGTCAAACTGTGATTAAATTCAGTATATATACATGTCTGTAATACGTTGCCACCCCTCAAAAATTCCTGCCCCCCTCTTGCCACCCCATAAATATTTTTCTAGATCCGCCCCTGATTTCACATAGGTGATGTCTTTAAGAAAATTGACAGACAGGGATTGGCCAGGTGTGTCCTCTGGGGTAGGTCTGTTACGCTACGTTCACACTGCAAGGCTTAATGCTCAATTCCGATTTTTTTGTGAAATCCGATTTTTTTGTGAGGTCGTTCACATTAACAAATATATGCGACTTGTATGTGATCCTCAGTATGAACGAAAAGCGACCTAAAAGTGTTCCGCATGCGCACTGCAGGATACGACGACGTCACACGCAGTGAGCATGGCCAGTGTTTACGGAAGTAAAACCGCCCGGTTGCTGTATGACTCATCCAATCTAGCTTGAATAGCTGCATCCCCCCAAATGGAAATCAGCTCCCTAACCTCTGCGTCCTTCCATTGAGAAGATTCAGAACCTTCACAGCCCGAAGCGTCCCTCGCATTGATGTCATGCGCAGGGGCGCAGATACGTTTTTTGAACTGGGGGGGACAAAAAACTGGGGGGGGACAAAGCTGCCAGCAAACCAACCCCAACCCCGATATGCCTGTCAAACTTGTTGTTAGTAACCATAGCAACCAAGCTCGAGCTCGCAACCTGTGCAGTCTGCGCAGCTCAACCAACCGAATATCAGTCTTTGTTTTATGTGAGTTGTTGCAACTATGTATACACTGCTGTGCACCTTAATAAACCGAATGGTAATTAGTCTTTTGATTTTTCCGTGAGGTTTGCCTTATGCAAAGAAAGACAGCATAGACGTTTTTTCCTCCCTATAAGTGGGGGGGACCGAACGAGGTGAATTTAAATATGACTCGTCCCACCCTCTATCTGCGCCCGTGATTATGCGCCATGTTGTTGTAACTTTTTTTGAGAGACCTGCCGCCTACTTCAGCGCAGAATAGTGACGTTTGTGGCTTGTTGATGACGTGTAAGTCGGATGAATGCAACCTGGCGGTTCAGACTGAAGTCGCATATGAAAAGAGCGGATAGGAATCGGAATTAGCACCACATATCCAAACGGCCTGGGTCGGATTTGAAAAAATCGAATCTGTGTCGTTCATATTGTCAATAAAAGATTGGATGCAGGTCACATATGGGCGAAAAGATCGGATTTGAGTCACTTCAGCCTGCAGTGTGAACGTAGCCTTAGATAGCACAGGCAGTAATATATACCTTTTTGTAAATAGCCCACTGTGTTGTACACAGGGGTGAAAATTAACTTCACAAAATATCAAACTTTACCGGCCACTGACAAATAAATGGTACAATTTACCGGCCACTCAACAGTAACTTATTAAGACATGTTTATGGAAAGTTATTTTGTACTGTATTAAATTCAAGATGTCACTGGTTGCAATTTTTTTTGTAACGTAGACTACGAAATGTACTTTTGCACGCGTGCCGTGTCCCCGTGCATCCTTCTCACCTTTTTCACCCCTGACCAGTTTGCATGCCTGATACTGGATCGGTCGGGGCCCGGGTTAACAGCGACCGCCTCCGGTACTGTTGGTCAACAGGGTGCCGGTGGAAAGTATGCTACTGTTGCGTCAAAACGGAGAAGGAGAGAGGGGGGAGGTGTATTAGGAGAGCGCGTGAAAGATGGAAAGGAAGGAGCTTAGAATTGAGGGTAGGAACACTGAATGTGGGAACATTGACTGGCAGAGCGAGAAAGTTAAAAGGTATGATGGAAAGAAGGAAGTTGGACATTTTGTGTGTGCAGGAGACAAGGTGGAAGAGAAGCAAGGCCAAGAATATTGGAGGTGGATGTAAGGTGTTTTATTATGGAGTCGATGGAAAGAGAAATGGTGTTGTTATTGTTTTGAGGGGAGAGTTGGTCAACAGTGTGACTGATGTGAAGAGGGTGTCAGAGTGATAGGCGTGAAGTTGGAGACTCAAGGAGTGGTAATCAATGTTGTGTGTGCTTATGCCCCACAGGTTGGATATGAGAATGAAGTGAAAGAGTCTTTCTGGGAAAAAATGGATGAAGTGGTAGAAAGTATACCGAGGGAGGAGCGTGTGCTGATATGAGCAGATTTCAATGGACATGTTGGCGAGAGAAACAGAGGAGATGAGTGGTAATGGAAGTCTGCCAGAAGATTGGGATACTACTGCTATACTAGTAAGAGAGGCAGCAAGGTAGGTGCTAGGGTGGTCATCGGGAAGGAGGAAGGAAGACAAGGAGACATGGTGGTGGAACAAAGAAGTGCAGGAAATTATTAAAGAGAAGATGCTAGCAAAGAAGAATTGGGACGATCAGAGAGATGAGGAAAGCAGGCGGTTATACAGAGAGACGAGACGGAAGGCAAAAAGAGCGGTAGTGAAGGCGAAAGCAGATGCATAGCAGGACTTGTACAAAAGACTGGAGACCAAAGAAGGAGAGAAAGACCTGTACAGACTAGCTAGGCAGAGAAACAGGGAAGCAAGGGATGTACAGCAGGTAAGAGTGATGAAAGATGTAAATGGAAATGTGCTGACAGAGTGTATGAAGAAAGTGGAAAGAGTACTTTGAGGATTTATTAAATGAGGAGAATCCAAGAGAGAGAAAAGGTCAGATTCATTGGAGACAGCAAATCAGGAACCAGAGTTGGTTAGTAAGGATGAGGTGAGAGCAGCCATGAAAAGAATGAAGACTGGGAAAGCAGTCGGACCAGATGGTATCCCGATTGAGGCTTGGAGATGTTTGGGTGAGATGGCTGTGGAGTTCCTAACGAGATTGTTTAATCAGATCCTAGAGAATGAGAAAATGCCAAGTGAATGCAGAGTGTGCTCGTCCCAATATACAAGAATAAGGGAGATGTACAGAGCTGCAGTGATTACAGAGGGATAAAACTGATGAGCCACACCATGAAGTTATGGGAAAGGGTATTGGAGGTGAGATTGCTACCTCTCTTCTCAATCTGTGAACAGCAGTACGGGTTTATGCCAAGGAAGAGCATGTCTGATGCAATTTTTGCTTTAAGAATGTTAATGGAGAAGTACAGGGAAAGCCAGAGAAAGCTACATTGTGTGTTTGTAGACCTGGAGAAGGCATACGATAGAGTGCCGAGAGATGAGTTATGATATTGTATGAGAAAGTGTGGCGTGAATGAGAAGTATATCAGAGTGGTGCAAGACATGCATGAGAACAGTGCAACAGCAGTGAGGTGTGCAGTTGGAACGACTGAATGGTTCAAGGTGAAGGTGGGACTCCATCAAGGATCTGCTTTGAGTCCTTTCTTGTTTGCCATAGTGATGGATAGCTTGACAGATGAAGTGAGGCAAGAGTCACCATGGAACATGATGTTTGTGGATGATATTGTGATATGTGGTGAAAGTATAAAGGAGTTTGAGTTGGGTTTGGAAAGATGGAGGTATGCATTGGAACGAAGAGGAATGAAGGTGAGCAGTAGCAAAACAGAATACATGTGCATCAATGAGAATGGGGATGAGAGTGTAGTGAAGATGCAAGGAGTAGATGTAAAGAAAGTTGATGAATTCAAGTACCTGGAGTCAGCGCTCGAAACTAACGGTGTCCCGACGTCCCGGGGACCATAAAAAATGTCATCGGGACACAAAATTATCATATCTGGGACAATCCCGGGACAATGGAAAAAAAATAGATCTAGAAAAAAAGTTCTACATTAATATTATTTACAAAGCCGTAACACATACGTAGACATTCACCTAATTTGTCAATTTTAATTTTAAAACGTTAACAGCGAAAAATACAGTAGCTACACTTTCGATGCACCTGCATCCGTAGGCTACAGAGCAGCGCATTCTGTTCTAGAATCTTCGGCCGGAGTCCGCATTATATGGACTTGGAATGGAATTGCTACCGCACGCGCTGCGCCGACTCTTGCCAGAACAAAAATGCTGAAGTGGTTGAAGCGGACCGACCGCGGGGAAGAAACTGAAAGCCCAGACATAACGTCTCCGGGACCTTCAGGATCCAAAGTGTCCTCGCCTGGTCTGCAGGCAACGCTAGCAACTGAATGAACTGAATGAACACTGTTAGACACGTTATAAAATACAACAGGAATGATGTGGATGATATTGACGGAAGATACCGTTCAACAGAATAAGTGAGTTTTCTTGGTGTCTTTCTAGTTCAGAAAGTTTAGTCAGTCAGCAGCACAACTAGGCTCGGACCTGCCACTATGCTGATGCTGCTAACGTTTGCACCCAGCAGCGAAAGTTCATAAAATGGATAACGGAAAGTTCATAAAAATGGATAACGATAATGGATAACGGAAAGTTCATAAAAATGGATAACGGTAATGGTGAAAATTATAAGTTGGCCTTATAAGTGCCAACAGATATTCAAGGTATAAGTAGATGAAATGAACATAAAAGGGGTCTTATTTTCAACTAAAGTGTACTGCAGATGTAGGGAGTTGAAACATTTTCTGAATGAGCTAGTTGGCCTCGTTAAATAAATGGGTATCTATTCATACAGTGGGATCGCCAAAGTTTAATAAACTGAAAATGCAATAACTGTAATTTTGAAGTAGATGATGTATAAGACATGTCGCTTGTGTCTTGTGACTTATTGTAAAAATATAAAGGGTTCAAAATCGCATAGTTACAAATATAATAGTAACTTCATATAATATAAAATGGGGACACTATTGCTTCCATTCGGGACAGTACAACACAGAATTCGGGACCACTGGGGGACACAAAGAAAAAAAGTTAATTTCGAGCCCTGCCTGGAGTCAACTGTGCAGGAAAATGGGGGCTGCGGTAGTGAGGTGAGAAAGAGAGTGCAGGCAGGGTGGAGCAGTTGGAGAAGGATTTCGGGAGTCATTTGTGAGAGGAAAGTCCCAGCAAAAGTGAAAGGTAAGATGTATAACACAGTAGTGAGAGCGGCTATGATGTATGGATTGGAGACCGTACCCTTAACGAAGAGACAGGAGGCAAAGTTGGAGGTGGCGGAGTTAAGGATGTTAAGGTTTGCGATGGGAGTGACGTGGTTGGACAGAATGAGGAACGAGCACATCAGAGGGACAGCACATGTGGAGAGCTTGGGATTTAAGCTAAGAGAGATGAGACTGAGATGGTATGGGCACATCCTGAGAAGAGATGCAGAGCATGTTGGAAGGAGAATGTTGAGGATGGAGCTGCCATGCACACGAAAATGAGGAAGGCCAAATAGGAGATACATGGATGTGGTGAGAGAGGACATGAAAGTGGCAGGTGTGGTAAAGAAGGATGCGGAAGACATGGAGCAATGGAGACGAAAGATCCGCTGTGGCGACCCCTAATCAGGAGCAGTCGAAAGAAGTTGTTTTCAAATAGAGTTTTTATTTTGTCCTCGGTTGGTTCAGTAACATGGTCCGCCATTTTCTTCTTCTTTAGGGTTTTTGGTGGATCGGTGCCACTGACTGGGCTGGAGTGTGGAACAGGAGATACTTGGGGGGGGGGGGAGGCTATATTCCTTTAGCTACTGTATATCTGTTTCTTTTAAATACTTGATAACGATATATCTGACTGGATGCGCTCTGCCATTTTGTTTTTCTCTCCTCATGGTATATGAGCTGATATTCTAGTAGTACAGTAGCCAATCATAGCAGGCAATTACTAATATCCAGTGAGTGTGTGAGACAAAATGGTTCCACCATTTATTAAATAATGTTTCTTGTGATGTCAAAAGTAAAAAAAAAATGGAGATGGTGTGAGTCAGTTATGATGTATCCTGGGTAAACCATGAACTGATGTCACAATTTCAAGCTATACTGTCGACTCAAGTCACAGCTGTGGCTCTGTGAGCATTTCTGTGTGTGTAGCTCTATGTATCATGATCATGCCTAGTGAGGCAGGTGATAGCATGGTACATTGCACATGTGCAGGTCGAAGGTCAATCTGACATAAACAACAAACATGGGTGCCTCCAGTATTTTTTATTTTTTTTTTAAGATTTATTTCTAATTTTTTGTAGTTAACACTTTTTTAGGTAGGAAATTTTTGATGAGGGACATAAATCTAATATACTGAGAGGCATCGGTAATTATGGATTCTCTTCAGTGGCTGGCATAGTACTATTTTCTTTGGGGCTGTGGCCTTGAGAAAATAGTACTATGCCAGTCACCAAAGAGAATCCATAATTTCACCTGGAGCCTCTCCGTGCATGATGATAAATATTGCGTGCGTACACACACACACACACACACACACTCCGATGAGCCTTAACATTAAAACCACTGACAGGTGAAGTGAATAACACTGATTATCTTGTTACAATATCACCTTTCAAGGGGCAGCAAGAGAACGGTCAATTCTTGAAGTTGATGTTTTGGAAGCAGGAAAAATGGGCAAGTGTAAGGATCTGAGCGACTTTGACGAGCTAAATTGTGATGTCTAGATGACTGGGTCTTAGCATCTCCAAAATGGCACATCTTATGGGGCGTTCCTGCCATGCAGTGGTTAGTACCTACCAAAAATTGTCCAATGAAGGACAACTAGTGAACCAGCAAAAGGGTCATGAGTGTCGAAGGCTCACTGATTCGCATGGGGCACAAAAGTTAGAAGAGCTACTGTGGCACAAACTGCTGAAAAAGTTAATGCTGACACATTTTTTTCCCTAATTTTTTTTTCTCCAATTTCTTTGTCATTTCAGCTGTTCATCTTCACAGATGGTGAAGTAGGGAACACTAAAGATGTTCTTAACTGTGTGAGGAGCAATGCTGATTTCCACAGGTATGTGCTTTTTCAAGCTTAAAATATTCATGACGTATACTTTTTTTCCTGAATAAAACTATGCAACTGAAAGGGTAAATAATTTTTAATACTTATAGCTCACAATGAGGTGCAAATATTTTACATTGTGAGATTTAACATCATATTTTCAGAAATGCACTAAGGAACAGACTGATGTAAATAACAAAAGCAAACACAAATAACTACAACAGATCTGATACCCACATCAAATCAGAAAATGTATTGTACCACATCACTGATGCATGCGAGCATTCAGAAGTCATCTCTATCTTCTACATGCACAACTTACAGGGCAGATAAACTTGTACAGCAGACACTCCTTATTCAAACATAACAAGAAATGTATTTCAAAAGAGGCAAAATTTGTTAATTTAGAAAATGAATAGTCTAACAGTTGCTATGGTGAATCTTTCTGTCAGCAGAAAGTTTATTTTGTATTGATGAAAGAGACTCTGTTAGTGCTATGTAACAGAGGTAAAGCTAAAACTCAGTTGTCTACTGTGTTGCTTTTTCACAAGGCTGTACATCATGGCCACATTGCATCACCAAGGATGATTATTTTCATATAGCAGCATGCCTCACTCTGTTAACTTGGTGTGTTTCAAAATAAGTATTCTTCTGATAAATTTCAATATCTAGAAGGGTTATAAGGGATTCATATTCCACCCCTTTGTTTAAACAGATGCTTCTCATTTGGGATTGGTGAAGGTGCAAGTTCTGCACTCATCACAGGGTTGGCTGAGAACAGCTCTGGCCACGCCCAGTTCATCACAGGAACTGAGCGCATGCAGGCCAAAGTAAGACGGGGTTCTTTTCAAACAGCAACGAAGAAACAAACAGAAATAAGCATTAATTTGTACTACAACATAATGGTGTCGGAAAGAGTCACTTTAGTAATCACGATTTATTTTAAATTACTTATTGTTTATCATTTATGATCATTTAGAGTATGTACAGTCAATTATGCATGTTCTCTGTCTCTCACTTTTTCACTGACAAACAGAAGGGGGCTTTATTGGAAATATTATTGAACATTGTTTGTCTTTAATTCCCAATGCTAGGTAATGCAGTCTCTCCATTATGCTTTACAACCAGCAGTGACTGATATCACTGAGGATTGGACTGATGTGTCTTTCACCCGTCTGAGCCCCCCGATTAAAACGCTTTTCCATGGTCAGAGAGCACTGATTTATGCCCACTTGAAAGGGGAGGTGAGAGCTTCATCACACTGTTTTACAGGAAAACTCTCATTTGTTTCAGATTCTGAATCTGAATGGACTGTTTTTGAAAACTGTTTTATATACCTTTTTTTATTTCTATGTTTATTAATCCATGAGTGTGCAATTATTTATCTCATAATGAAAGAAGTACAACATGATTAAGAGAAAATTTGGCTCAAGCAATTTTTTTTTTTTTTAATTGTGTCTCTTATGAGCAAATGACTGGGTCTACTCATAATTACGCAACCTGTATCTCTGTCCCTAGGAATGTCAAAACCCAGATGCTAAGGGGAAAATATCAGTGCGATACTGTCTTGGAGATCAAGAGGTCTCAAACACTGTCCACTTCTCCCTGAAGCCTTCTGAGAATAGCGGGTAACTGCTACAAGTAGTACAAGGAAATAATGTCCTCTTTTTAAACATCTGTGATTATGATGTGGGTGTGTATTTGTATGACTGTGGCTTTAATAAATAAACCCTGGTTGTGTGGCTTTAGCTGTCATAACCGCCACTGTCAGATATCAGCTTGGTTCCGGTACCCAATATTAAACAACATCACAGAACAGCAGTCAGGGTAGGTTGTTTAATTGTTACTCATTTAGCTTTGCTTGTGTGTGTGTGTGTGTGTGTGTCCAGACTAGCCATCCACAGGCTGGGCGCTCGCTCTCTGATCCGCTCTCTGGAAAGGGACGAGCAGGATGATGGAGCTGATAAAGAGGCTCTGAAGGCCAGGGTGGTGGATCTGAGTAAGCAGTCTGGAGTGAGCAGCTCACACACAGCCTTCATAGCTATCAATAAAGGCAGCGGACAAGCTGTGAAAGGACCGATGGTGAAGAGGAGAATTCCTATTGCCAGTTAGTATTCTTTTCACTGAGTCCTTTTACTCAACCCTTCATCCAATAATTTGAGGATTATTATGATTAGCATTCATGGTTTTATTGCTTTTATGTACAAACACACCATACATGGCTCATCAAGAATCTAACCTGTTTTTGTTTGTATATGTCCAGGCATGGGGATGAGCAGGGGGCTGTGTGGATCGTCACGTAAGTAACTGAACACAGGAGTTTGTAAATACTTATTGATTATGAGACTAATTGTATTGTATTTCCTTTATATGTTGGAAATTTGAGGGTACAGTTTGAAAATAATATAACATGGTTCATTAAATGAATTGCACTAATATAGGTTTTTGCCAGTTTTAGTATTTGAATCTAATTCTTGATTTGCTATTATCTTCTGTTTATAACTGCAATTGCTATTATACAGTTATACTTATCACTGCTGAATACACACAGATGTAACCATGTAGCTACTGTCTATGCCTCAATGTAAAATGAAAGATATGATATGGCCATGTAATAAGTCCCTGATGTGGGTGGAGTACAGAAGCACGGCAGGCGGGGACTGAACACACTTTATTTTCCTTTACTTTGCTGCTTTTCAGCTTCCCTCACTCGCTGCTCACACGCAGTCACACATGCGCGCACACACACACACACGTGTTCTGGTTGGGAGAGGCCTCTTTTCTGCTCTCCCTCTCCTTTTATGCTCCACCATCACTGCAACAAACACACACACGCGCACACATATTAATTGACAACAGGTGTAATGACTTGGCCACTCACCTTCGCTGATCCCATACTCCATTCACAAACTAATGCTTGGCCACGTCCCCGCTGCCACATACCCCCACCACCCGACTCAGGCTGGGGAGCCGTCTGGCTTGCAGTGGGCTCCCCCCCCCCGACAGGACAGGAAGTCTGCCACCACCATCTGCGCCCCCGGCCTGTGGACCACCTCGAACTTAAACAGCTGGAGGGCGAGATACCAATGGGTGATGCGCGCATTGGTATTCTTCATGCGGTGGAGTGACCGCAGGGGCCCACTTGATGGCCAGACACTCCTTTACGATGGTGCTGTACTTGCTTTCAAACATCGAAAGCTTGTGGCTGATGTACAGTAGGGGACGCTCCTCGCCGTTCACCTTCTGGGACAAAACGGTCCCCAGCCCTCTGTCCGATGCATCAGTCTGCAAAATAAAGGGGAGAGAGAAGTCAGGGGAGTGCAAAAGTGGCCCCCTGCACAGTGCAGCTTTTACCTTGGAGAACGCCTGTTGGCACTGCTCCGTCCACTGGACCGGATCTGGTGCTCCCTTTTTAGTGAGATCAGTTAGCGGGCTGGTGACGTCCGAATAATTAGGTATGAAACTACAATAGTAGCCAGCCAGCCCCAGGGACTGTCTCACCCGCTTTTTGGTCTTGGGCCTCGGGCAGGGCCCAATCGCTGCAGTCTTGTTAATTTGGGGACGCATCTGCCCATGACCCAAGTGTAAACCCAGATACCGTAATTCCACGCACCCAATTGCACACTTTTTCGGGTTAGCTGTGAGACCTGCATGTCTCAGCGACTCTAGGACGGCCCTAAGGTGTTCCAGGTGCCACGGCCAATCATTGCTATAAATAATGATGTTGTCGAGGTACGCTGCCACGTAGGTGGCGTGAGGGTGGAGGATCTTGTCCATGAGCCGCTGGAATGTAGCAGGAGCCCCAAATAACCCAAAAGGAAGTGTGACAAATGGGTGTCGCCCAAATGGTGTGGAAAAGGCCATTTTCTCTCAGGATAGAGGAGTCAAGGGGACCTGCCAATATCCCTTTGTGGCAGCAGGGGCGTGGTCAAGCATCGGTCTGTGACCGGAGGGCGGAGTCAGGGAAGGTAAGTGGCAGAATCACAGCACCTGATGTTGGTTAATCTGTGTTTGTGTGTCTTCCCCAGTGACCGCCCCCTATATAAGGAGAGAGAGAGAGCAGAGGAAGGGAGCTCTCTCCCCAACCAGGCGACTAGTGTGTGTGGATAGTGAGAGTTTGTCTCAAGTCTGAAAAGACCCAAAATAAAGAGTTTCTTTGTGGAACTTAATCCTGGCCTGCCGTCTTTCTGTGCTCCACCCGTACGAACTGCTACACCCTTCATTAGATCCAGTGTTGAATAAAAACGAGCAGCGCCTAACCAATCAAGCAACTCATCATTGCAAGGCATTGGGTATGCATCAAATTTAGATACCGCGTTGATTTTCTTATAGTCCACACAGAACTGGGCTGACCCATCGGTCTTGGGAACCAGGACCACTGGGCTGCTTCAGTCACTGTGGGACTCCTTGATTATGCCCATTTCGAGCATGGCCTTGAGTTCATCCCGAACCACCTTTTTTTGTGTTCAGGCAAGCAGTAAGGGCAGCTACGCACCACCACCCCCGGGGGCATCTCAATGTGGTATTCTATGAGGTGGGTGCAGCCGGGATGGGGCAAGAACATGTCAGAAAATTTCTTCTGCAACTTGGCTACCTCCGTGAGTTGGGCTGGTGAGAGGTGATCTCCACAAGGGACCTGAGTGGTTTGAAATGTTACCTTTTTTACCTCCAGCCCCAGCTCCACCTTCTCTGGAACTACCAACACCCATGCCATGGGGATCTCCTCGTTCCAACGTTTTAACAGGTTGAGGTAGTAGATTTGCAATGCCCCACCCTTATCCATTCACCTCACCTCATAGTCGAGGATCAAGCTGAGAACCTGTACATGGTGATCCCTAGTAATGACTTAGGCCGGCTAATCTCAGCAACTCAATTTCCAGAAGGAAGCAGTTTTGATTGTTACATTGACGATGACAAGCATCAATACCTGTATCCTCCAGCTGAATGTTGAAGGGCTAAGAGACCTTATCCACCATCTAGCAGACAAAAACAACACCAGTGTGATTCTCCTGCAAGAGACCCATGCTGACAGCGAAGACAAACTCACAATTGAAGATTACAGTACTATAGCCTATATACTCAACAAGTACCATGGTATCACTACCTATGTTCATGAAGGTGTCCACGTGAACTCTATCCAAAAATCCCCAGAGGGCAGCCAAATCCAGTGGACCTGTGCCACCATCAAGAATGTATCCATAACAAGCTTTATGATGCTAAAGACAACAAATCGTTCTTTTCAGGCCACCACAAGACATGGACTAATCCTGACTTATGCTTTGTCTCTAACTCCATCGCTCAATCCTGTGAATGTACATACTGGACAAGTTCCCACGATCTGGACACTGTCCTGTTGTCATTGGCACCGAAGTTGGAATGAAGATCAACAGTCTTAGCAAAAAGAGGTGGAATTTTCACAAGGCTAACTGGAGTAAATTTGCCGGCCTTACTGACTTGTTATCCTGCGACCTCCCAGACCCATCAGGGACAGACACCTACAAGGCCTTCACATCCCTGCTCTCCTCTGCTGCTAAGGCATCCATTCCCTGAGGCAGACATGACGCGTATATCCCCTGCTGGGACAAAGAGTGCAAGGCAGCCTTCCAAAACTACAACACAGCAAGCATAGATGAGAAGCCTACCAAGGGCGACCAACTAATGCGTATCCTTGGAAAAAAGCGACAGGCTCGGTGGGAGGAAACTGTCACCTCAATTGACTTCACACATTCAAGCCAAAAGGTTGTGGGCTACAATCAACAGCCTTTCAAGGCACAGCAGCAAACCCAAGCCATGCCTCATTACTGTCAATTCTATTGTGTCGGTCCTCGTGGATAACAGCAAATGGAAGAAGAAGAGTGAAGAATCCAAGCTGCACACTCATGAAGTCAACAGGAAGATCAAAGAGACCACTGCCCGCCAACCCGCCTTAATGAATCTCTCCAGACTAGTTACCCTAGAACATCTAATGGACGCCATCCTGTGCCTAAAAAAGGACAAAGCCCTCGGCATTGACTTGGTTCATGCAGAATTCCTCTGCTACCTGGGAACCCGTGCTCTTGAATGGCTACTCCAGTTCCTCTCCAATTGCTTGGCCACCTTATCCATCCCTGCTGTGTGGCAGAAAGCCAAAGTGGTTACCATTCTTAAACCCAAGAAACCAGCAGATGATCCCAAGAGCTACAGGCCAATCTTGCTGCTCTGTATTACGTACAAGCTGATGGAGAGAATAATCCTGGCATGCATCAACAACATCGTTGAAATACACCTTCTACAAGAGCAGGCTGGCTTCCATAAAGGTAGATGTATCATGGACCAAATAGCCCGTCTTGTCAACGACATTGAAGCCACCTTCCAGAGAAAGAAACCTACACCGACTGAGGTGCTCCCCGTAGTCTCAGGAATTCCTCCTGCAAGCATCCGGTGAGACTATCAAGTCTTCAAGCTAGCAGAGAAGGCACTCGAGGAGAATAGCCTTGTTCCACCAATTCAGGACGATAACACCCCTCAACGGCTATCAAGGCAGCACTTCGCCATCAAAGCTGCAGCATTCATGAGAGCTGGACTGGCCTCCGACTCCTGGGTGGAGCAGAGATGGCAGGAGGAATGGAGCCGCTCATGCACCACCTTGCACTCTTTCGTTGATTTCCCCTCTGCAAAGCCCTGTGGTTACCATCTCACCCACAAGGCGTGGACCCGCCTCAACCACCTCCGCACTGGATGGGGCAGGACCCAGTCCTTCCTCAAGACGATCGGAGCTAGTGAGGATGATGCCTGCCAGTGCGGTCGCACGCAGACCCCAAATCCTTCAGGAGTGCCCAGTCTTCAAGCCACCCCATGGGCCTGATGGTCTCATCAAACTGGACGTGGACACAGTCAGCTGGCTGGAGAATGCTGACATCTCAGTGTAATTCCTGAGGAAATTACACGAACGAACGACCTTATAGTCGATGTCCCTGATTCGCCATATGACCTCGAAGGGCCCTTGCCACTTGGTGATTAATTTGGAGCTCGACGTGGAGAATAATAGGAGTACCTTGTCTCCCGGTGTGAACTCTCTAAGGCATGTGCCTCTGTCGTACATCCGGACTTGACGTTCTTGTGCTTGCTGTAAATTCTCCTGGGTTAAGTGCATGAGGGTGTGGAGTTTTGCATGCAGGTCAAGAATGTACTGAATTTTGTTCTTGCTAGGTGCAGGTCCCTCCTCCCAATTTTCTCGTAGCACATCCAAAATGCCACGCGGCTTACGCCTATATAATAGCTCAAATAGTGAAAAACGTGTGGAGGCTTGCGGGACCTCTCGTACTGCAAATAACAGGGGCTTGAGCAATTTATCTCAATTACGTGCATCCTCACAAATTTCTGAATTAAGTTTTTAAGTGGTTGATTAAACCGTTCCACTAAGCCATCCGTGTGTGGGTAACAGACACTGGTGCGGATAGACTTGATTCCCAATAACTCATAGAATTCACACAGTATGCGTGACACAAATGTAGTGCCTTGGTCTGTCAGGATTTCTTTCAGAATCCCAACCCGGAAGATAATACGGAAGAGCGCTTCTGCAATACTGTGTGCTGAGATATTGTGGAGAGGCACCGCTTCCGGATATCGCATTACATAGTCCACCAGAACTAAAAGCGATATCCCCATGCTGACCGATCTAATGGCCCAATGAGATCCATATCAATTCTCTCAAAAGGGGTCTCGATTAGAGAGAGAGGGTGCAAAGACACTTTTGGAGTGGCTGTGGGATTTACTAATTGGCATTCGCGGCACGCTGCACACCACCGACAGACGTCCCCGTGAATCCCTGGCCAATACAACCGGGCCATTATCCGGGCTAGCGTTTTATCCTGCCCTAAGTGTCCGGCCATGGGATTAAAGTGAGCTGCATGGAATACGAGTTCCCTACGGGTCTTTGGGATCAACAACTGGGTTATCTGTTCACCGGTTTGAGTGTCCTGTGTCACTCAGTTTAACCTATCCTAAATAGTAGTGACCTTACTCAGTGAAACGCATGACACAGAATCTCTTCTCGCGACTGCTCTAATGGGAAATCCTCAAGGGAATCCCCGAGAGAGGGAGGAGGGGCGAGCTGCTCCTCACTCCTTGTATCGCCCTGACGTGGTGCTGATGTAGACGGCTCTGTGGCAGCTTCCCCAGTTAATGCCACACCAGGATCTTCCCATGATGTACTAATGCAGGACCCACCTCTGACTATGTGTTCCATCAGTTCTTTAAACCCTGGCCAATCAGTCTCCAAAATCAGCGAGTGGGTGAGGCGAGGATTAACTGATGCCTTTATTCTATGCTTTTGGTCCCAGAATAGAATATAGACAGACACTAGAGGATAATTGTGAACATTCCCATGCACACACAACACCTTCACTGCTTGTGCTGTCCCCAATACCTCACCTTGTCAGTCACTACGTTTACATGCACATAGAGAGAATCGAATTTCTGCCGTTGCTCGACTGAAATCGAAGTTCAAAATGCCATGTATACACCTTAATTCGGCTGAAATTGAACCGAACTTGATTTCTCGGAATCGAGCTACACGACCTAGTTTATGCGATTTCTGCCGAGCTATTTTGCGCATGTATACCCTATCGAGCTAGTTGTCGAGCTACTTCCGGAAGTGACGAGTGACGAGACCACAAGCGGGAAACACAACAGCCTCGGTCGGCATGACAACGAATCATGACAACGGCATGAATCTTTTCTTTTTGTGGCATTGTTTGCACTGTTAAAATTTAGCTCACTTACTGTATCACCAAATACATCTGTACAGCTGTTGCATAGCTGTGAATTGTGTACATAAACAAGTCATTGTATTTGTGTGTGTGTGTGTGTGTGTGTATATATATGTCCAACATCTGAAGAATGTCAATAAAAACAAAACAACTGAACTTTTTGTGTGTTTATTAAGACATAAGTTAAATTGTAAGCAAAAAAAATATTTTTTTGTAAGCAAAAAATGGACTTTAGAAAAATATTATTGTGCAAAATAAGTTGTCTTACAAAACAGTGGTCTGTGCCGGACAGTTTGTAGCCATAGTCTGTTAGAGCAAGCCTAACAGCTTGAACACGGAACTGCTACTGTTGCCAGATTGGGGGTTTTAAGTGCATTTTAGCGGATTTGAACATGTTTTGGGCTGGAAAACGTCAGCAGTATCTGGCAACACTATAGCTCTTCTTCATGACGACAACCGGAAGTGTACCAACACGATGGGGCGTGTAGCGCCACGTGTGGCTCGGGTGCACAATGCACCTTGCACAATAGCCCGATTTCACTTGTGCATGTAGGATTGGATTTCTCTGGCACCCCTGCTGGGACCCTTTGCTCGATTACCAACAGCAGCTCGATTTGGACGTGCATGTAAACGTAGTCACTGTGTGTAAACTTCTGACTACAACTGTATAAAGGATTATAGTTTATTAATCACTGTTTAGTAAGTCAAGAATCCAAGAAATATCATGCTTGTTTGTGCAAAGAAACCCACTAAAGGCAACTAAATTTTGCCATCTCATCACTAAAACCTGTGTGACATAAATGTAAGTGTGTGAAATGAGCTTTAGCCACAGTTTTTGACGAATAACATTTTGCTTGTGTTCAGAACTGCATGTCATGTCCATGCACATGGCTATGTAACTTTTTTGTTTCCTTCTGTTTAATTAAAATAGTTCTGGCTAAAGGGATAAAAAAAAAAAGGGTCTTGTTTCCATAAGTAATTGAACATTATACTTATTGAACATGAGTCTCATATCATACGTTTTCTGTTACTGTCGTGTATTTAATCAAAAACAAAAACCTAGCTTTTTTTTCCAAATAGAAATGTTCAGAATCTCTGAACATCCCAAATACACAAATATATGCATTTTAAAAATTATGTTCCATTTTTAAAATCTAAATCTTCTTAACATAGTTCTTAACGTGTGTGTGTGTGTGTGTGTGTGTGTGTGTGTGTATTAAATGATCTTCACAGCATTTGGTGTTCTAAATAGTCGTGTGTTCAAGAAAGTGGGTAAGTATGCATAACTTTTTATTGTCTTTAATGACATATGTCAGGCAGTAACACTATCTGTATTCAGATTCACATCTATAGTAAGCACTGCCTAAATCAGAATTTTTAAAATAATATCTTGACATATTAACTCTCCCACTGTGTCTCTGGAAACACTGTAAAAAACAGTTATTAGTTTTGTTTGCACCCGCCTACAGTATTTCCTAATGAATTAAGATAGCTCTATTTCTTAAAATATAAGCTAACTAGGAGCATAAATTCATGCGAACGAATGTGGT
Organism: Neoarius graeffei; assembly: GCF_027579695.1. Taxonomy (NCBI): domain Eukaryota; kingdom Metazoa; phylum Chordata; class Actinopteri; order Siluriformes; family Ariidae; genus Neoarius; species Neoarius graeffei. The sequence goes on along the minus strand of NC_083570.1, from coordinate 54,803,539 downwards.
TTTTCTTTGTCCCATTAGCTTCATATCTGACTGTTAGCTTGTACCTGTGTTACATCCCATGGGATTCCAGTCTTGATGCACACCTCTAGTCTCAAGCAGATGCTCTATGAACTTTACTGGCAAACTTTCTTTAAAAAGCACCTATTTGTATTTGTTTGTATGCAATTTATTTTGTAAAATATCTTAAGCACTGCAATTGCATCACATCTGGAACATTAATGTAAAGTGTTAACTTATTTACTATCTTTTGTTGTGGAGTATAAAACCATAAAAAATGTTGTCATTTGATAAGACCAGACCTGCTCAGTGAACAATGACTCAATGATGCATGTATCATATTTTTGGTTTACCCATGTACAGGTATGCTTAAACTTGCATCATGTAAAGCAAAAATATCAACTTCCAGTAAGTGTTACATACTCACATGAGACTAATATTTTACTTTCTTTCTTTTTTTCATCCTCTAGTACAGATGAAGTGTGTACAACAGCTTTTGCTCTAACTTTGTTCGTGAATAGAGGAGCCACTATTAAGTTCTTATTACTTACAAATTTATTCCCATCTCATTATCTCTAGCTGCTTTATCCTGTTCTACAGCTGACTATGGGCGAAAGGCAGGGTACACCATGGACGAGCCACCAGGTCATCACAGGGCTGACACATAGACACAGACAACCATTCACACTCACACCTACGGTCAATTTAGAGTCACCAGTTAACCTAACCTGCATGTCTTTGGACTGTGGGGGAAACTGGAGCACCCAGAGGAAACCCACGCGGACACAGGGAGAACATGCAAACTCCGCACAGAAAGGCCCTCGCCGGCCACAGGGCTCGAACCCGGACCTTCTTGCTGTGAGGCGACAGCGCTAACCGCTATACCACCGTGCCGCCCCTACAAATTTATTGTTGGTTTTTAATTATTAACTACTTAGTAGATCACATTGCTACTTTAAAAATAGATGTCATATTTTGTTGATTTTTGAACTTCTGCTGTAAAATATTTTCAACAATATTTTCTTTCTGCAAATATTAATGTGCATTACTTTATATTGGCTGAATTTAAAAGTTTGGACACCCCTCCAATTGTAAAATGTCAGAGCTTAATTAACTTGTTAGATCTTAATTGACTCATTAGGACATATTGGGCAGGTCAGGAATTGTTATTAGGAAAAACTATCACCGAGTGTAATAATTTCTCTGACCCATGGGATCCTGCAGCTGACTGAGGATCTGAGAAAGATGCAAATAAATTCTTACAAAGCAGAGATAGGCTATAAAAAATATATTAAAATGCTTACAATTTCCACTGTCTGAAATTTTATTAAGAAATGGCAGTTAATGGGAACTTTGGAAGTCCAGGCCAAGAAAACCTTCAGGCAAAACTACCCATACACTGGCCAGAAAGACAAAATAAAAACCTCAAATGACTGTCATCTGAATTTTGGAAATAAATGTGTCCTATTCAATCAAGAAATTCAAACTGAACAGAGATTTGTTTCTACAGCAGGACAATGATCAAAAACCTACCTCATAATCCACTATAAACTTCTTCATTAAACACAAATTGGAAAGTTTGGAATGGCCCTCATAGTCTTCTGACTTGAACGCATCTGAGTATACTGTATGTAGGTAGATTTTAAATGTGTTGTGTATCCCAAGTGGCTCAAGAATATTTCAAAACTAAAAGCATTCTGCAAAGAATAGTGGATGGAAATTCCTAAAACAAAAATAGAAAAACTCCTAGCTGGCTACGAAAAGCATCTGAAAGCTGTAATACAGTCGAGTCCATGCGTATTTGGACAGTGACACAATTTTTTATCCCCCGCTGGCCGAAAGGCCCGAAGGGGGATTATGTTGTGGCAGTGTCCATCTGTGCTGCAGTTTTTTTCAGACATGATAATTATAATGCCATGATGGTAGGATGATGGTGCCTTTTGTAAAACAGATACTTATTAATGAATTTGTTGAGCTCAATTCTCAAATGTTTGTGAAGCTAAAAGAATTTTCATTGCTTTAGAACTTGGTGGCATGGACTTTCGCATGAGGCCAGGTAATGTTCAGCAATGACATTGTAAGGAACCTCTCGTGTGTGTGTGTGTGTGTGTATCAAGATTTGGACAGTGGCACCATTTTCATAATTTTGCCTCTGTACAGCACCACAGTGAAATTGAAATTAAGCAATTAAGATGTGATTGAAGTGCAGACTTTTGGCATTTATTTAAGGAGTTTAACAAAAATAGCTTGCTAGAAAGCCTGCCCAGTTCTGGAACAAGATTCTTTGGACAGATGAAACAAAGATTAACTATTACCAGAATGATGTGAAGAGTATGGAGAAGGAAAGGAAGGGCTCATGATCTAAAGCTTACCACCATCATCTGTCAAACATGGTGTACATGGGCATGTACGGTTGCCAGTGGAACTGGGTCACTGGTGTTTATTGATGTGATTGCTGATAGAAGTAGCAGGATGAATTCTGAAGTACAGTATATAGAGCTATACTTTCTGCTCAAATTCAGCCACATGCTGAAAAAAAAAACCAATAGGACAGTGCTTCAGATTACAGATGGATAATGACCCAAAACATCCCATGAAAGCTACCCAAGAGCTTCTTAATTCAAAGACATGGAATGTTCTTAAAAGTCCAAGGCAGTCAACCCAGTTGAGCATGCTTTTCACTCACTGAAGACAAAACTGAAGGCATGAAGACCCACAAACAAGCAGCAACTGAAGGGGGCAGCAGTAAAGCATCTCAAGAAGGAAACTCATTCGGTGACGTCCAGAGGTACCAGACTTCCAGATTAAAATGTTGATCATATTTATAATAATGTTAGTTTGTCCAATTACTTTTGTGCCTGTGAATATGGAGGAACTATATTAAAAAATGGCTATAATTCCTAAACAGATGAGTCAATATTTTTGTTAAACCCCTTGAATTAAAGCTGAAAGTCTACACTTCACATTGTGATTGCTTCATTTCAAATCCATTGTAGTGGTGTACAAAATTAGAAAAATTGTCACTGACCAAATACTTATGGACCTTGGAATACCTACGTATATATGATGTGTATTGATGAACTTTTCTCCTTATTATTACTCATCTCACCTCATTATCTCTAGACGCTTTATCCTTCTGCAGGGTCGCAGGCAAGCTGAAGCCTATCCCAGCTGACTACGGGCGAAAGGCGGGGTACACCCTGGACAAGTCGCCAGGTCATCACGGGGCCTTATTATTACTATTTATTTTTATTATTTAGTAAGATCTATGGGCGGCACGGTGGTGTAGTGGTTACCGCTGTCGCCTCACAGCAAGAAGGTCCTGGGTTCGAGCCCCGGGGCCGGCGAGGGCCTTTCTGTGTGGAGTTTGCATGTTCTCCCCGTGTCCGCGTGGGTTTCCTCCGGGTGCTCCGGTTTCCCCCACAGTCCAAAGACATGCAGGTTAGGTTAACTGGTGACTAAATTGACCGTAGGTGTGAATGGGAGTGCGAATGGTTGTCTGTGTCTATGTGTCAGCCCTGTGATGACCTGGCGACTTGTCCAGGGTGTACCCCGCCTTTCACCCGTAGTCAGCTGGGATAGGCTCCAGCTTGCCTGCGACCCTGTAGAACAGGATAAAGCAGCTAGAGATAATGAGAATGAGTAAGATCTATGTTTATATATCTATATTGATGTCTCTTTAGAAATTTCTGAAGCTCCAAAGGACCCGTTGTTGCAGCTTATCTCCCTCCAGAAGGCTTCGGGTTGCTGGAAAATGGGGTCCACACTTGCAGAGGTCTTTGGGAAGGGAGAAAAAGAGTTGGTCGAGCAGATTCCTTCACAGGTCAATGCCCATTTAATATTTGTGACATGTGTGACCATCATGGAAATTTACCCATGAAGCCTAAATTATTACTATTTCTCTGTAATAATATTTATTAATAATTACATATAACTAAGCGTCTCTCCCAACAATGTAAATTTTAGGATATGAAATGGTACTTTAGATGACAAATTGTAACAAGGGTCTTACAGAGGCAGAGTAAGGATCCATATGCATGAGGTTTATTGACAGGAAAATCAGTCAAAACAGGCTGGGTTATTACAGAAAAAAAAAGTAAACCCACACCAGAGATGGACAAATCCAGTATAATTTTAAAAATGTGGTCAAAGAACAAGGCAGGGTCAAAATACCAGATATAAAAACATCATAGGCAAAAACAATACAAGGTAACACACAAGATGCAAATAGCTAAAAGAAACATGGCTCAAAACTCACACAAATGTCTGACAAACCATAAGACTTTGCAAAAATGGACAAGTTCATGTGCTTTTTAAATAGTCCAAACAGGACACGAGTAGTGTGACTGAAGAAGCAGTTCCGATTGCAGGGAAGTTTGCGATCTGGTGGTCTGGAAAAGAAGTGTCCAGGATGTTATGTAAATATTCTTCCATAGCCGGACACCAAGCTCTTATCCACAGTGCTGTTAAACATTTTTGTTTCTTTTAAATCACATTTTAAACCATATGCATATAAAGCAATCTACATAACACTCATAAGCAATATACAACTCTGGGGAAAAAAATGAAGAGACCACTTCAGTTTTTTTCTTAAATCAGCATCTCTATGTATGGCAGCCTTTCCATCCCAGTGTCTGTGCTGGAATTCCAACACAAGCACACCTCATTTTACTTAATGAGGTACTGATTAGTTGATCACCTGAACCAAATCTTATTTAACGAGGAAAAGTATTAAAAACCACTGCTGTGGTCATCACTACCCTCTTACAATAGGACCAGTTTGGATGGTGAAAACAGTGCTAGTAGTACCTTAATTGGAATACAAAAGTATCTATTCGTCATGCCAAAAGAGTTAAAAAGAAAAGTTTTGAGTGAGAAAAAGAAGGGTTCAATTCTGGCTTTACTGGCAGAGGGATACAGTGAGCGTCAGGTTGTGTCCATCCTCAAAATTTCAAAGACGGTAGGTCATAAGAACAAGGTCAAGCAGCAGACATTGGGGACAATAAAGTTACAGACTGGCAGAAGGCAAAAACAACTCTCCACTGACCAGGATGATCGTCAACTCCTTCAAATGTTACTCAACAACCGTAGGATGACATCAAGTGACCTAGAAAAAGAATGGCAAATGGCAGCTGGTGTTAAGTGCATGGCAAGGATGGTTTGAAGCAGGCTCCTCCAGGTGGGGTTGAAGTCATGCAAAGCTAGAAAAAGCCCTTCATCAGTGAGAAGCAAAGAAGAGCCAGGCTGAGGTTTGATAGACCATAAGGATTGGACTGTAGATGACTGGAGTAAGGTCATCTTCACTGATAGGAAAAGCTGAAAATTGAACTCATCACCTGGTTATCTAATGGTTAGACGGAGACCCGGAGAGGCCTACAAGCCAGGTCTCGCACCCATTGTGAAATTTGGTGGAGGATTGAGGATCATCTGGGGGTGCTTCAGCAAGGCTGGAATGGGGCAGATCTTTATTTGTGAAAGACATATTACTCAAGCCATGTACAAGGTTTTCCTGAAAGAAAACTTGCTTCCTTCTGCTCTGACAATGTTCCTTAACTCTGAGGATTGGGATTTCCAGCAAGACAATGCTCCATGCCAAACAGCCAGGTCAATCAAGGTGTGGATGGAGGTCCACAAGATCAAGACCCTATCATGGCCAGCCCAATCTCCAGACCTGAACCCCATTTGAAAACCTCTGGAATGTGATCAAGAGGAAGATGGATGGTCACAAGCTATCAAACAAAGCTGAGCTGATTGTATTTTTGCATCAGGAGTGGTATAAAGTCACCCAAGTGCAATGTGAAAGACTGGTGGAGAGCATGCCAAGACCCATGAAAGCGATGATTTATATGTCAGGATTATTCCACCAAATATTGATTTCTGAACTCATCCTAAGTTCAAACATTAGAATTGTGTTTAAAATTGAATATCTTGATTTCAATGCATTATTCAAGGTCTGAAAACACTTAATATTTTTGTTACTTTGACCAGTTGTCATGTTCTGCTATTAAATGCTCTAAGTGACAGTATTCTTATGTGAAATTTGGGGGAAATGATGTCAGTAGTTCATGGAACAAAACAAAAATGTTCATGTTCCTCAAGACACATACCTATAAATGGTAAAACCAGAGAAACTGACAATTTTGCAGTGTTTTTTTTATTTTTTTTCCAGAGCTGTACATATAACAATATAGTGATGCTTAAAAGTTTGTGAACCCTTTATAATTTTCTGTATTTGTGCATAAATATGACTTAAAACATAATCAGATTTTCACATAAGTCCTAAAAGTAGATAAAGGGAACCCAATTAAACAAATGAAAAAAAAATATTATGTTCTGTCATTTATGTACTAAGGAAAACGATCCAGTATTACATATGTGAGTGGCAAAAGTATGTGAAACTTTGCTTTCAGTATCTGGTGTGACCCCCTTGTGCAGCAGTAACTGCAACTAAACATTTCTGGTAACTATTGATCAGTCCTGCATATCAGCCTGGAGGAATTTCAGCCCAGTCCTCTGTACAGAACAGCTTCAACTCTGGGATGTTGGTGGGTTTCCTTGTTTGAACTGCTCACACAACATTTCTACTGGATTAAAATAATTTGGCTCTCATTCTTTGATAGAATGACGTGTGCTTCGGGTCATTGTCTTCCTCCATGAACCACTTTCTCTTGAGATTCAGTTGACAGACAGATGTCCTACATTTTCCTTTAGAATTCACTGGAATAATTCAAAATTCATTGTTCCATCAATGATGACAAGCTCTCCTGGCACAGAAGCAGGAAAACAGGCCCAGACCATGATACTACCATTGCCATGTTTCACAGATGGGATAAGGTTCTTATGCTGAAATGCAGTGTTTTCCTTTCTGCACACATTAATAATTTTCTGCTCATAATTATGCGCACACAATTACTTTTCTGCTCACTGCAGCTGAAAAGAGTAAATTAGGTGAGTTACTTTTTTCTTCCTGGTAGCTCTAACAAATCTGGCCATTTTTCTTTGACCTCTCTTATCAACAAGGCATTTCCACCCACACAACTGTCACTCACCTCAGTATTTTTTGTTGATTTTTTTTTTTTTGCACAATTCTGTGTAAACTTTAGGGATTGTTGTGTGTGAAATTCCTAGGATCAGCAGTTTCTGAAATACTCAAACCAGTCCATCTGGTATCAGCATACATTCCATGATCAAAGTCCCAGAGATTTTTTTCTTCATTCAGATGTTTGATGTGAACATTGTGTGAAGATCCTGACCTGTATCTGCATGATTTGATGCATTGTGCTGCTGCCACATGATTGATTAGATAACTACATGAATGTACAGGTGTTGTTCCTAATAAACTGAATGGTGAGTGTACGTTAGTTTCCTGTTTGGTTTTGTGTGCAGATGAAGCCAGATGTCTGGGCTACACTTCTGGCTCTGATTTGGTTACATGGCTTTAAGATCAATGCACAGGTTGAATGGCAAATTTTGGCCATGAAAGCAGTGGCATGGATCCGCACTCAGAAAGGTAAAGTCTACGTTTCAGCAATTAGTTACTAATAATGAAATGAAAAAAGTAAACAAAAGAAAAATGGATAATTTGTACTGCTCAAAAATTCCACATTTTGATGAAGCAGTTTTCTGTTTAAGGGAAATGTTTAACCAACACATTACCAGATTTAACACTAACATTTTTACATTGTCTTGCTGTCATGGCGATGATGACGACGTGTGTGTGCACATTTTATGTTTCAGTGGTGAACCAGTCAGAGTGTGTACAGGTAGGAAACGCTCTACTGGGCTGTCAAGTTAAAGAAGACGCTCTTGGGCTCTGAAGACTTTACCCTCTTACAGCATCCACAGAAAAGCCTTGGCATCATTTCTCTTTCCTATATTTTAAGAGTTTTACTTTCATTAGCATGCTTTTACTTATAAGATGTTGGCAATGGGATTGCTAGTATGACCAAAAACCCTGGATACTTGATTATTCTGTAGTGATAAAGTAAACAAATACATACATATATTTGCGCAGATTTTTTGTCAATTGCAAATAACTTAAAATACAAGAGCAACATTATATTTTCATGTGTAAAATTCTTTCTTTAGTTCAGGTTTTATTTTTATATGCATTAGATGGTGTGAAGTATGTGGTGTTGCCCCAAGAATCCAACGAGGTCAGTGTGTGCCAGGTTTAATGCAGCTGTTGCCTGCTAAGGATTAATGTCTAGATGTATAAAGGCTGTTTGAAATGTGCAATAATAGTTCACAAGAACAATAACAATAGTGAAGTGAGGAAGTGCAGAGAGAGAAGGCCCTCTTCTGCATTCTTGGAGCTGTGGAGCACCATGGATTGATTGTCATCATTGACAATAGATATTACATTATCGATTGTCCAATCATTTTGAATATTTACTGGTTTCATATAAAGCTTTCGAAGCACTTTGCTTGCACAGCTAATAAAGGAATTTTGCCTGAAATGTCATGTTTCTTTATAAACTTTGAATTTTATTGGGCTTTTACTATATACTTAATTCAAGCTAAGAGATAATAATTTCTGCTTTATGTCAGGAAAGCAGGTGTGGATGCAGATGTCAGGTAAAACACAGCTTCATTAAAGCTTTCAAACAAATCAAAATCAGCAGATGATAACTCTGTGTCAGAAAACAGGCAATGGACTGACAATGAGCAAACAACATAAACTAGGTCAGGCCAGGACTGAGAAAATAGGAAATCACAACAATGATCAAAACCAGAATAACAAAGTGACAATATAGCAAGGCTTGGTGACAACAGGTAGAAACAGAGTGTATACTTTGCATTTCAAATTGCAAGCCTTAAAGCTTTGCACTTGTGGGTAAAACATGTTATAATATTTTTATAGCAGAGCCCCATACTTGTAGAAATGCATCAACCTGATTTTTGATAGCTTGAATATACAACATCCATATGCATAACGAACGTTTACCACCACAGAGAACCCAATCATAAGTGCAAGGCAACGTACCTCAAACATCTGACCACCAAGCAATGAAATTTGTATCTTTATTTACATCAGATAGATGGGTTTTTATCCAGCCCTTATTTTTAATTTGCTTTTTAAAAAAATATGGGATTATTTACTAACACATATTATGAAAAATATTCACAGCAGTTTCATATAAAACTAGTTAAAACCGTGTCCACTAGCTTGTTGGACAATTGACAGGTTCATATAAAAGGGTGGTAGATGGATGTAAGTGCAGGAAGGGTTTAATTGAAAGCAAGTTAGCAAACAGATCCAAAACGGAGATGGAGTTGAAAAACAGGCAGTGAGGCACAGACAGGATCTCAGAGGTAATACAATACTCACAGTCCAAAAACACAAACACGGTCAAAACTAGAAAAGTGATGCAAAACACATGGCTTTTGCAAAGTCTGTATTACTGGGAGTCCTTATATATATGCACTGTGATTGAGCTCTTATCGGGAACAGGTGCATGGTAATTAGTCCTAAAGGCATTACAGTCTGGCTGTGCACCGAGTGCCAACATGTGTGTGGTCATGAAAAGTGTAACCAGACAACTGTTTGATATATCAAGTTTGATATTCGATAGTAACTACAGTGCCCTCCACAATTATTGGCACCCCTGGTTAAGATGTGTTAAAAGCCTTAAAATAAATTCAATTTTTCTTGCTGAAGCATAATCTCACACTGAAAATTGTAGAAAAATGTAACCTTTAACTCAAGTGAATTAAAAAAAAATCCCTGACTAAGAAATTATTTTTCATAAAATCATCTGTGGGGCGGCACGGTGGTGTAGTGGTTAGCGCTGTCGCCTCACAGCAAGAAGGTCCTGGGTTCGAGCCCCGGGGCCGGCGAGGGCCTTTCTGTGTGGAGTTTGCATGTTCTCCCCGTGTCCGCGTGGATTTCCTCCGGGTGCTCCGGTTTCCCCCACAGTCCAAAGACATGCAGGTTAGGTTAACTGGTGACTCTAAATTGACCGTAGGTGTGAATGTGAGTGTGAATGGTTGTCCGTGTCTATGTGTCAGCCCTGTGATGACCTGGCGACTTGTCCAGGGTGTACCCCGCCTTTCGCCCGTAGTCAGCTGGGATAGGCTCCAGCTTGCCTGCGACCCTGTAGAAGGATAAAGCGGCTAGAGATAATGAGATGAGAAAATCATCTGTTCCAAAATTATTGGCACCCATAACTCCTAGAAAATAAATGTAATTGAAGCATTTCTGTCATTTCTACTGTAGTTTATAAAGTTGATCAGAGTATCTAGGAACCTTTAATTAGTAATTCATCACATCCTGTTTCCCTGGGGTATAAATATGATGTGACACAGAGGCCTATTTCTCTTATCCACTCTTCAACATGGGAAAGACAAGAGAACATACCATTCAAGTAAGGCAGATGTGTGTCGACCTTCATAAGTCAGGCAATGGCTACAAGAAAATAGCCACTTGCCTACACCTGCCCATATCTACAGTCAGAGGAATCATCAAGAAGTTTAAAACAACTGGAACAGTGGCAAACAAGCCTGGACGAAGATGCAAGTTTATCTTCCCACCATGCACAGTGAGGAGGATGGTAAGAGAAGTAAAAAGTTCTCTAAAGCTCATTGTTAGAGAATTGCATCAAAGAGTGGCATCTTGGGGTCACAAAGTCTCCATAACAACCATCAGGCACTATCTACATGCCAACAAGCTGTTTGGGAGGCATGCACGGAAAAAGTCTTTTCTCACAAGCATAAACGTAAACGTCTGGAGTTCACAAAGTGGGTCTGGCGTAACACAAAAGTGAGTATGCGGAAAAGCACCTCATGCCCACTGTGAAGTATGGGGGAAGATCGGTGATGCTGTGGGCCTGTTTCTCTTCCAAAGGCCCCAGGAACCTTGTTAGCGTGGATGGCATCATGAACTCTGAAATACCAGGATATTTTAAATCAAAATATGGTGGCCTCTGCCCAAAAGGTGAAGATGGGTCGTCACTGGGTCTTTCAGCAAGATAATGACCCTAAACATGTGGCCAAATCTACACAAAAATGGTTCACCAGACACAAAATCAAGCTCCTCCCATGGCCATCTCAGTCCCTAGACCTCAAACCAATTGAAAACCTGTGGGGTGAGCTGAAGAGGAGAGTGCATAGGAGAGGACCCAGGACTCTGGACGATTTAGAGATTGTGCAAAGAGGAATGGTCGAAGATCCCTTTCTCTGTATTCTTCTCTGTATTCTCCCATCTTGTGAAATGTTATAGGAGAAGATTAAGTGCTGTCTTGTTGCCAAAAGGGGGTTGTACAAAGTATTAACATCAGGCATGCCAATAATTGTGGCACACATGATTTCATGTAAAAGAATTATTTCTGGGGCGGCACGGTGGTGTAGTGGTTAGCGCCTCACAGCAAGAAGGTCCTGGTTTGAGCCCCGTGGCCGGCGAGGGCCTTTCTGTGCGGAGTTTGCATGTTCTCCCCGTGTCCGCGTGGGTTTCCTCCAGGTGCTCCGGTTTCCCCCACACTCCAAAGACATGCAGGTTAGGTTAACTGGCGACTCTAAATTGACCGTAGGTGTGAATGTGAGTGTGAATGGTTGTCTGTGTCTATGTGTCAGCCCTGTGATGACCTGGCGACTTGTCCAGGGTGTACCCCGCCTTTCGCCCGTAGTCAGCTGGGATAGGCTCCAGCTTGCCTGCGACCCTGTAGAACAGGATAAAGTGGCTAGAGATAATGAGATGAGAATTATTTCTTAATGTGGGATTTTTTTCCCACTGAATAAATGCACTTGAATTAAAGGTTGGATTTTTCTCTTTTTTTTTTGCATTGTTGTCATATATTATTTTAAAAAAATGAATTTATTAGAAGCCTAAGAATATATCTTAACAAGGGGTGCCAATAATTGTGGAGGGCGCTGTATATAGTAATGATGTAAAGTGGCCAGGCACCCAGCAGAGTCACTCCATAATAAATGTCATGATGTTGATCTGGCTTCTTATCAGTGCACAGTTCAAAAGCCAGCATCTATGATGGTATGAGGGTGCATTAGTGCACATGGCATGGATAGCTGGGAAGGCATCATGAATGCTGAATGATATATACATGTTTCAGAGCAATATGCTGCCATCCAGACAAAATCTCTTTTAGGGAAGGCCTTCCTTCTTTCAGCAAAACAATGCCAAACTGCTTTCTGCACATATTAAAACTGCATGGCTCTGTAGTAAGAGTCCGGGTGCTAAACTGGCCTGCCTACAGTCCAGACCTGTCTCCCAAGCATTTGGTACATTATGAAGTGCAAATTACGACAAAGGAGACCCCGAACTGCTGAGCAACTGAAATTGTATATCAGGCAAGAATGGGACAACATTTCTCTTTCAAAACTATAGCAGTTGGTCTCCTCAGTTCACTAACATTTATAGTGTTGTTAAAAGAAGAGGTAATGCAACACAGTGGTAAATATGCCCTTGTCCCAACTTTTTTGAAACCTATTGCTGACATCAAATTCAAAATGAGTATATATTTTTCAAAAAACAATAAAATTTCTCAGTTTCAACATTTGATATGTTGTCTTTGTACTATTTTCAATGAAATATCAGGTTTTCATGATTTGCAAATTATTGCATTCTGTTTTTATTTCCAGTTTACACAGCATCCCAACTTTTTTGGATTTGCGGTTATAGGAACAGAATCACCAGACTGGTTTGAGCTAACAGGAATTCTATCATAACTCAAATAAGCACTCTTTATAACTGGTGAGCAGAAAAGCATCTCAGAAAAGAACACACAACACATCAAGCCTTAAGGTGGATTGTGCTGCTGCCACATAACTGGCTGATTAAGTAACTAAGTGTATACCTCAGTGCACTGCCAATCATAATATCTGATATGATTTCGCAGGCCATATCAGCTATTTTAGAAAGTTTTTTTTTTCAGGACACATGCAGCACCACGAGTGTAATGACAAACCTGTAACTATGGCAACAGCAGGGTTTTTTTTAACATTAAAATTGTTTTTACGGTTTCCTCATCAGCAGCTGTACAGTGATGATTAGTCTTAGCTGAATCGTTGAGACAAACATTTGAAAAAAAATCTTTTCAAGATTGTGATGGACAAAATTCAAGTCTCTTGCTTTAACTCAAAGGACATGGGACATGGATTTTTTTTCTGGGTATAATTATGTATAAAGGACATAAGAAATGCCATCTAAATCACTGCAGGGCGTCAAAAATGTGAAAATCATCACATTATTCAACTTTTTTATACATCAGCGTAAAACAATGATTCGTTAATTAGCTAGGTGGTCATGTGACCCGTGACATCACAAAAACTTTCCAAGGAGCCAGCGCTTGGGAATCTAATGTAAACAGGTTACCGAAATGGACACCATCGACAGTGACATTCCCGATGTTTCACAGAGATGTGAAGTTAGACCCTATCAATTCGAACCGATAGCTGGAAATTCACATGAACATAGATCTTGTCTTTACTCTGACGGGTCAGATGATTCTGAGAGTGAGAGTTCATTCAATCCCCATGAAACTGAAAGCGGTCGGCTCGATAACACATCCTGGTAAGTTAAAAACAATTCTGCTCAAAGGCTAATGATCTGTTGAAAGAAGTATTATTTTTGTATCATACATTGAAAGTTCATCATAGATCTAGCTAAAGTCCGTTGCAAGCTAGTTTTTTTTTTGCTGATATTTTTCAAGATTGATTGAGATACAATGCTTCCAGAGTCCGAGATGAAAACATTCAAAATGGCGAAACGAGTCAGAATTATGATAATCAATAATTGATACACCCAAAATTATAATACTAATCCTTACCTCGGCTTTCAGTCGCTTAGCGAATGCACCTCGGCATTTTTCCGCATGAGGCCCATGGTAAAACCACACTTCCAGGAGGGGCTGCCGTCTGCCTCCCAAGCCGGCCGAGAGCGCTCCTCATCGGGCACGGCCAGGCGGGCGAATGCCCTGGTCCATCCGCCCTGTCTAAAAAATAATGGTACAACTCTGAGTGAAGGTATCAATGCGCTGTCGAAGCGCGCAGAAGGTGTTAGTACGCCTGTCATTATAGTGCGGACTTTCCATAGCATAGAAAATCGCTACGTTTCAATTTGTGTAACTGAACTTGTTTCATGTCACTGGTCATATAAACCTATGTAAACAGGAAAAACGCGGAAGAGTTTGGTCGCATCTAACTACAGCCCCAAAAAATACCATTGGCCATGCTGAGCCTAGCTACATTGCTAACAGGAGTGACAGCGCGTCTGACTGACTGGGAGGTCGCGCAAAGCTCGGAGAGGTACGGAGCAGCTCGTCTCAATTCAGATAAGAGCATATTTCATTATGGAAGTACGGTGGACTGTTCCTATTTAAATGTCCATTAATGTTACAGGATTTCTTGACTGTCTCTACAGTTGTAGGAATGTTAGGCCCTGTATATTATGGCGCTATCACTGCCTCCATGAACCCGGCTATACGGCCTCTTAAATTTGGCTTGGCAATTAATTTCGTTCAGTACCTGAGTATTAATGTTGAAAGAATCCTCAGTGAAATGGTCCAAACACAGTTTGTGGGAAACAGTAGGTGCAAAGTTTTTTCTACGGCAGTAGTGAGCCCACACTTTCCTCAGCTTCGGGTCCTTGGGGAATGCAAAAAAACTTACTCCAGGGCATTTCTCATTGGAATTATTGCAACCATAAGCAGCACAATACACAATGATGTTCAATATACGTTAAAGACTATAAAAACAATTTTCTTGTCATTCACTTCTCCATTCATCTACCCGCTTGTGCTGTGCCCGAAAGTTTTTGTGACGTATGATCACGTGACAGCGGCTCTTCCGGTTGTAAAATATGCATATCGGAGCTCGAGCAGAAATGCCATATAATCATCACGAATATAACGATTTTGCTGAATTTAATAGATGATTTTGTATTTGTTGATGCAATTAATTCATATTTTTAATGGAAAGAAACTGATATAGCGTGCATTTATGTTTCATGTCCCATGTCCTTTAACCACACTGCATATGGTTGCTGATAAGGTCAAAACCACCTTCCACTGTTACATCATCAACAGTTAACTAGTTTTATATGAAACTGCTGTGAATATTTTTCATAATATGCGTTAGTAAATAATCCCATATTTTTTTTAAAAGCAAATTAAAAATAAGGGCTGGATAAAAACCCATCTATCTGATGTAAATAAAGATACAAATTTCATTGCCTGGTGGTCAGATGTTTGAGGTACGTTGCCTTGCACTTATGATTGGGTTCTCTGTGGTGGTAAACGTTCGTTATGCATCATCAACAGTTAAAAAAAATCACTTGCGACAAGCAGTATGAGAATTAAAATCTCCAGCTAATAAGATGGACGCATTATGTAACAGTTATATTCAAAATGTTTTCCTCAATTTGACCAAAAACATCACCAGAGTGGTATATAGAGCATTCTCCAGGTATATAAACACTACCCACAATGAGTTTTTACCAAATGCTTTTTCATCAATTACAATCCATAGCTCAGATTCTGCAACAGAGTTTTCAATGATGGTACAGTAAATGTAATGGCAGTTCACAC
Organism: Neoarius graeffei; assembly: GCF_027579695.1. NCBI lineage: Eukaryota > Metazoa > Chordata > Actinopteri > Siluriformes > Ariidae > Neoarius > Neoarius graeffei. Next base: position 54,788,003 of record NC_083570.1, on the reverse strand, counting down.
AGACCATGATAACCACCATATTTGCAATTATTTGAACGTTTAACAATAGGAGTATATCCAGTAATATCATTTTCATCTAAGTCATCACAATATGTTTCGGAAAGACAGATAAAATCAAAGTGTTGCATGCATTCGTCTATAATACCAATATTAAGTTTGCTATTTATACCATCTACAATAACCAATGCTACGGTACAATTAAAGGTGCCTACAACTCCATCCTTCTTCCCCCCCTGGGCTCCGCTGATCACAGCTGTGTGCACCTCATTCCAGCTTACCGCACATGCTTACAAAGGGGGAACGTGACCACAAGAACAGTGAAAGTGTGGACAGAGGAGGCTATGCTGACCCTGCAGGGATGTCTGGACTGGACTGTGTGGGAGGAGTTCATCCAGTCATCCTGGGATATAAATGAGCTCACGGATGTCAGGGTGTCTGCAGGCTTGAACAAGTTCAATTTAAGACTTTTTAAGACCTTTTAAAGACCATAGCAGGTTAAATTTAAGACTTATGCCGCACAAAAAAAAAGAAAAGAAAAGAAAATTGGGAGAGCCTGAATTACTTTCGAAATAACAAAATTTCTCATCATTCACCAATGAACTCATTACATCCCTAGGGTGCGCTCTTGCATTAATGAGGAACTAAGTTGCAGTGGAGCCAAAAACATCCCGCAAATCACTTGAGGATGAGGCATTCGATTCCGTACGGTTTGCGTGTTGTAGCATTACAGTTTGCATGGCGTTAGCTGATACACCGTCTCGAGATGTGCTTGGACCTGACAACGGTGAACAAAATTGAGTGATGGCATGCGATTGTTGCAGATTTTTATGGGCAGCCTGGTGCTTCTCTGCTTTCATGTGCGATTCCGGTGCCTTTACACCCAGGGTGCTGAGTTTGAGTGTTCTTTTGCACAATGTGCAGTACGCCTCAAACGGATTGTTTGGTACACGTTTTAACCAGTCTACGAAATCATTGCGTTCAAGCCAGCAGTCGTTAAACTTGCATTTGCCCATTTTGCTACAAACCGTGACTGTCAGTCAAAATGTAGGCTGCTCCCATTTCAATGGGATACTTTTTACAGAGACCATTTTTGTCCACAGTCAACTTTTCATATAGCCAGAGAAAGCACTCAAACTTCACCATTTTTGTCCACAGTCAGTCATGTTTACATATGATCTTGATTATAATCACTGGCAGCCTTCTTTGCCAGCTGTAACTGCCTTTCTGTGGGGGTGATGTCACAACAGAAGTCTGTGTTCAGTTTGCATTGCAGTAGTGCAGTAAGGGTGTCTGTGCCCAGGTTTTTTCTGCAGTCAGTGTGGATTTTCCTGACCTGTGAGAATACCCTCTCACAATACCCTGTAAGAAGACCGTTTGGCGCGTTTAAATGCAGATCGTGCACATGACCGGAACGAGCGAAGTCTCGCAGTCGCGATACTGCACGAGGCTTGAGGAATAAACATCCGGTTTCACATAGTCTGGGTTATCTGCCCCTGCATACACGCTGTTCTTTGTCTATAAATCGAGCTTTTGTATGTTTTTGCGACGATCAGCTGACGATGTTCAAGTAAGATACACAAAATAAATTTAGGTCAGAAAATACTGAAAATCCGTAGGACTTTGTTTATACGCCTTTGAAATGAGCTAAAATCCGTATAATTTCCGGACAATCCGTATAGGTTGACATGTATGCATGTTCACTCTCCAAACAACAAAAAATAATAGTTGTTATGCGGTGTCACATGTGTCTCCCCAAACCAGTGGACATTTCAGCTTATAAAAACTCAACATCGAATTTGAGGAAACACATTGCGGTCAGTAGGCTATGTGCTTTTGGCTGTCTTCGTAGGCAGACGTTAGCCCTGTTGTAACATCATAAATAACTGTAAAATACATTGTTTTGTGGAAATGTATTGATGCACTGCAGCCTCAGATTGCAAGATAACACACACACACCAGAGAACCAAGAAATGAAACTACAAAAAAATCTTCCTAACAATCACTTTTTATTGATGTGAAACCAAAAAATGCTCATGAAAATAAGGTTGCTTGCCTAATGTCAACTCCTCAATAACGTTACAGTTGTACACGGCTCTGGTCAAAAACTGGGAATGGAAGACTGGTGAAAACTTACTAAATAACAAAATGCGTAACATATCGTTTGTGAAATCTCCATTTTTCAAGCTACTGTATTTGTTGTGGATTAGAGGGATTTGTTAAGACTTTAGGCGTTTTTTTTCTGTGAGATTTGTTTTATTATTTGTCTACAAGTGCTTGTTCACAAAGGGAAGGGTATTAGCTTGTTAGCTTGACCGCTTGCTAGCTTGACTGCCTTTTTCTTTGTAACCTCTACCCATTGTTTTATGTGACTTTGTAAAGATTTAATTAATTAATATTTAATTTATTATTGTTTTCACCTGTTCATGGCTAAAAGGTCACAGCTTCACAGTGCAAAATTGAGAGCCAGCTGCTGTTAAAGCTGAACAGTCACTTCATGGAGTGAACGTGCACGCACGCACACACACAGTGTTATGGTTTATGTCCAGACTGCCTTGAGCTTCTTGTTGTTATTGTTAATACACAGAACTACACACACAGTTTATATGTGTGAAATATATATGAAATCTCTGCCTGTTATGACATCCTGATCAATAAACAAAGAAGGCAGTTACTCAGTACTTGAGTAGTTTTTTCACTTAGTACTTTTTACTCTTAAGTAATTAATTGGACGACTACTTTTTACTTTAGTAATATTATTCTAAAGTAACAATACTCTTACTTGAGTACAATTTTTGGCTACTCTACCCACCTCTGGCCCTAGCACAGGAGCTAAACATGTTTTATATAAGATTTGATAAATACAACTTCAAAAAAGAAATTTCAGCTCTAAAACAAAATTTGCTTGCCTCCACTCAGTCAGCAGCCTATTTCTCTTTACACAGTGTGGTAAGAACTTTAAAACGCTGCAAAGTCAAAACAAGCCCCGGACCTGACAATATTAGTGGTCCTGTGCTGTCCCGCTGCACTGAGCAATTAGGCCCAATTTTTAAACATATTTTTAACACGTCACTACAACTTCATACAGTTCCTGACCTATGGAAACAATCTACAATAGTTCCCATAGCCAAAAACAGCCATCTAAAGTCTCTTAACGACTATAGGCCCATAGCCTTAACCTCACTAGTAATGAAGTCCTTCGAAAAACTGGTCAAAACGGAAATTATTTTAAAGATTGACCGTTTCCTTGACCCCCTACAATTTGCATATCGATCAAACAGGGGGGTCCAGGATGCAACTATAACCCTGCTTAACTTCATTCTTAAACATCTTGAGGGCTCCAAGACTCATGCCAGGACACTCTTTATGAATTTCTCATCAGCCTTCAACACCAGACAGCCCCACCTATTGGTGCAGAAGCTACTTGACCGCTTTCAGATGGACTCTTGCATGTCCGGCTGGATTTTAGACTTCCTCACCAACAGATCTCAGAGAGTGAGAGTAAATGGCTACCAGTCTGGATTATCTTTTACATCTACAGGCTCTCCTCAGGGCTGTGTTCTCTCTCCTCTACTTTACATCCTTTACACAGACAACTGTCGATCTGAAATGGACAACCATCATCTCATCTCATCTCATTATCTCTAGCCACTTTATCCTGTTCTACAGGGTCGCAGGCAAGCTGGAGCCTATCCCAGCTGACTACGGGTGAAAGGCGGGGTACACCCTGGACAAGTCGCCAGGTCATCACAGGGCTGACACATAGACACAGACAACCATTCACACTCACATTCACACCTACGCTCAATTTAGAGTCACCAGTTAACCTAACCTGCATGTCTTTGGACTGTGGGGGAAACCGGAGCACCCAGAGGAAACCCACGCGGACACGGGGAGAACATGCAAACTCTGCACAGAAAGGCCCTCACCGGCTACGGGGCTCAAACCCGGACCTTCTTGCTGTGAGGCGACAGCGCTAACCACTTCACCACCGTGCCGCCCGACAACCATCATATTGTAAAGTTTGCAGATGACACAGTCATCGTGAGTTTGCTGAAGGACAATGAGACATCACATGGCCACATTATAGACTACTTTGTGAATTGGTGCCAGGAAGCTTATTTGGAGTTAAATGTGTCTAAGACAAAGGACATGTGTATTGATTTTAGGCACAAAGATTGCAACCATACTAAAACAAACATCAATGGACAGGACATTGAAATAGTCCAACAATATAAGTACTTGGGCTCTATTATCGATGATAAATTAAGTTTTAATGGTAACACAGATTTACTGTGTAAAAAAGGACAGCAACATTTATACTGTCTCAGGAAGCTGGCAAGATTTAATGTAGACAAATCACTAATGACTCTTTTCTACAGATCCTTTATTGAGTCAGTTCTTACTTTCTTAGCCATTTGTTGGTATGCACTGTTAAATGTGAAACAGAAAAATGCCATCTCTAAGGTTATCAAGGTGTGTAGTAATGTCACTGGTGTACAACAGAAAAGTATGTCTGCACTGTATGAGGAACAGGTAATTAAGAAGGCCGAATCAATTCTGTCAAATTATACCCACCCTCTGCATAGTGAATTTCAGGTCTTGCCCTCTGGCTCCCGTTTTAAATACCCACTAGCCCGAACCAACAGATATAAACATTCTTTTATACCTTCTGCTATCCAGTTAATGAATTCTACCAAACAGAGATGACCTCTACCCCTTTCCCTCCTTTTTCTCATTTTTTATTCTTTATTTATTATTATTTTAAGCTCTGTGTGGAAGTGTGTGTCTGTTTGTGTTTATTATGTATGCTACTTCTGCAAAACAAATGGCCCTTTGTGGGACAAATAAAGCATTACTTACTTATATATATAAATTGGAGCAAAGGGACATAAACAGTCAAGGGCACTTGAGATATAGCAGGTAAACATGAAATAAGCAGTATAAACAATAAACTAATAGCCGTTAAAGTGAGGTAGTGCGGAATAGTGCAAATGAGCGAGGTAAAGTAAAATGTGCAGTCCCTGAGTTCAGTGTGCGAATGAATGTTGAGACTGTGTGTGTGTGTTGTGTGTGTGTGTGTGTGGGGGGGGGGGGGGGGGGGGGGTACTGTGAGGGTGACATGATGTCAGATGCTGAAGGGGGGGCAGGGGTGTGTGCGGGCAGAATCTGTGGCAGGGGGCAGAGTGGGGAGGAGGGGCAGAACAGGGAGGGAGTTGAGCCTCCTGACCGCCTGATGAAAGAAACTGTCCTTGAGCCTGCTGGTTTTGGCCCGGAGACTCTGCAGTCTCTTCCCTGATGGCAGCAGGCTGAAGAGGCTGTGAGATGGGTGGGTGGAGTCACCTGCAATCCTGATGGCTTTTCGGGTGAGGCGGGAGTTATAGATATCCATAAGAGAAGGGAGAGAGACACCAATGATCCTCTCAGCTGCTCTCACGATGCGCTGCAGAGTCTTGCGGCAGGACACGGTGCAGGCGCCGTACCACATGGTGATGCAGCTGGTCAGGATGTTCTCGATGGTGCCTCTGTAGAATAGGTGCACGATGGGGGCCGGGGCTCTTGCGCTCCTCAGGTTGCGGAGGAAGTACAGACGCTGTTGGGCTTTTTTGGCCAGTGATGCGGTGCTGTTGCTCCAGGACAGGTCTTCAGAGATGTGCACACCCAGAAACTTGGTGCTGCTTATCCTCTCCACTGCAGCACCGTCAATAGTTAGTGGAGCATGCTGGGTGTGCGCTCTTCTGAAGTCCACAACAATCTCCTTCATCTTCACATTCAGGCGGAGATTGTTGTCCTTGTACCACATGGCCAGGTGGCTCACCTCACTCCTGTAGATTGACTCATCGCCATTGGTGATGAGACCCACCACAGTCGTGTCGTCCACAAACTTAATGAAGAGGTTGGAGCTGGATGTTGGTGTGCAGTCGTGGGTCAGCAGAGTGAAGAGGAGGGGGCTCAGCACACATCCTTGGGGGGCCCCTGTGCAAGGGCCCCCTTTGCTGCTGACCCGTACAGCCTGTGGTCTCCCCGTCAGGAAGTCCAGCAGCCAGTTGCACAGGGAGGTGTTGAGTCCCAGCTGGTCCAGTTTATGAATGAGCTGCTGAGGAATGATTTTGTTGAATGTTGAGCTGAAGTCTATGAACAGCATTCTGACGTATGAGTCTTTTGTCTTTGATTTTGATTTGATTTGATTTGATTTATTGACACTGCTCAAGGTTGATACAAAAAAAAATAAAATAAATAAATAAAATGGTGCTTATGTACCTTGCACATATGTCAAAAGGATAACACAAAAAAGCTCAGATGAACTTATTTCCATTGTGGTCCTTATGCATAAAAAAAAAATATATTAAAATGTATGTCTAAAAGTGTACAACTAAAATCAGTATGGTGTACAATGTATGTGTAAAAAAAAACAACAACACATGCAATACATACAAACATAACAAAGACAATAAATAAGTACATTTGAATTACCTTTATGCCATTTTGCTAGACAACCACTTTTTTAATGCTAACTTAAAGGTACTATTGGATGCCATGTTTTTAATATGGTCAGGTAGGTTGTTCCATAGGACTGCCCCTAAATATAAAAAAGAACTTTTACCCATTCGCGTATTGAATCTATACAAAACAAGATCAGTGGAGCTTCTCCTTGTGGAGTAGCTATGCACCTCATTTACTCTGTTAAAATAATTAAGATAGATTGGGGTCTCACTGTTGATAATTCTATGTACCATATTCAGGTTAAAATATGTTACTCTATCCTCTATGGTTAGCCATTTAAGGCTTCTGAAATGGCAAGGTAAAAGATGGGTGCGTGGGTGTAGATTAAGAATCAACCTGATTAATTTGTTTTGAGAGGTTTGTAACTTCTTTTTAAGTAATTTAGGCAAGTTGTTGTACCAGGAGATGCAGGCATAGTCAAAGTGTCCTTGAACTAAGGCCCCTGCCAGAATCTCCATGGCTCCAGGTGGGTGAGGGCTAAGTGGAGGGCAGTGGAGATGGCGTCATCAGTTGAATGGTTGGACCGATATGCAAACTGGAAAGGGTCCAGGGCGGGGAGGAGGCCAGACTTGATATGCCGCATGACTAGCTGCTCGAAGCACTTCATGAGGATGGGAGTGAGTGCAACCAGGCGGTAGCCATTGAAGTAGGAGGGAGACGGCTTCTTCGGGACTGGGATGATGGTGGTGGTTTTGAGGCACGTGGGGACCACAGCCTGGCTCAACGAGATGTTGAAGATGTCTGTAAAGACATCTGTGAGCTCCTCGGCACAGTCTCTCAGGACACTACCAGGAATGTTATCAGGACCTGGGGCTTTCCGTGCATTTGTCATCCTGAGAGCTCTCCTCATGCTGTCTGGGGACAGCGTCAACACCTGGTCGCCGGGAAGTGGTGGGGTCTTCTGTGCCATGGTGCTGTTGTCTGCCTCAAAGCGAGTGAAGAAGTCGTTCAACTGATTCAGCAGAGAGGTGGAGTTGTCACAGGTCTGCAGCGAGGGCTTGTAGTCTGTGATGGTCTGAATCCCCTGCCACAGGTTCCTGGTGTCTCTGCTGTCATTGAAGTAGTCAGCAATGTTCCTAGAATACTGTCTCTTGGCCACCCTGATGCCTCGTGACAGGTTGGCCCTAGCTGTCCTCAGGCCCACCTCATCCCCAGCTCTGAAGGCGGTGTTCTGAGCCCTCAGGAGCCTGTGGACTTCCCCTGTCAGCCATGGCTTCTGATTGGCCTGAATGGAGATGTTTCTGGTGACTGTAACGTCGTCCATGCACTTCCTCATGTAGGCAGTGACGGTTTCCGTGTACTCCTGGAGATCTGTGGTGTTGTTGTAGGTGGCCGCCTGTCTGAACATGCTCCAGCCAGTGGTGGAAAAACAGTCCTGGAGTGCCTCTGAGGACCCCTCTGGCCACACACGTACCTGCTTTGTAGCTGGTTTGGTGACTTTAACCAGCGGCCTGTATGCTGGCATTAGCATAACAGTGGAGTGATCTGAGGCCCCAAGGTGGGGGAGGGGGAGGGCTTTGTAGGCGCCTCTATGCATGGTGTAAATATTGTCCAGAGTATTGTTTCCATGTGTGGGAAAGTTGATATGTCCATAGAGTTTTGGAAATATGCTCTTGGGGTTTGTATGGTTGAAATCCCCAGCCAGGATGAGGAAAGCATCTGGGTGGGCTGTCTGCTGCTCACTGATGTGCTGATAGAGTTCATTCAGTGCTTCACTCCTGTTGTTATTGGAGCCGGGAGGGATGTATATTGCTACCAGCAATATGGTTGTAAATTCCCTTGGCAGGTAGAATGGCCAGCACTTAATAATTATAAACTCCACCAGTGGTGAGCAGTGCGATGCTGTTGTGGTCTGCAAATGGCACCAGGCATCACTGATGTAAACACAGAGTCCTCCGCCGTGAGTCCCCCCCCCCCCCCAACTAGTGCTCTGTCTGACCGGTAGCATGTTAGCCAGGCTAGCTGAATGGCACAGTCCGGGACGCTGTCGTTAAGCCATGTTTCCACAAACACAAGGACACAACACTCATTCACAAGAATGAAATATTGACATTATTATTATTTTTTTTTATAGTAAGCATGGTCCAGGCTGATGGCATTAAGAATTGAGGGGTCTGTCCTGTCCTAAAAGTCAAATTATATACCTAATTCTTGGATTTTTTTTCTTTGCCCCACCCAATTTTGTTTAGATGCCAGGAGAATCAATGATTTGGTTTGCTCTCATCCTTCTTCCATTATCTTACAAAAGATTTTACCATCAAATGTCCAACAACTTTTGATGTCTTTATCCTTTCTGAGTACTCTCATAATCTTGCTTCTCATGTGTGTCAGGTCATCGTCAGTATAAACACCTTTGTACTCAGCTTTTCCTTTCAGTTTATGCTTAGCTCTCATCAACGCTGCCTTTGTCTCTCTCCTCACAAATCTGATGATGATGATGATGATGTGTGGTCGAGTTCTCATTCTGTTCGTACCCTCCTGGTTTTCGTTACCATCTTCATTTCCATTTCCGTTTCCATTTACATATCTGTTTGGTAGCCTGTGACTTGTACTAATGTCAACAGGTGAAATGTCCACCCCAATACCTTTGGCTACTTTTATCACCACATCAGTTGTGTTTTCATTTTCTGCTTCTGCAATTCCACTAATTTTCACATTTTCCTTTTGACTGTATTGTTCGAGCCTGTCAAGCTCAAACGAGTGTTTCTGTGTCTCCATTTTTAACTTCGAGATCACTGTTTTTGTTTCGCAGTCTCCTCTTTCAGGGAGTCAATGATCTGTTACATTGCACTAGCAACAGCAGCATTCACAGCTGCCATGACAGACTGAATGAGTAGAGGCTGAATTGCTGCTACAACTTTTGATACAATATCTGTGACGTGGCTGTCAATGCTAGAATTCTTTCAAGTGCCATGAGGATGACCTTTGGCATTTTGGTTTTGAGAAGGTTCACTCACAATTCCCTCGAATGCATTTTCAATGTCTTTCTTAAAATCAAAGGCAATTTCACTGGCTTCGTCTTCATTAGATAAAGCACCAAATCTGTTGGATGTAGCAGCCATTTTAAGCCATTTTAATTGTTGTGGCAGTTGTTTCAGAATGGAAGTACTGTACAGTACAACAGAAATGCCAAGTTCCCTCTTACAGGTTCTGACTGAACCTGGAGGAGGGGTTTTTCCCATCACTTTCGCTCTTTCACTTTCAGTTTCATTCATATTTTTCTGTTTTATCTCTCTGTGTGCACGATACTCAGTGTGTTATTCAGTTTAATCTTGCACTGATATATAGTGTTTTCAGGATTTTACAAAGATTCCCACAAAAAGGAGAGAAAAATGGTGAACTGTGGCCTGCTGACAAACAAGAATGAGCCAGGTAATATTTAGTGTATTTTTCTGAATTATTTTTGAAAGAAAGTGTGTCTCTCTCTCCAGTGTTGGGAAGGTTACTTTAGAAATGTAATTCGTTACAGTTACAAGTTACCCTGTTTAAAATGTAATAGTAGTGTAACTATTTCAATTATTATATCTGAGTAATGTAACTAATTACTTTTCAATTACTTTTTGATTACTTTTCTAATTTTTGAATGAGTATTCTGTGCCGTTAACCATTTTTAAACCTGGCAGTGTTAAGCTCAAAACAATATAAACACTGTCTACTGAACCCCTTTTAATACATAAATTAACATCACATCTTTTATAAAGATAATATAATAATAACCACCACAAGGTCAGACTTCAAGCCACATTTTACTGTAAAATCAATCTGAGTTGACATACAGATACAAAGTCCCAACCTTTTTTTTTAAATTGTAACATATTTAAAACATTTAACATTGTAGGCGACAGAACTGAATAAGCTGCTCTTAATTCTTATGAGATGTGTCTCTGTGTTAGCTCTTTGCCAATGATAAAACTTCAAATAAAACTGTTGACACTGTAGAATAAATCACTTTTGACATTGTAAATCAGACTGCTTGTGCCCTATCAAACTTGGACACTATGCCCCATTAGCAAGACAAAAACTTAATTTTGCTTCTGAGCAAATCAAAATCAAAAACTGGAGAAAAATGAAACTGGACGATGGAGTGGTAAAGGTAGGTGCCCTATATCCTCCATTAGTCATCATGGACCAAATCAGGATAATGATTTCTATTGTAGCGTAGGAGTAGGACCTGTTCCATGTGATAATCAGTCATTCTATTTCTGGAGGGCGTCAAAACTTTGCCTCCTTGACTGAAAAGATGTTCCACAGGTGCACTGGAGGGGAGTGTAGTATTGTATTTCACAAAAAGCTTCTTAATTATTGGAAATGCCTGCAGAGATTTCATGCTGGTGTCTGAGTCCTCCAAGTATTTCCTCACCTCACTGTGGGCTGTGCTGTCAGATGCCATATCTTTCCCATTTTCGAAAACAAAAAAATCATCTGAATCATCAGATCTTCCATTGTCGTCATCTCTTGATGAAACTGGGTTTTGTTGTTGTTCAAAAGCAACAGCTTCCTGCAGCAGCATTCTTCTCATGTCATCTCTCTTTTCAGGGCTGATCCAACATAAACGGAACTTGGCAGAGTTGTGGTTGCCATCTGTGCTTCATGACTGGCTAACACTGATCCAAAACTCACTTCTATAGCTTCAGTGATAGTTATGATGATGTGCGCAGTGTAACATGAGGTAGCTTTTCAGACAACTTTGTCTTGAGGCTCAGCAAAGTAGGGACTACAAATCCTAAGTAACATTTGTTCTCGCCCTGGAGAATGTCAATGGCAACAACTAAAGGCTGCAGAACCTCAGTGTATTCTTTGAGGAATGCCGCCTCTTGTGGGTGAAACATTGGAGTGTCAAGCTTATCACAGATGTCCCTCAACTGGTCTTCCGAGAGCCCTACAACTTTTGTAATGGCCCTGAATTCTGAGTTCCATCTTGTGACTGATGGAATAGTGAACTGCATTTTGGCTATATCCTGAATTGCCTCTGCGGCCAATGAAGATCTATGTGCTTTGGTCCAGATAGATGAGCACTTAGCCATTGCACTTCTGTATAGTTTACGTGATTGACCGTTCCCTCCTGCTTTGTGAACCTCATTTGTGGCTATCAGATTTAGTGTATGAGCCGCACAGCGCTGGTGTTGTGGAAGAAAAAAAATGCTCATCTTCCTCTTCCTGAAGAAGACTACTGACATCAGAAAATGTCACACCATCACTGTAATCATCTGTCCCTTCTTCACTAACACCGAATTCACGGAATGCCTTTACGAAGTAGCTTCCGTTGTCAGTCACAGTGCATCTGACTTTAGTTTGAATCTTGTATTCCACATGAATTTTGTTTAGTTTTGTTGCAACTGCATCGTAGGTGTGTCGACCTTTAAGGCGGGTGCATGCCAAAGCTGCAGAATGTCTCTCTAGCGTGTCCTTGTCAATCCAATGACATGTCACTCCGAAGAAGCTATGGCTTTGTGCTGACCAAATGTCTGCTGTGGTGCAGACAGTGTCCACATCAATAAGCTTGGAGATTACAGATTCTTTGCAAACTCCCTATCAATCCGCTGCATCAGGGTCTTTTGACACATTGGTTTTCTCCTGCCACTAAGACCCTCAACCAGCTTTCGGAATGATGGCTGCTCCACTACTGAAAAGCACTGTACATCATCAACCACAAAATCAAATACCAGTTTGTTCACACATTCCTGTGACACGCTGAACCCTGTCACTATCCTTGCTTGCTTCAAAGAGGGTTGAGAAGTCACTTGGGTAGAGGTTGCCAGTACATCAGACTGATGTCTTGTACATCAGACTGATGCGATGTATCATGCATCAGCAGAATGCTTGGATGTCTCCTCTGAAAAGAAGAAATATTTAATTAAAATGTATTACATCATGAAATCTTGTCTTCCACTTAATTACAAAACAGGACAGAATCATTTAAACAACAAGTCATAACATTAATATTAACACTAATGCTATTATTATTATTATTTATTATTATTATTATTAGTAGTAGTAGTAGTAGTAGCCGCCTAGTAGTAGCAGCAGCAGTAATAAATCGTGGTCATAATTTACACAAAATTAAGGAGCAGACATTTGACCAGTAGGTGGCGCATCACGATTGCATTTACACTTTACACTCGGGAAAATGTGTGGTTACATTTTTTCTGTCTATTCTTCATTAGGATATGATATTTCATCTGATTATGTCATCACTACTCTGCTAAAGTCAATTTTCAATCACAAATCATGAAGTAGCCTAAAACCATGCCTTCGAGCCAATATAAAGCATGGGGTTAGCAGAGTGGCAAGGCGCCCGGGGGGGTTATTAGCATCGCTCAGGCGTTTGTTAGCTAGCAAACTCTCAATGACATACAGCTATAGCAAGTCAGGAGTGCTAACATCAGATCCAACATGAATTAACTAACAATATATCGATATGTAGCCTATTGCATGAGAATAGTACATTAGATTTTAATGCAAATAGGAGGGGAAGTGTGGCATATATGGTTCAAAGATCTCCTCAGCTATGGATAGCTTTCTAGAGTAGCTAGCGTAATGTTCCCATCCCCCATCCCATTATCTCTAGCCGCTTTATCCTGTCCTACAGGGTCGCAGGCAAGCTGGAGCCTATCCCAGCTGACTACGGGCGAAAGGCGGGGTACACCCTGGACAAGTCGCCAGGTCATCACAGGGCTGACACATAGACACAGACAACCATTCACACTCACATTCACACCTACGGTCAATTTAGAGTCACCAGTTAACCTAACCTGCATGTCTTTGGACTGTGGGGGAAACCGGATCACCCGGAGGAAACCCACGCAGACACGGGGAGAACATGCAAACTCCGCACAGAAAGGCCCTCGCCGGCCACGGGGCTTGAACCCGGACCTTCTTGCTGTGAGGCGACAGTGCTAACCACTACACCACCGTGCCGCCCTAGCGTAATGTTGTGAAATGAAAATATGGATCTAAAATAGGCATACATTTTCATTTGGACACACTATAAGCGTGTGGAACGGTTAAGATACAGAACGGTCTCTGTATGGCTCTGTGAAGGTAGTCTTGGCAATTCCCTGCTTAATTTGATTTTTCGTTTGCAGTTATAGTAAGCAGCACTTACCTCTAGATATTTCTTAGAATAGAATGCCTTTATTGTCACTATACACATGTACAATGAGATTAAAGCATCTCCAATAACAGTGCAAACAGCGTGTAGAGGGAGAGAGAGAGGAAGGGGGGAAGGGAAAAGAGAGGAAAAAAGGGGGGAAGGTGCACAGTCTGAGGTGTATGTGTTGTGTTACACATTATGGAGTGAGGTATTGCACATATAAAAAGTATTATACAGAGACAATCACATTGTAAATTATTGCACGAGAGAGTCACATTACAAGATAAAATATTACACATTATGAATTATTGCAAGGTAAGGTGCACAGACTTGAGGTATATGTGTTGTGTGTAAGGTGCACAGTCCTGAGGTGCATGTGTTGTGTGTAAGGTGCACAGTCCTGAGATGTATGTGTTGTGTGTAAGGTGCACAGTCCTGAGGTGCATGTGTTGTGTGTAAGGTGCACAGTCCTGAGGTGCATGTGTTGTGTGTAAGGTGCACAGTCCTGAGATGTATGTGTTGTGTGTAAGGTGCACAGTCCTGAGGTGCATGTGTTGCGTTTCACATTTTGGAGTGTGGTATTGCACATTATAAAAGTATTGCATAGAGAGTCACCTTATAAAGTACTGCATATTTATAAATTAGTAAAATAGTAAAATAAAATAGACTATAAAGTCAGAGCATATCCGAGTTCAGGGCGGTTATGGCTTTTGGAAAGAAGCTGTTTTTTAATCTATTTGTCTTTGCCCTGATGCACCTGTAGCGCCTCCCTGAGGGCAACAGGTCAAACAGATCAAAGCCAAGGTGGGAGCTGTCCTTGATAATATTCTTAGCTCTGCTAAGGCAGCGGGAGGTGTAAATGTCCATCAGGGAGGGGAGAGGGCAGCCAATGATCCTCTGTGCTGCCTTTACTACCCTCTGGAGCCTCTCCCTGTCTACAGCAGTGCAGCTGCCGTACCATACTGTAATACAGTACGTCAGTATGCTCTCGATGGATGAGCGGTAGAAGGTCAGCAGCAGGTTGGAGCTTAAGTTGTACTTCCTGAGGACTCTCAGGAAGTGTAGCCACTGCTGAGCCTTCTTAATGACTGCTGTAATGTTCTCTGACCAGGAGGTGTCGGCGGAGATGAGGACACCGAGAAGCCGGAAGGTGTGGACCCTCTCCACATACTCGTTGTTAATGTAGAGGGGGGCTAGGTCGGTGCTGTGCTTCCTGAAGTTAACAATGAGCTGTTTGGTTTTCTTGGTGTTCAGAGCGAGGTTATTTTCTGAACACCAGGCTGCCAACTTCAGGACCTCCTCTCTGTAGGCTGCCTCGTCTCCCTTTGAGATGAGTCCGACCACTGTGGTGTCGTCAGCAAACTTGACGATAAGGTTGTTGTTGTTGTGGGTCGGACTACAGTCGTGGGTGTAGAGGCAGTACAGGAGGGGGCTCAGCACACAGCCCTGTGGAGAGCCGGTGCTCAACGTGCGGGTGGAGGAGAAGTGGGGGCCAAGTCTCACAGTCTGGGGCCGGTTAGTAAGGAAATCCTTTAACCAGACACATGTGAGAGGGGGGAGGCCGAGAGTGTCCAGTTTTCTAATAAGGATGTCCGGGATTATTGTATTAAAAGCTGAACTGTAATCCACAAAGAGTATGCGGACGTAGCTCTGCTGTTGCTCCAGGTGATTTAGCGCAGAGTGGAGAGCTACGGCAATGGCGTCCTCTGTGGATCTGTTTGTGCGATATGCGAACTGGTAGGGGTCGAAGTCTGGGGGGAGGTGGTCCTTCTTGAGGTTCGACATGGACATTTTCGATGTGGACAACATCTTGACAGCGGGCAAACAAGCATTGCATTGCACAGTTAAATTTATGCCCTTTTCCGTGACATATCGGAAATGTTTTCTAAATTTCCAGCAGTGGAATGCATTTTTTTTTTTTTTTTAAAGATATTTTTTTGGGCTTTTTGCACCTTTATTGGATAGGACAGTGCAGAGACAGGAAATGAGCGGGAGAGAGAGAGACGGGAAGGGATCGGGAAATGACCTCGGGCCGGAATCGAACCCGGGTCGCCCGCATTCATGGTATGGCGCCTTAACCACCTGAGCCACGACGCCCCCTGTGGAATGCATTTTTATGTGATATTTCTGGTAGTATGGCAACTGAAATTGAGGTCGCTGCATGCACAGGTAGGAGAGCCTATCAGAAGGTCCAGAATGGCTATCAAAATATCGGCTGTGGAGGGAAATGGCAAAGAAGGATGTTTATAAGGAAAACGTGCGAAACAGTAAAAATATTATTATTTAATATTTTGGCAAGGTTTTACTGACAATATTCAGATATAATTCAAATTGTAATTCTGAATATTTTCATAAGTAACTGTAATTGAATTACACATTTTTCTCCAGTAACTGTAATGTATTACTGTTACATTTATTTTGTAATTAAATTATGTAACGCCGTTACATGTATCTCGTTACTCCCCAACACTGTCTCTCTCTCTCTCTCTCTCTGATGAAAAAAAATGACACTAAAGCTTATTTTTTGTCCGTCTTGCTTTTGATCCCTTTTTGCAACAAGACTGCAAACTTTTCCTGTAGTGAGTGTCGGTCATGAATGAGTCTATGTGCTAGTTTCTTTTTTTCATTAATTAATATGAGTTAATGAGCAACATCGTGGTGCAGTGGTTGGAATGGTCAACTCACAGTGGGAAGGTTCTGGGTTTGAACCTCATGCTTGACTAGGGCCTTTCTGTGTGGAGTTTGTATGTTCTCCTCATGCCTGCATGGCTTTCCTCCGGGTGCTCCAGTTTCCTGCCACGGTCCAAAGACATGCAGATTGGGTCAACTGGCTACTCTAAATTGCCCATAGGTGTGAATGTGAGTGTGAATGGTTGTTCGTCTCTGTGCTAGCCCTGCAATAGATTTACAAAGTGCCCAGGGTCTCTCTGCCAATCTGCCCAATGTCTGGCCTGAAGTCAGCTGGGATTGCCTCCAGCTTCCGGATAAACAGTATAGACCCTTTTCAGTCACGTGACCTTCGTAAACGCGACCACCATTTTGGACATGTAGCAGACTTCGGCTCGAATTGGTTTGAATGCGAGGAAGGCGACAAACGGAGAACATACAAGAAAAAGGAGCGAGATGCAGAAAATACCTTCGCTATCCAGCGACGTTTACAGGGCGCGCAGAGGGAGAAATAACAACAGTAACGACACATTAGCAACGCCGTACAGAAATAACGGTTTATGGCACAGACCCTTTCGGTTCTCGCTCATCTAGCTGCTACAATGACTGCTTAGACTGCAACAATAATACCTAACACACATTTAAGTATCCGTCGTAAAGACGTGAAACTCATCGAGTGACGAGTGTGTTCATTGATAAGCTAACACAATCTAAAAGTAGACATACCATCACACTGCCCTGGCGCTGTGTACAGTTTACCTTCTATGGTTTGTGCACTGGCTATTTGCCATTACTTTCTCCAACCCAGTGTTAGAGATTACAGGGAACGACCTGGATTTAAGAGACAAATACATGTTCCTCTTGTTTTGAACACTTAGCCCATGTTTACATTAGACCGTATCAGCGGATCATCAGATTAACGTTTTTAAAAGCGATTAGTGTGCACACAGCAACACCAATACACGATTCGTCTGCACACAGCAACGCCAATACACGGATACGCTCGGCTCCGCAGGCATCCTGCGCTCCAAATCACTCCGCCCTGAACAGCGAGTGCCCTCTGGAGGGTGCGCACTCCGGCCCTGCGCAGCTCACACAGCGCGCGAGTGAAGTGCACGAGCCACGATTCGGGACTGAGCCGCTGTGTGTGTGATCCCAGCGCAGATCACTTACCACTCGCAAGTGGAAGGATGGCAAGCCTAAAGACAATCGTTTTTTTTTTTTGTTACATAGTCAAGAGAGGTGTCGGATCACTGGATCCAGTGTAAATAGCTGCCGGAGCCAACGCCCGAGGTTCCGGAGCGCGCTTGCTCCCCCTCAAATTAAGCGCTGTTTGTAGGACACTGCCTCTGATCTGTCCTACAGTCTACCAACAGCAAAGGAACACAACGCTAGCTAATGTCGTTAGCTAATAGCTACTACAGAAGAACAAAGAGGTTACAATGGGTTATTTTAGCCTATTTGGTTACACACTCGCCGCCACAGAATGTTAACAGCAATGTAATGCCTTTTCTGGCTAATTTTATTCGTCTTACCTCCAACAAAGTGGTCACTGCACAAGCGCTGGTATGCCGAGGGCTGCCAATCTGTTAATGGCGGCTATCCATCTTCTCCGTCGGGATCCGATAAAATGATAACCCTTGCCTTGTTTGTTGATGGTTACTACATCCAGGTGCACAACAATATAGTGGCATGATGGAAGTCTTGCTGAAAATAAACACTTTCTTTGCTGCCGTTCCTCAATGCTGGCTGTGGTAAACTACTGGTAGTACACGTCCAAAATGGCGGCCGCGTTTGTCGTGACGTCACGTGAAAAGGGTCCATAGATAATGGATGGATATGATTGGTTGATCGATCGATAAATTAATTAATTAACCAACCTGGCCTGAAGACAATATTACAATGTTTCACTTTTAATATGGTTTGATGCTGCTGTTTGGCACATTGTAATTTATTTTTTATTTGTTATATGGCTTGGAAACCCCAAGATTTTATTTTTTCTTGTAATTTACCAAGAGTGATTCTCTGGGATTTTATTTTGCCTCTCTTGCCATCCTTCTCACTGTATGTGGGGACAAAATAAACTTGGGTCCTCTTCCAGGCAAGTCAGTAACTGTGCCAGTTGGTATTCCCTTTTTTATTATTGCCCTAACAGTAGAAATGAGCATTTTCATGCGGGTAGCTATTTTTTTTATGACCATTCCCTGACTTATGAAGGTCAACACACTTCTTCCTCATTCGGTTTGTGTGTTCTCTTATCATTCCCATCTTGATGGATGACTAAGGGAATTTGGGCTCTGTCTCACCTCATATTTGTACCTCAGTTAATCAGAAAATCATAGGTTATAGCTTGAAAGTGCCGACACACTCCAAATACAAAAGTGTACAATTTAAATAGGAAACATGCTTCAGTTACATTGTCTCATCTCATTATCTCTAGCCGCTTTATCCTGTTCTACAGGGTTGCAGGCAAGCTGGAACCTATCCCAACTGACCATGGGCAAAAGGTGGGGTACACCCTGGACAACTTGCCAGGTCATCACAGGGCTGACACATAGACACAGACAACCATTCACACTTGCGGTCAATTTAGAGTCACCAGTTAACCTAACCTGCATGTCTTTGGACTGTGGGGGAAACCGGAGCACCCGGAGGAAACCCACGTGGACAACATGCAAACTCCACACAGAAAGGCCCTCGCCGGCCACGGGGCTCGAACCCAGACCTTCTTGCTGTGAGGCGACAGCACTAACCACTACACCACCATGCCGCCCCAGGATTTTTTTATTTGAATAAATTTATTTCAATTAAAGGTTGGATTTTTCAAAAATTTTTTTCAGTGTTAGATGAAGCTACTTCACCAAAAAATGGATTTTTTTTTCTAACTCTTTTTACTAATCTTTATAAGGGGTTTCATTAGTCTTGGCACAGACTGTGTGTATCAGTTTATGTTCATATACAGTGGGGCAAAAAAGTATTTAGTCAGCCACCAATTGTGCAAGTTCTCCCACTTAGATGAGAGAGGCCTGTAATTTTCATCATAGGTACACTTCAACTATGAGAGACAGAATGGGGGGAAAGAATCCAGGAAATCACATTGTAGGATTTTTAATGAATTAACTGGTAAATTCCTCGGTAAAATAAGTATTTGGTCACCTACAAACAAGCAAGATTTCTGGCTCTCACAGACCTGTAACTTCTTCTTTAAGAGGCTCCTCTGTCCTCCACTCGTTACCTGTATTAATAGCACCTGTTTGAACTCATTATCAGTATAAAAGACACCTGTCCACAACCTCAAACAGTCACACTCCAAACTCCACTATGGCCAAGACCAAAGAGCTGTCAAAGGACACCAGAAACAAAATTGTAGACCTGCACCAGGCTGGGAAGACTGAATCTGCAATAGGTAAGCAGTTTGGTGTGAAGAAATCAACTGTGGGAGCAATTATTAGAAAATGGAAGACATACAAGACCACTGATAATCTCCCTCAACTTGGGGCTCCACGCAAGATCTCATCCCATGGGGTCAAAATGATCACAAGAACGGTGAGCAAAAATCCCAGAACCACACGGGGGGACCTAGTGAATGACCTGCAGAGAGCTGGGACCAAAGTAGCAAAGGCTACCATCAGTAACACACTACGCCGCCAGGGACTCAAATCCTGCAGTGCCAGACGTGTCCCCCTGCTTAAGCCAGTACATGTCCAGGCCCATCTGAAGTTTGCTAGAGAGCATTTGGATGATCCAGAAGAGGACTGGGAGAATGTCATATGGTCAGATGAAACCAAAATAGAACTTTTTGGTAAAAACTCAATGTAGCGAGTTTCGAGTGTGGGTGGAGCACAGAGGACGGCAGGACAATGCTTGGAGGCAGATAAATTATTTATTTTAACAACTTTTCAGTCTAAATATTTCCTTCCATACACACACACACGCACACTTGTCTGGTCCCGGGTTGCGCTCCCTCTCCTCTCTCTCTGCCTCCTTAAATAGGGAGCGGGTACTGGGAAAACACACACACAAACAAGTTAATTATCCTCAGGTGTCGCGATTCTGCCACTCACCTTCCCCGGCTCCACCCTCCTGTCACAGACCGGCGCTTGACCACGCCCCCGCTGCCACATACCCCCACCGCCCGACTCAGGCCGGGCGCTCGTCCGGCCCGCAGCCGACTCCCCCCCCCCTTGACGGGAGAGGAAGTCCGCCACGACCATCTGCGCCCCCGGCCTGTGGACCACCTTGAAGTTGAAGGGTTGGAGTGCCAGATACCAACGGGTGATCCGCGCGTTGGCATCCTTCATGCGGTGGAGCCACTGGAGGGGCGCGTGGTCTGAACAGAGAGTGAAAGAGCGCCCCAGCAGGTAGTAACGGAGGGTGAGGACCGCCCACTTAATTGCCAGGCACTCTTTTTCAATTGTGCTGTAGCGCCCCTCACGCACTGACAGCTTCCGGCTGATGTACAGGACCGGGCGGTCCTCCCCCTCCACCTGCTGGGACAAAACAGCCCCCAGCCCTCTGTCCGACGCATCGGTCTGCAACACAAAAGGGAGAGAGAAGTCAGGGGAGTGTAAAAGTGGCCCCCCACACAGTGCAGCCTTTACCTCAGAGAAAGCCCGCTGGCACTGCTCCGTCCACTGGACCGGATCTGGTGCCCCCTTTTTAGTGAGGTCAGTCAGCGGGCTGGTGACGTCCGAATAATTAAGTATAAACCTACGATAGTAGCCAGCCAGCCCCAGGAACTGCCTCACCCCCTTTTTGGTCTTGGGCCTCGGGCAGGCCGCAATCGCTGCTGTCTTATTAATTTGGGGACGCACCTGCCCGTTGCCCAAGTGGAAGCCCAGATACCGTACTTCCACCCGCCCAATCGCACACTTCTTCGGGTTGGCAGTGAGTCCCGCCCGCCTCAGCGACCTAAGGACGGCCCTCAGGTGTTGTAGGTGCCGCTGCCAATCATTACTATAAATGATGATATCATCTAGGTAAGCGGCCGCATAGGTGGCGTGGGGCCGGAGGACCCGGTCCATCAGCCGCTGAAACGTAGCGGGCGCCCCAAACAGCCCAAAAGGAAGTGTGACGAACTGGTGTAAGCCGAACGGTGTGGAAAAGGCCATTTTCTCTCGGGATAATGGAGTCAAGGGGATCTGCCAATATCCCTTCGTCAAATCCAGTGTCGAGTAAAAGCGAGCCGTGCCTAGTCGATCGAGCAGCTCATCAATACGAGGCATTGGGTACGCGTCGAATTTAGACACCGCGTTGACTTTTCTATAGTCCACACAGAACTGGACCGAGCCGTCGGCCTTGGGAACCAAGACCACCGGGCTGCTCCAGTCACTGTGGGACTCCTCGACGATGCCCATTTCGAGCATGGCCTGAAGTTCTTCCTGAACCACCTTTTTTTTGTGTTCGGGTAATCTATAAGGACGGCTCCGCACTACCACCCCCGGGGGCATCTCTATGTGGTGTTCTATGAGGTTAGTGCGACCGGACAGGGGCGAGAACACATCCGAAAACTCGGCCTGCAACTGGGCGACCTCCGTGAGTTGGGTCGGGGAGAGGTGGTCTCCACAGGGGACCGGAGAGGTACGTGTTGCCAATGACCCTTTTTGGACCTCCGGCCCCAGCTCCGCCTTCTCCGGAACTACTGACACCAACGCCACGGGGACCTCCTCGTTCCAGAGCTTCAGCAGATTGAGGTGGTAGATCTGTAGTGCCCCCTCCCTGTCCGTTCGCCTAACCTCATAGTCGACGTCCCTGACTCGCCGTGTGACCTCAAAGGGTCCTTGCCACTTGGCGATTAATTTGGAGCTCGACGTGGGCAACAGGACGAGTACCTTATCTCCCGGAGTGAACTCTCTAAGGCGTGTGCCCTTGTTGTACAGGCGGGCTTGCCGTTCCTGGGCCTGCCGCAAATTCTCCTGAGTTAGGTGGGTGAGCGTGTGGAGTTTTGCGCGCAGATCCATAACGTACTGAATTTCGTTTTTGCTCTGTGAAGGTCCCTCCTCCCAATTTTCCCGCAGGACATCTAAGATGCCGCGCGGCTTACACCCATATACTAATTCAAACGGGGAGAACCCCGTGGAGGCTTGGGGGACCTCTCGCACTGCGAACAACAAGGGTTCGAGCCACTTATCCCAGTTACGTGCGTCCTCACTTACGAATTTTTTGATAATGTTCTTGAGGGTGCGATTGAACCGTTCAACTAAACCGTCCGTCTGTGGGTGATACACGCTGGTGCGGATCGGCTTAATACCCAGTAGCCCATACAGTTCGCTCAGTGTCCGTGACATAAACAAGGTGCCTTGGTCAGTCAGAATCTCTTTCGGGATTCCAACCTGGGAGATGACGTGGAAGAGGGCCTCCGCAATACTGCGTGCTGAGATATTGCGAAGAGGCACCGCTTCCGGGTATCGCGTTGCATAGTCCACCAGAACCAATATAAAGCGGTACCCTCGTGTTGACCGATCTAATGGCCCGACGAGATCCATCCCAATTCTTTCGAACGGGGTCTCGATTAATGGTAGGGGGCGCAAGGGCGCTTTTGGAATGGCCGCTGGATTTACTAACTGGCATTCGCGGCACGCCGTACACCACTTACGGACATCGCCGCGAATCCCCGGCCAATAGAATCGGGCCATTATCCGGGCGAGTGTCTTATCCTGCCCAAGGTGTCCAGCCATGGGATTAAAGTGAGCCGCCTGGAATACCAATTCCCGGCGGCTCTTTGGAATTAACAATTGGGTGACTCGCTCTTTTGTCTGAGTGTCCTGCGTCACTCGGTATAACCTATCCTTCAAAATGGAAAAATAGGGGAAGGACGGGGTGGCGTTCGGCTGGAGCGTCTGACCATCGATTACTCTCACTTGGTGATCCGCACCACCACCCCCACTTCCATCGCTGCACACTGTTGCTGCAGGTGGCCCGGTTCCCCGCAGCGCCAGCAGACCGGCCCGGGCCTTCCCTCTGCAGCTGTGTTCTGGGGCTCACTCACCTGAAGGGGGGAGAGACAGACACAGAAGGGAGAAACGGGAGGGCACCACGGGTGCGGCGGGCCGGCTGGGGTGGAGCCGGCCCCCGCCTCCGCGGTGGGGGAATGGGGAGAGGACGGGACACGGGAGGAGGGGGGAGAGAAAGAGAGAGAGAAGAGGAGAGAGAAGCTGATGACGTCCGCTGTCCTGCCGCCGGAACAGCCGCCAGATGATCCTCCGCCAGTCCCACGGCCTGATCCAGCGACGCCGGGCGGTGGCACTGGACCCATTCCGCGGTTCCGGCTGGTAAGCGGGCGATGAACTGTTCCAGCGCCACCTGGTCGATGATTCCCTCGGCGTCGCGATCTTCGGCCCTCAGCCACCGCCAGCAGGCGTCCCGGAGCTGCTGGCCGAACGCGAACGGGCTGCCGACTTCCTCCATCCGCAGCGCGCGGAAGCGCTGGCGCTGCTGCTCCGGCGTGCGCCCCACGCGCTGGAGGACAGCCCGGCGAAGATCGGCGTAGGCCAGCCTGCGGTCGGCGGGGAGCTGTAGTGCGGCCAGCTGCGCCTCTCCCGTCAGGAGGGGGAGGAGGCGCGCCGCGCGCTGCTCCATCGGCCACCCCGAGGCTTCGGCGACCTGCTCAAACAATGTGATGAACGCCTTGGGGTCGTCCTGCGGGCCCATCTTGGTCACGGTGAGGGGAGACGGGCCCGCGGCCGGGGTGCTGGTGGACCCCACCGCCGCGAGGAGACGCCGGAACGCCTCTCGATCTTCCTGCTGGGCCAGCACCAGGGCTTCGAAGCGGCGCTCCTGCTCCTTTCGGAGCGTGACAAGTGCCTGGTGCTGGCTCTGCTGAGCCGTGGCGAGGGCGTGGACCAAGTCCGCGAACGGGGAGGATTCCATGGGGCTGCTGTGTTGGTGCTCCACCTTTTTCCCGGGTTTCGGCACCACTGTAGCGAGTTTCGAGTGTGGGTGGAGCACAGAGGACGGCAGGACAATGCTTGGAGGCAGATAAATTATTTATTTTAACAACTTTTCAGTCTAAATATTTCCTTCCATACACACACACACGCACACTTGTCTGGTCCCGGGTTGCGCTCCCTCTCCTCTCTCTCTGCCTCCTTAAATAGGGAGCGGTTACTGGGAAAACACACACACAAACAGGTTAATTATCCTCAGGTGTCGCGATTCTGCCACTCACCTTCCCCGGCTCCACCCTCCTGTCACAGACCGGCGCTTGACCACGCCCCCGCTGCCACACTCAACTTGTCGTGTTTGGAGGAGAAAGAATGCTGAGTTGCATCCAAAGAACACCATACCTACTGTGAAGCATGGGGGTGGAAACATCATGGTTTGGGGCTGTTTTTCTGCAAAGGGACCAGGACGACTGATCCGTGTAAAGGAAAGAATGAATGGGGCCATATATTGTGAGATTTTGAGTGAAAACCTCCTTCCATCAGCAAGGGCATTGAAGATGAAACGTGGCTGGGTCTTTCAGCATGACAATGATCCCAAACACACCGCCTGGGCAATGAAGGAGTGGCTTCGTAAGAAGCATTTCAAGGTCCTGGAGTGGCCTAGCCAGTCTCCAGATCTCAACCCCATAGAAAATCTTTGGAGGGAGTTGAAAGTCCGTGTTGCCCAGCGACAGCCCCAAAACATCACTGCTCTAGAGATCTGCATGGAGGAATGGGCCAAAATACCAGCAACAGTGTGTGAAAACCTTGTGAAGACTTACAGAAAACTTTTGACCTCTGTCATTGCCAACAAAGGGTATATAACAAAGTATTGAGATGAACTTTTGTTATTGACCAAATACTTATTTTCCACCATAATTTGCAAATAAATTCTTTAAAAATCAGACAATGTGATTTTCTGGATTTTTTTTTCTCATTTTGTCTCTCATAGTTGAAGTATACCTATGATGAAAATTACAGGCCTCTCTCATCTTTTTAAGTGGGAGAACTTGCACAATTGGTGACTGACTAAATACTTTTTTGCCCCACTGTGTGTGTGTGGGGGGGGGGTGTATGTGTGTGTGTGTATATATATCTCTCATCTCATCTCATTATCTCAAGCTGCTTTATCCTTCTACAGGGTCGCAGGCAAGCTGGAGCCTATCCCAGCTGACTACGGGCAAAAGGCGGGGTACACCCTGGACAAGTCGCCAGGTCATCACAGGGCTGACACATAGACACAGACAACCATTCACACTCACATTCACACCTACGGTCAATTTAGAGTCACCAGTTAACCTAACCTGCATGTCTTTGGACTGTGGGGGAAACCGGAGCACCCGGAGGAAACCCATGCGGACACGGGGAGAACATGCAAACTCCACACAGAAAGGCCCTCGCCGGCCACGGGGCTCGAACCCAGACCTTCTTGCTGTGAGGCGACAGTGCTAACCACTACACCTTCTCCAAACATGATGCTTCTCATTTAAACCAAAAAGTTCTATTTTTGTCTCATCCATCCACAAAACATTTTTTCCAATAGCCTTCTGGCTTGTCCATGTAATCTTTAGCAAACTGCAGATGAGCAGCAATGTTCTTTTTGGAGAGCAGTGGCTTTCTCCTTGCAACCCTGCCATGCACATTATTGTTGTTCAGTGTTCTCCTGATGGTGGACTCATGAACATTGACTAATGTGAGAGAGGCCTTCAGTTGCTTAGAAGTTACCCTGAGGTCCTTTGTGACCTCGCCAACTATTACACGCCTTGCTCTTGGAGTGATCTTTGTTGGTTGACCACTCCTGGGGAGGGTAACAATGGTCTTGAATTTCCTCCATTTGTACACAGTCTGTCTGACTGTGGATTGGTGGCATCCAAACTCTTTAGAGATGGTTTTGTAACCTTTTCCAGACTGACAAGCATCAACAACGCTTTTTCTGAGGTCCTCAGAAATCTCCTTTGTTCGTGCCATGATACACTTCCACAAACATGTGTTGTGAAGATCAGACTTTGATAGATCCCTGTTCTTTAAATAAAACAGGTTGCCCACTCACACCTGATTGTCATCCCATTGATTGAAAACACCTGACTCTAATTTCACCTTAAAATTAACTGCTATTCCTAGAGGTTCACATACTTTTGCTACTCACAGATATATAATATTGGATCATTTTCCTCAATAAATAAATGAGCAAGTATAATACTTTTGTCTCCTTTGTTTAACTGGGTTCTCTTTATCTACTTTTAGGACTAGTGTGAAAAATCTGATGATGTTTTAGATCATATTTATGCAGAAATATAGAAAATTCTAAAGGGTTCACAAACTTACAAGCACGACTGTATATAATGTGCACTGATTACTCTGACACATACATATATATATTAGCCAAAGGCAAAATTAATATCGGTGAATAATTCATGATAATTCATCTTCGTTATTATTCACCGATATTAATTTTGCCTTTGGCTAATATATATATATATATATATATATATATATATATATATATATATACACACACACACATATTTTTTTTAATATATATATATATATATATATATATATATATATATATATATATATATATATATATCCAGCCACTGGGGGTGCATAAGCGTACTCTTGGCGCCGGTCCCAAGCCCGGATAAATTGGAGAAGGTTTCATCAGGAAGGGCATCCGGTGTAAAACTGTGCCAAATCTAATATATGGAATGAAAAGAGAAATACCATACCGGATCGGTTGAAGCCCGGGTTAACAACGACCGCCTCCGGTACTGTTGGTCAACAGGGTGCCGGTGGAAAGTATGCGACTGTTGTGTCAAAACGGAGAAGAAGAAAGAGAGGGGGTAGGCGTGTTAGGAGAGAGCGTGAAAGATGGAAGGGAAGGAGCTTAGAATTGAGGGTAGGAACACTGAATGTGGGAACATTGACTGGCAGAGCGAGAAAGTTAAAAGGTATGATGGAAAGAAGGAAGTTGGACATTTTTGTGTGTTCAGGAGATGAGGTGGAAAGGAAGCAAGGCCAAGAACATTAGAGGTGGATGCAAGTTGTTTTATTATGGAGTCAATGGAAAGAGAAATGGTGTTGGTATTGTTTTGAGGGGAGAGTTGGTCAACAGTGTGATTGATGTGAAGAGGGTGTCAGAGTGATAGGCATGAAGTTGGAGATGCAAGGAGTGGTAATCAATGTTGTGTGTGCGTATGCCCCACAGGTTGGATGTGAGAATGAAGAGAGAGAGTCTTTCTGGGAAAAGATGGATGAAGTGGTAGAAAGTATACTGAGGCAGGAGTGCGTGCTGATGGGAGCAGATTTCAATGGACATGTTGGCGAGGGAAACAGAAGAGATGAGGATGTGATGGGCAGATATGGTGTGAGAGAGAGAAATGTGGAAGGCCAAATGGTGGTTAATTTTTCAAAGAGGATGAATTTGGCAATAGTCAATACATACTTCGAGAAGAAAGAGCAGCACAGGGTGATGTTTAAGAGTGAAGGAAGATCCACACAGGTGGACTACATACTCTGCAGAAGGGGTAACCTGAAGGAGATTGGAGACTGTAAAGTGATGGCAGGGGAGAGTGTAGCTAGACAACGTCAAGTGGTCATGCGCAGGATGAGCTTGAAAGTGAAAAAGAGGAAGCATGAAATAGTAGAGCCAAAGATTAAGTGGTGGAAACTAAAAGAGGTTGAACATCAGAAGGAGTTTAGGGAAAAAATGAGACGAGCATTGAGTGGAAATGGTAGTCTGCCAGAAGATTGGGATACTACTGCTATACTAGTAAGAGAGGCAGCAAGGAAGGTGCTAGGGTGGTCATTGGGAAGGAGGAAGGAAGACAAGGAGACATGGTGGTGGAACAAAGAAGTGCAGGAAATTATTAAAGAGAAGATGCTAGCAAAGAAGAATTGGGATGATCAGAGAGACGAGGAAAGCAGGTGGTTATACAGAGAGACGAGA
The DNA here is from genome assembly GCF_027579695.1 of Neoarius graeffei. Classification (NCBI taxonomy): domain Eukaryota; kingdom Metazoa; phylum Chordata; class Actinopteri; order Siluriformes; family Ariidae; genus Neoarius; species Neoarius graeffei. The sequence continues at coordinate 54,759,871 of NC_083570.1, read as the reverse complement.
CAGAAGGCAAAAAGAGCGGTAGCGAAGGCAAAAGCAGATGCATACCAGGAGTTGTACGAAAGACTGGAGACCAAAGAAGGAGAGAAAGACCTGTACAGACTAGGTAGGTAGAGAAACAGGGAAATGAGGGATGTACAGCAGGTAAGAGTGATGCAAGATGGAAATGGAAATGTGCTGACAAACAAAGAGTGTGTGAAGAAGGTGGAAAGAGTACTTTGAGGATTTATTAAATGAGGAGAATCCAAGAGAGAAAAGGTCCGATTCATTGGAGACAGCAAATCAGGAAGCAGAGTTGGTTAGTAAGGATGAGGTGAGGGCAGCCATGAAAAGAATGAAGACTGGGAAAGCAGTCGGACCAGATGGTATCCCGATTGAGGCTTGGGGGGGCTGTGGAGTTCCTAACGAGATTGTTTAATCAGATCCTAGAGAATGAGAAAATGCCAAGTGAATGGAGAGTGTGCTAGTCCCAATATACAAGAGTAAGGGAGTTGTACAGAGCTGCAGTAATTACAGAGGGATAAAATTGATGAGCCACACCATGAAGCTATGGGAAAGGGTATTGGAGGCGAGATTGGGAAGAGAGGTAGCAATCTGTGAACAGCAGTATGGGTTTATGCCAAGGAAGAACATGTCAGATGCAATTTTTGCTTTAAGAATGTTAATCGAGAAGTACAGGGAAGGCCAGAGAAAGCTACATTGTGTGTTTGTAGATATAGAGAAGGCATATGATGGAGTGCCGAGAGATGAGTTATGGTATTGTATGAGAAAGTGTGGAGTGAATGAGAAGTATATCAGAGTGGTGCAAGACGTGTATGAGAACAGTGAAACAGCAGTGAGGTGTGCAGTTGGAACGACTGAATGGTTCAAGGTGAAGGTGGGACTCCATCAAGGATCTGCTTTGAGTCCTTTCTTGTTTGCCATAGTGATGGATAGCTTGACGGATGAAGTGAGGCAAGAGTCACCATGGAACATGATGTTTGCGGATGATATTGTGATATGTGGTGAAAGTAGAAAGGAAGTTGAGTTGGGTTTGGAGAGATGGAGGTATGCATTGGAACAAAGAGGAATGAAGGTGAGCAGGAGCAAAACAGAATACATGTGCATCAATGAGAATGGGGATGAGAGTGTAGTGAAGATGCAAGGAGTAGATGTAAAGAAAGTTGGTGAATTCAAGTACCTGGGGTCAACTGTGCAGGAAAATGGGGGCTGCGATGGTGAGGTGAGAAAGAGAGTGCAGGCAGGGTGGAGCAGTTGGAGAAGGATTTTGGGAGTCATTTGTGATAGGAAAGTCCCAGCAAAAGTGAAAGGTAAGATCTGTAAGACCGTAGTGAGACCAGGTGTGATGTATGGATTGGAGACAGTACCCTTAACAAAGAGACAGGAGGCAAAGTCGGAGGTGGCGGAGTTGAGGATGATAAGGTTTGTGATGGGAGTGACAAGGTTGGACAGGATAAGGAACGAGCACATCAGAGGGACAGCACATGTAGAGAGCTTGGGAATTAAGCTAAGGGAGATGAGACTGAGATGGTATGGGCACATCCTGAGAAGAGATGCAGAGCATGTTGGAAGGAGAATGTTGAGGATGGAGCTGCCAGGCAAATGAAAATGAGGAAGGCCAAAGAGGAGATACATGGATGTGGTGAGAGAGGACATGAAAGTGGCAGGTGTGGTAGAGAAGGATGCGGAAGACAGGGAGCAATGGAGACGAAAGATCCGGTGTGGCGACCCCTAATCAGCAGCAGCCAAAAGAAGAAGATACACCAATCAGCCATAAAATTAAAAACACTGACAGGTGAAGTGAATAACATCTAACATTTGATTGTCTCATTACAATGGCACCTGTCAAGGTGTGGGATATATTAGGCAGCAAGAGAACAGTCAGTTCTCAAAGTTGATGTGTTGGAAGCAGGAAAAATGGGCAAGCATAAGGATCTGAGCAATTTTGACAAGGGCCAAATTGTGATGGCTAGATAACTGGGTCTGACCATCTCCAAAATGGCACATCTGTGGGGTGATCCTGGTATGTAATGGTTAGTACCTAACAAAAGTGGTCCAAGGAAGGAACCAATGAACCAGCAACAGGGTTGTGGGCGGACACGGCTCATTGATTCTCATGGAGCACAAAGGCTAGCCTATATGATCCAATCCCACAGAAGAGCAACTGTAGCACAAACTGCTGAAAAATTTAATGCTGTCACCTTTCTGTTTTAGCCAGCAGTAATTTTTTCAGCAGTTTGTACTACAGTAGCTCTTCTGTGGGATTGGATCTTCTGGGCTATATTGGACCCCTTAGCTCAGAGCCTGCCATCCTCCCAGGCTTGGCCTAGAGGCTGTATCTCTTCAAATGGCCATTGGCATTCCCTTGCTGGGTCCTGGACCTGTGCGGAATCTAGAAAAAGAAGTCCTGTATAGACAAGAACCAGTGAGTAACACAAACATTGGTATCTTTTTGGTGCCTGCCATCCACTGAAGTGGGGCATGCTTGATGACCAATGTCAAATGACAACTGGACAACTAATATTTTAACTGAGTTATTGCCCACCTGATGGCCAGGGCTTCTCTCTCCCCAGCCGCATAGTTCTTTTCAGCTTGGTGTAGCTTGCTTGCAGCTCATGTACAGCACAGGATGTTCTTCACTTTTTATGACCTGTAAGAGCATGGCATCCAGGCCCATCTCCAAAGCATCCATCTGGACAATTAATGGTAGGTCAAAGTCCAGGTTTTAGAAGATGGGGCAGTGGTGAGGGCATTTTTCAGGGCCTGGAATGCCTGTTTTGTCTGTTTAGGCCACTTCACCTTCTCTGGCTCTGTTAGGACTAGGACTGTTTTGGCCTCTAGAGGCCGCTGTTATTTCCTTTTCATGTCGTGTTTATTTTGGCCTCTAGAGGCCGCCACTGTTCCTGTGTTTTGTGTTTTTTGTTAATTGCCTGTTTGTCCTGATTATCTTCACCTGTGTCCTTAATTAGTTTGTGTATTTATACCCCTGAGTTCAGTCCTCTTGTCACGGAGTCTTTGTGCTGTTATGTTTATCTCCAGTTTCCTGTGTTTCCTGTGTTTACTGTGTTTTTTGATCTTCTTAGCTTTTGAATTTTTGCACTTTGCTTTTCTTTTGGATTTTACTCTTTGGTTTTTTTTTTGTCTTTTGTTTTGCCCTGTATATAGTGTATATAGTTTAAATAAACCTTTTGATTCTTTTTCTACTTCCGCCTCACGCCTCTGCATTTGAGTCATCCCCCTGGTGGCCTAGTGGGGGTTTGCTGGATTATCACACCAACGAACCAGGTTCGAATCCCAGCAAAACCCTAACAGAAAGACTCCGTCATGACCGACTCAGCAGAGGCTGCTTCAACTGTCTACCCGGCCAACCTTCAGGGAATTATGGCAGCTTTGACACGCTTCGGAGCGACCATGGACGCTCATGGACGTACGCTCACCAGCCAACGTGAGGCCCTCGCTCGCCACGAGGAACTGCTTCAGCAAATTGGGAAAACCCTGGCACAGCTGACATCTCTGCCTGCATCTCCTGCTCCTGATCCAGTTCCTGCTCCTGATCCAGCTCCCACTCCTGCTCCAGTGCCTCCTGCAATGCTGCCTTCTTCACCTCGCGAACCCAGCCTTCCTGCACCACAGAGGTATGACGGCAAGCACAGTGAGTGCCGAGAGTTCCTTACCCAGTGTCAACTCACCTTTGAGCTTCAGCCTACCACCTACACTACGGATCGCCGCAAGATTGCCTTTGTGATCACCTTATTAGCTGGTAAGGCGCGAGCCTGGGCTACTGCTATCTGGCAAAGACAGGGACCTGAGTGCTTTGATTTCCAGCTGTTTTCTGAAGAGATGCTTCGGGTCTTCGATCAGGCAGACATCAGTACCGACGCAGCCCGAAAGCTCATGTCCATCCGGCAAGGAGGAAGCGTCGCAGATTACGCCATCTCGTTCCGAACACTCGCAGCAGTAAGTGGATGGAACGAGACTGCCCTGGTGTCAGCCTTCCACCATGGTCTGTCTGACCCCATCAAGGACGGTCTGGCCTCTATTGGATGCCCAAGTGACCTCGAAACCCTCATCTCACATGCTATTCGTCTGGACAACAGGATGAGAGAACGCCACCAAGCCTTGAGCCCCCCCAGCCTCCCTACCTCTACCTGGAGACCGTCTACCTCCTTCAGTGACTGTCCAGAACCCATGCAAGTGGGTCGTACTCGCCTCTCCGCATCTGAGAGGGAGCGCAGAAGGAGGGACAAGTGCTGCATCTACTGTGGCAAGCCTGGTCACTTCCGAGAATCATGTCCCGAACTCTTGGGAAAAGGACCGCCCCGTCCAGCCGAGGGAGGGTTGTGACGGGGCCTACCCTCTCTCCCGGACTCCCTGGCCAAGGAATCTACATCCCGGTCTCCATCTCCTGGGGTGAGTCTGTCCACTCTTGTCAAGCTTTGATAGACTCAGGGGCGGCTGGGAACTTTATGGATATTCACTTCGCCCAAAGCATCAATATTCCGACTGCACCTCTTGAAGTCCCACTGTCTGTGTCTGCCCTCGATGGCCAAGCGTTAGGTGATGGAAGAGTCACTCAAGTTACTTCTCCAGTCTTCCTCCAGTCTCAAGGTCACAAGGAAGAAATATCCCTGCACCTGATTCCTTCACCTGAGTTCCCAGTTATTCTAGGCCTTCCTTGGCTTACTCGCCACAACCCTCGCATAGACTGGGTAACAAGCCAGGTTGTGGAATGGGGCCCTGCATGCCATGCCTCTTGTCTGCTCTCTAGCTATCCTGTGTCTCCTGCCGAGCCCCCTGATCTCACCGAGTTATCTCAAGTTCCCACAGAGTACTGGGATCTCAAGGAGGTATTCAGCAAGAGCAGGGCCGCCGTTCTTCCTCCGCACCGGGCCTACGACTGTGCCATCGACTTGCTCCCTGGGACTACCCCTCCTCGTGGCAGACTGTTTTCACTCTCTCAGCCAGAACGCAAGGCCATGGAGGAATACCTCAAAGATGCCCTGGTCTCTGGGTTTATTCGACCCTCCACTTCACCTGCTGGAGCCGGCTTCTTCTTTGTCGGCAAGAAGGATGGGGGGCTCCGACCATGTATTGATTACAGGGGCCTGAATAAGATCACTGTGCGCAACCGATATCCCCTTCCGCTGATGTCCACAGCTTTCGACCTGCTCCAAGGCGCCACCGTCTTCACCAAGTTGGACCTACGGAACGCATACCACCTCATCCGTATCCGACAGGGAGACGAGTGGAAGACTGCCTTTAACACCCCGTCTGGGCACTACGAATACCAGGTGATGCCCTTCGGACTCACCAACGCACCAGCTGTTTTTCAGGCCCTAATCAACGACGTCTTAAGGGACATGATTAACCTATACGTTTTTGTCTACCTCGATGACATCCTTATCTTTTCCAAGACCGTGCAGGAGCACCGCCACCATGTCCGCCAGGTTCTCCAGAGGCTGCTACAGAACAATCTGTTCGCCAAGGCCCAGAAATGCGAATTTCATGTTCCCGAGGTCTCCTTTCTGGGATTTATTGTACGGACAGGCCAACTCCAAATGGACCCTGCCAAGACCCTGGCCGTCCGGGATTGGCCTACTCCCAAGTCCGTTAAGGAGGTTCAGCGGTTCTTAGGATTCGCTAACTTCTACCGCAAGTTCATCAGGGACTTCAGTTCTGTGGCAGCACCCATGTCAGACCTCACCAAAGGGACAGGTGGATCTTATGGCTGGTCTCCTCAGGCAGAAAAGGCGTTCAAAGACCTCAAGGACCGCTTCTGCACGGCACCCATTCTGGTTCTCCCGGACACCTCCCAACCATTCATCGTGGAGGTGGACGCCTCGGACAGTGGTGTCGGCGTGGTGCTCTCTCAACGTTCGGAAGGAAAGCTGCACCCCTGCGCTTACTTCTCCCACCGCCTGAGTCCTGCTGAGTCCCGGTACGATGTGGGGGATCGAGAACTGCTAGCGGTCAAACTGGCCCTTGAGGAGTGGAGGCACTGGCTGGAGGGAGCACAACATCCATTCCTGGTTTGGACTGACCACAAGAACCTGGAGTACCTCCAGCAAGCCAAGAGACTGAACCCTCGACAGGCTAGGTGGGCCCTGTTTTTCAGTCGGTTTGACTTCACCCTCTCATACCGCCCCGGCTCCAAGAACACCAAACCTGACGCACTGTCCAGACTGTTCTCTGCCACTAACAGGGAGAATGAAGTCGGGCCTATTATCCCTGTGTCCCGGATTGTGGCCCCTGTCCGCTGGGGTATTGAGGAGGCTGTCCGACGAGCCCAACGCCAGGACCCCGGTCCTGGGACGGGGCCACCAGGCCTCTTGTACGTCCCACATCAAGCCCGGGCCAAGGTTCTCCAGTGGGGTCACTCTTCCCCTCTCACCGCCCACCCGGGAGCTCGGAGGACCCTGGACTTCCTGAAAAGACGCTTCTGGTGGCCTAACATGGAGAAGGAAGTTAGGTCATTTGTCCTGTCCTGTGAGGTTTGCACCAGAACCAAGAACCCACGACAGCGTCCCCAGGGTCTCCTGCATCCTCTGACCATTCCCCGGCGTCCCTGGTCCCACGTGGCAGTCGACTTTATCACGGGTCTCCCTGAGTCACAAGGTAACACGGTCATTTTGGTCTTAGTTGACAGATTCTCCAAGGCCTGCCGCTTCATACCACTGTGCAAACTCCCCTCTGCTCTTGAAACTGCGAAACTTTTGTTTAATCATGTCTTCCGAGTCTTTGGTCTTCCACAGGACATCGTCTCAGACCGAGGGCCCCAGTTCTCTTCCCGAGTGTGGCACGGGTTCTGCAAGGTCATCGGAGCCACTGCCAGCCTCTCCTCTGGGTTTCACCCACAGTCCAATGGTCAGACGGAGAGGCTCAACCAGGACCTGGAAACCACCCTGCGAGGCCTGGCTATGGATAACCCGACATCGTGGAGCACCTGGCTGCCATGGGCGGAGTACGCCCACAACACCCTGCAGTCATCGGCCACCAAGCTGTCGCCATTCCAGTGCCAATTCGGGTTCCAGCCACCTCTGTTCCCGGACCAGGAGGAGGACGCGGGGGTGCCCTCGGTCAACCAATATGTGAGACGGTGTCGCAAGACCTGGAGCAAGGTCAGGAAGACCCTCATACAGACCTCCAGAACCAACCAGACTCAGGCCAACCGCCATAGAAGACCTGCACACGCTTTCCGCCCTGGGCAGCGTGTTTGGCTGTCCACTAAGGACCTTCCACTGCGGGTGGAGAACCGCAAGCTTGCTCCTCGCTACATTGGCCCCTTCAAGGTGGTGCGCAGGGTGAACCCTGTCTCCTACCGGCTCCAGTTGCCCCGGACTCTGAGGATCAACCCCACTTTCCATGTTTCCCTGTTACGGCCCGTACTGACGTCTACGTATGCCCCTGCCCCTAGGAACCCCCCACCCCCCCGCATCTTCCAGGGGCAGACTGTGTTCACTGTGAATCGCCTGCTTGACTCCCGCCGGGTCCGCGGCGGGTTGCAATATCTGGTGGACTGGGAGGGCTATGGTCCTGAGGAGCGCTGCTGGGTTCCTGCTCGGGATGTCCTTGATAAAGAACTATGTCGGGACTTCCATTCGGCCCATCCGGATCGCCCTGGGAACGTCAGGAGACGCTCCTAGAGGGGGGGGTCCTGTTAGGACTAGGACTGTTTTGGCCTCTAGAGGCCGCTGTTATTTCCTTTTCATGTCGTGTTTATTTTGGCCTCTAGAGGCCGCCACTGTTCCTGTGTTTTGTGTTTTTTGTTAATTGCCTGTTTGTCCTGATTATCTTCACCTGTGTCCTTAATTAGTTTGTGTATTTATACCCCTGAGTTCAGTCCTGTTAGAACCTGTGTCTGTCTCAGTTCAGATGCGTTGACGTAAGAGCGCTCTGGAGCAGGGAGAAAACAAACCACACGAATGAAATCAATCTGGTTTATTCAGGCACTGCTCAGTGATACACAAAAAGAGCAGGGTTTATATACATCAGAAGCTTTCGTGACAAGATAGGTAAGGGGCCCGGGGGCACAAGGTGAACTCGCCAGATAAGGAGTCGTTTTTATTATACATGAAAGAGCAGAATGTACACCCCCTAGAACAGGAGGGTCCAGGAATGTGGTTTCAGCGAAACTAGAAGGTACAGAGAAGAGCAGAAGAGTATGTTCTCGCGGCTATGCACGTTTACCAGGATGTGAACAGGTCATAAGTTCAGTACAGCTATGCACGAGAACACACATACAATCTTACAATCCCCTCTTTTATACTTTGTTTACAGAGTATAACTACAGTTTAGACTCTAATGTATTGGCAGACATAGGGGTGTAACCAGAGTGCGCAACCATCATATTGTAGATCCTATCCATACAGCAACGAAACAGAAAAGGGCCACATATGCAAACGAGAAGACCAATCACCAGTACAGGAATAATCATAGAGATGTATGGGGCCAGTCCCCCAAAGAGGACATGCAGCCACCCCCAGCCCCAAGTAGAGCTGGCCTGCTCGTCCATTTTTAAATCATGGGCTACTTGTCGCATTTTTTCTAGCTGACGTGTAATGTCACCTAAACTCGGATCATCATTAGCGGGGACGAAAGTGCAGCATGAATCATCTACCATAGCACAGACACCACCCTCCTTGGCGAGGAAAATGTCCAGGGCCATGCGATTTTGAGTAGTCATTAAGCGCAATGCTGTTAACTCGACACGGATGCCTTCTATGGCGGCGTTAGTGGCGTTAACGAAGGTAGCCAGACGATAGTGAGTCACTTCCAGTTGATTCCAGACCTGGGTTAGACCGTATTGGGGAACTAATGATTGCCAGAATTTATTCCATTTGCTTTCTAATTGATGTTCGGGCGGCGGGAAGGAATCGTCGCTTACAGAACGCCTGGTGCGCGGACGTCCCGGAGACTTACCTGATGGCAAGACAATCATGATTTTGCTTTTAAATTGTGTTAGACCACAACGTCCGTTCCACATAAATGGAAGGGAGAGATAAACTCCTGTCCCGCAGACCCAATACCAATCATCGCCTAACGGGTCGGTGCCTACTATGTCGGGGGCAATGACAGAGCAGTTCCGGGAAGATGTACATGTGGCATTTTGAAGATAGGCTTCATATGTACTCGAAGAATTATACTCATCCAGGATTGTTCCACAATGCTGTCGGGAGAGCAGTCCTAATGAAAAGTTCGTATTTCCCTGTCGTTCTACACACACTGGGAACACAAATTTTGGTGGTACCTGAGCCGAGAACCCTTGAGGTCGAAACATTTCTGGAATCCAAAACTTCCGCATCGTTCGTATAGATTTTAAGCAATCAGTTAGGTTATTCGACGTGTTCTTGTGACAATTGTGCAAGCCTTTTACCTGCGAGTGGTTAGAAAATTCGGAATGAGTGTGTGTTTGATTAACTGTATACCCTCCCAGACACACCAAAGTTAAACATGAGCGAGCTAACCGTTGTAAGGCGCCAAACGAGCCGTTCTGCGACCTAGGAGCGAGAGACACAGATGCTGAGCTCACAGGCATTAAATGACAGACATAACATGATTCATTAGTATGTTGTTTAGCAGTCCAGTTGGCAAATTGCCAAAAAACGTTGTCCTCGTGGCTGGCTTGAGCGGGATTCCCTGCTCCAAGCACTAAGACCAATACCAGAAGGAAAGTCATACTGGTCACTGACTTTGTTCTTTCTGTGTCCACAGGATGTAGATAGTTGAAGGTAGCCCAGGCTCACGTGTCTTTCAGATTCTTTAGCCCAGAAGTCTGCAGGACTCACCGACCATCCCCTCTTTGTAGATCAGCCGAAACCGGATTATTCCAGATGCTGGGGAGAGGATCCCTGAAAAGGCCGTCAGCTGTTGTCACAACAACCTTCTGTAACACAAAAACCTGTTAGACATCATCATCATAGATTCAATTTACTATTGGAGCCTTCTTGATTCGGCTGGCGTGGATCCACTGTGGAAAAAGGTCAGTTAGTACAGCCGTTCGAGTTACAGCGAGCACATCCGTGGGTTCACTGTAGGGCGGTTCCTCCAAAGGAGCGCCTAATTTCGCAAATTTCTTTACCAACACTTTATCCCCTACCTCAAAGGGGTGAGTGGGTGCCTCAGGAATGGGAGGCCTTTTGGAATTTAGTCTCGTCCAGTACTCATCCAACACCCGCATGAGACCCACGGCGTACTCACTGAGATGTACATCAAGATCACTCGTTCCTATAGCCTGCATACCTCTGCGCCAGGGTGTAGGAAAAGGCCGGCCCATCACGAGCTCGTACGGAGACAGGTTGTCGAGGGCCACTTGAGCGGTCATTCGCATGTCAGCGAGAACTAAAGGCAAAACTTGTACCCAATTTTTAGTACCAGCTTCTTGCATGGCTTTACGCAGCTTACCCTTGATTGTTCTGTTTGCGCGCTCCACAATACCGGAGGACTGCGGATGGTACGGGATGTGGAAACGCCAATGGATCTTTAAGTCTTTACACAGTTCTTGTGTCACCTTAGAGGTGAACGGCGTACCTTTGTCAGAGTCTATCCCTACCGGGAGACCATAACGCGGAATGATTTCTTGCGTCAATTTGTTTACCGCCGTGCGAGCGTCTTCTTTCCCGCAAGGGAAAGCCTCCACCCATCGTGAAAATTTGTCGACCATGACCAAGAGATACTTAAAGGGGCCCTGTTTTGGCATGTGAGTAAAGTCAATCTGCCATTCCTGGAACGGCGTGTCAGGTATGGGAAGGTGCTGATGTACCGCGCCTGGTTTAGATGGATTATTCTGGGCGCACGTTAAACATCTGTCTAGAATGTGATGTACATCGGTGTGTATTTTGTCGATGCAAAATATTTTGGATAAATCCTCCACTACCCCCCTTCGTCCGCGGTGAGTGGGACCATGAAACTCGCGGACGAGAAATGGAGTGCAATGTCTAGGCAAACAAAGGCGGCCCTGAGCATCGATCCGAACGCCGTCAGACGGCTGCGCGCCGCATGAGTCCCAGAAATGGTTGTCTGAGGCCGAAGCGGAGGCCTGGAGGGAGATCAAGTCAATGTCCGGAAGAACGGCACTAATCATACGGCTGGATGAGACCAGGGAGAGAGTAAGCGAAGGCGGAAAAACACCGGAGGCAGCCGCGGCTTTGGCAATGCGATCGGCGAGAGAGTTTCCCCTGATCTCAAAAGAGTCCCCAATACAATGAGCACGAGTCTTAACAATGGCTAAAGAGCGCGGGAGAAGACACGCTGTAATAAGATCAGTAACAAGCGAAGAATGAGAAATGGGCTTACCGTCTGCAGTGGTGAACCCACGCGAAGCCCAAATCCGACCAAAGTCGTGAGCAACGCCGAAAGCGTAACGTGAGTCAGTGTAGATAGTGACGTCTGTGTCCTGAGCAATAACACATGCACGGGTTAGAGCGTATAGTTCGGCAGCCTGAGCCGAGGAGAAAGGAAGAGAAAAAGCTTCAACAGTTTCATCAGGAAGGCGGCACACAGAATAACCACACACGAAAACGCCGTCAGAGGGGCGTGAGCACGAGCCGTCCACAAACAGCGAATCACCTGAAAGTAACGGGGTGGAGCGTAAGTCGGGGCGGATACTTGTCTCGAAAAGAATGCTAGAAATGCAGTCGTGTGTTTCAGAAGGAAGAAAATCATCCTGTGAATTGAGGAGGCGCTGAAGCGCGTGCGCGAGAGAATCAAAGGAGGAGGAGGGCTTAACAGTAAGGTTTTCGGTGGCCAAAAGAATAGACTCGTATCCAGAGCGACGCTGCGCAGATAAATGCTGGGTACTGAGGTTCTTTAAAACGTGCACTACATCATGTGAGGTGTGGAGAACGAGCGGGTGAGACAAAACCAGCCGTTCAGCGTCCGTGACCATGACAGCACATGCAGCCACCGCCCTGAGGCAAGCAGGGAGACCCTGTGCCACAGAATCAAGAGTTTTAGAGAGGAACGCACAAGGCCGCATACCCCCCCCGTGCTCCTGCGCCAAAACCCCAGACGCAGTTCCCTGCTGGTTGCACACATATAAATGAAACGGCAAACGGTAATTCGGAAGTCCGAGAGCAGGGGCCGAGCATAAAGCCTGTTTCAAGGCCCTGAAGGCCGTCAGCATCTCATCAGACCACACCAGGGGCTGAGTCAAAGGGTCCGAGTGCAGAATTGCAGAGCGCAGACACTTGTCATAGGTGGAACAGTCAGGAATCCACTGGCGGCAGTAATTGATAAGTCCCAGAAAAGCCATGAGGGCGTGTTTGGTGGCAGGCACCTGAGTGTCTAGGATGACCTGCACACGCTCGGGGCTGAGCCTGCGGGAGCCCTGGGAGAGATCGTGACCCAGATATCGAACAGTGGGGAGGCAGAACTGAAGCTTAGTTCGTGAGACCTTGAAACCTTCTTGCGCCAGAAGAGAGAGGAGAGCGAGTGTGGCTTTAGCGCAAAGGTCCTCGTCCTCCGCCGTTACCAGAAGATCATCCGCGTATTGGAGCACGGAGGAGCCCGAGGGGAGGCACAAATCGGCCAAGGCGTCCCTAACCACGGCTGTGAAGACCGCAGGAGAATCAACATACCCTTGAGGTAACCTGGTCCAGGTGTACTGCTTACCCCTATGCGTAAAAGCAAACAGGGGCTGTGTCTCACAGCCCACAGGGACGCTGAAAAAGGCAGAACAGAGGTCAATCACAGAGAAAAACGCATGTTCACACGGAATCGAGGCCATAAGAGAGGGAACGTCTGGAACTAATGGGGCGACTGGGATAATTAACTCATTAATCTTACGCAAGTCCTGGGTGAAACGCCACGTGCCGTTGGGCTTCTGCACCGGGTTCACTGGGGTGTTATAAGGGCTGACACAGGGAACAACCACACCTTGCTCTAGGAGAGAACACAGAACATCATCAATGCCAGACAGTTTAGCTGGGGAAAGGGGGTACTGTTTTACATATACTGGCGAAGAGTGTTTAATGACCGCCTCGTAAGGGGTACAGTTAACAAAGCCCACCTCGTCCTTATGTTCCGCCCAAAGAGAAGCTGGAAGGTCAGAAAGAGAGGGTGTGAGGTGGGTAACGGCACAAGCAGCATTGAGAAGGTTATGGGGAAGAGAAAGGGAGGTGAGGGCAAGAGCAGCCGACGAAGTGTCGTCTGGTATGTCAACAACCATGTGTGAGCCACTAAAAGAAATAGAGAGCCCTAGGAGGCTCATGAGGTCCCGTCCAAGCAGGTTAAAAGGGCAATCAGGCATGCAAACAAAGGAGTGAGAAAACTTCAGTAAAGGATCAAGGGCACAAGTAACAGAAAGGGGGGGCGTGCAACTGGAATGGAAAGGAACCCCTTCTATTCCCACAGAGCTTACAGACCGTGTAGATAAAGGACCCGCATATTCCCTCCCCACTGAGGACATGGTAGCCCCGGTGTCGAGTAAAAAAGGATATTCAGTCCCTGCCAGGCATAAAACAATAGTGGGAAGATCTTCGTTAAGAGGGGAGCTGAATAAAAGATTTAACATAGCAACGGTCGGGGTTTCATCGCTCTGAGGGCAGCCCTATGGGCGGGCAGGATCTCTCTGCCCTGTGGGGCTTGAACCGGCGCGCATGACGGGTTTCTCGCGTTCCTGCTCATCTCGCTGTTTCGCATGACATTCTCTTATCCAGTGCCCCTCTTTTCCACAATAGTGGCACTTTCCATTTCTCCTCCCTCCCCCGCCGCGCGGTCCCGTTCGGCGACCCCTCTCCTATCGTCCCTCCGCTCGTCCGCCCGGCACGACGGATAAACATGCTTTATTCGTTTTACAGTCTAAAAGACCATCGCTCTCCAACGTGCGCACCCGCTCCCCGGCCTGACGGAGGACCAGATTATTCCGGTCACTCCAGTGATGTTTTAATACGCTCTGTATTTCGGGGCGACAATTAGACAGAAAGGTGGACAAGAACATTGGGTTCGGGTTTGCCAAATCAAGTTCAAGACCTCCCAAATGTTGCCAAACTTCCCCAAAGCGCTTCCAGAAAGCCGACGTCAGCTCAGAACGCTCCTGTTTGCAATTAGTGACCTGTGACAGGTCTCTATTTGCTTGTTTTAAGGCGAGCAGGTATCACGTCAACTGCTCGCGAAGCTGCTGCAGCGCGTCCGGCGTGTCTTTCCAAAAGAAGGTAGACACGGTGCGCTGGCGAGGGCGACCGTTTTCCCCTACCGGAGGCAATTCCTCCTTAACATTAACAGCAATATCGTTGACGGGGCGGAGGACCTGTACGTTTTCTAACAGGGCCGTCTCATCGTATGCGCCTCCTAATTTATTCTGCAGAATAAACCGGTAGTCGGCTCCCGTTAGCTGACAGTTACGAGAAACATTAATTAACTGATCAACGAAGAGCAGAGGCTTGTCGGGTGACGGAAGAAGTGAGATGATGTCCTTAAGAGCCGACGGGGACGGAGGAGTTATATCAATACCACTGCGCTTTGCAACCCATACACAAGCAGCGTTTTGTGGCGGATAAGGACGCGAGCCGGCGTCTGGACCCACACCATCGGGATTATCCCAATCATCATCATCAGTGTCATCATCGGTGTCGTCACTGCTTTCTTCGTCTTTGCCGGTCTTGGCTGATGCAGGCGCACCTTTTATCCCTCCAGGGCGCTGCCCTCTGTCAACCGTGGGGGGGGGGCACGCAGACACAGCAGCCAGGGACGGATAAATTTTAGGAATCGTTTTTACAGATGACGACGATTTACCAGTAGCTTTTCCGGTCTTACTGTAAGGCGGAGGTTTACTGTCTAACGAGGCTGGAGGAGCAGAAGGAGATTTAGATTTTCCCAACGCCGCCTCCACCGTTTCTGTAGTAACGGGCGCAGATCGAGGCTTCGGGATGGACTTCAAGACTGAACGGGGAGTATAGGCCTGTTTAAAATTATCCCATACCTTTTTCATGTCATACCACTTAGCGTAACCCTCCCGCATATACGGGCGATCCCAACCGGGGTCCCCTAATCCCTCATAAATCATGCGATAGGCTGATGCAAGATAACCAGGATCGAATGTACCTTGACGAGGATAGGAAGGAATTTGAGGGTTGGCCTCAGTCCAACCTGCCAAATTATCGAGCCAGGGAGAAACATAATAAGCAAAACCGCACCTAGTCATCCATTCGGCCGGGGTTTCCCCTGGCGCAGGCTTAGGGAACGAGCTTCCCATCGTACAATGACAACAAACGGATCTGAAGAGGAACAGACAACAAATATAGTACAAATTTGTATAGCGCGCTCTTCCTGGACTCGAACCAGGGAAAACTGTCCTCCGTAGGACACTACGAAACTACTGCCAACCAGGTAGTCAATCAAACATGTCTTACCTGATTGAGAGTATCACGTCGGGGTCACCAAATTGTTAGAACCTGTGTCTGTCTCAGTTCAGATGCGTTGACGTAAGAGCGCTCTGGAGCAGGGAGAAAACAAACCACACGAATGAAATCAATCTGGTTTATTCAGGCACTGCTCAGTGATACACAAAAAGAGCAGGGTTTATATACATCAGAAGCTTTCGTGACAAGATAGGTAAGGGGCCCGGGGGCACAAGGTGAACTCGCCAGATAAGGAGTCGTTTTTATTATACATGAAAGAGCAGAATGTACACCCCCTAGAACAGGAGGGTCCAGGAATGTGGTTTCAGCGAAACTAGAAGGTACAGAGAAGAGCAGAAGAGTATGTTCTCGCGGCTATGCACGTTTACCAGGATGTGAACAGGTCATAAGTTCAGTACAGCTATGCACGAGAACACACATACAATCTTACAAGTCCTCTTGTCACGGAGTCTTTGTGCTGTTATGTTTATCTCCAGTTTCCTGTGTTTCCTGTGTTTACTGTGTTTTTTGATCTTCTTAGCTTTTGAATTTTTGCACTTTGCTTTTCTTTTGGATTTTACTCTTTGGTTTTTTTTTTGTCTTTTGTTTTGCCCTGTATATAGTGTATATAGTTTAAATAAACCTTTTGATTCTTTTTCTACTTCCGCCTCACGCCTCTGCATTTGAGTCATCCCCCTGGTGGCCTAGTGGGGGTTTGCTGGATTATCACACCAACGAACCAGGTTCGAATCCCAGCAAAACCCTAACAGGCTCACCTTTCTTGGTGAGGTCTGAGAGGGGGGAGGCTAAAGAGGAGAAGTTAGGCACAAATCTGTGATAGCATCCAGCCAGCCCCAAGAACACACATATATCTGGTGCTTGGTGGTGGGCTGGAGGTACTTCTGCATGGCCTCCACTTTCTTGTCCTGCAGCATCAGCAGCACCTGACTGATGCGGTACCCTAGGTACTGCGCTTCAGTCAGCCCAAGATGGCACTTCAGGGGGTTGGCGGTGAGCCCAGCTTTCCTCAGTGCCCCTAGGATGGATTTAAGGTGGTGCAGGTGATCAGGCCAGGTGGAGGAGTGGATGATGATGTCCAAGTAGGTGGTGCCAAATTCTTGTTGAAGGAGCAGCACAATATCCATCAGTCACTGGAAAGTCGCTGGTGCCCCATGGAGGCTGAATGGGAGAACACAGTACTGCCAGTGGCCTGACACTGTGGTGAAGGTGGTTTTGGAGTGGGCCTGGGACATCAGGGTCACTTGGGTGGCATGGTGGTGTAGTGGTTAGCACTGTTGCCTCACAGCAAGAATGTTCTGGGTTTGAGCCCAGCAGCAGATGGGGGCCTTTCTGTGTGGAATTTGCATGTTCTCCCCGTGTCTGCGTAGGTTTCCTCTGGGTGCTCTGGTTTCCCCCACAGTTCAAAGACATGTGGTTAGGTTAACATGGGGCAGCCTTGGGCTGAAGTGCCCTTGAGCAAGGCACCTAACCACCAACTGCTCCCTGGGTGCTGTAACATGGCTGCCTACTGCTCTGTGTATGTGTGTGTGCACATTGCTCACTTGTGTGTGCATGCATGTGTTCGCTGCTTCAGATGGGTTAAATGCAGAGGTCGAATTTCACTGTGCTTGAGTGTGCATGTGACAAATAAAGGCTTCCTCTTCTTCTTCTTAGTAAGGCCCAAGGTGGAGATGAAGTGGGCCCTCCTGAGCCTGTGGATCAGATCATCCACTCTGGGCAGGGGGTAGCTGTTGAAGTCTGACACGGCATTGAGTTTTCTGAAGTCATTGCATCATCTCAGACTTCTGTCAGCCTTGGGCACCACCACAATGGGGCTTGACCAGGGGCTGGTGAACTCCTTGATGCCTATTTGCATCATTTGAGCCACCTCCTCCTCCATTACATGATGGCATGCCTCTGGGATGCAATAGGGGCATTGACAAAATACCACCCCAGGGAGGGTCAGGATGTCATGATGTTTCAGGTGGGTCCAGCCTGGCTCTGCTGTGAACACATCTGCGCACTGGTCCAGCAGTTCTCTCAGCTCTTGGCAGTGTCAGCTGGAGAGCTCTTCTCCCAGCTGGACCAGTTCACACCCTGGAGGACCTGGGGACAGAAGGGCCTAGTTTGAGAGCAGAGGAAGGGGTGCAACCCAGAGTTTCAGCAGATTAACTTGGTACAGTTGGGTGTTCTTGTGCTTACCTGGCTGCTGCAGGCAGTAGTTCACTAGCCTAACATGCTCAGCCAATGTGAAGGGACCCTGCCACTGCACAAGGAACTTGCAGTTGGTGGTGGGGAAAAGTAGCAGCACGTGACCACTGGGCCGGAACTCCTGGGACTGGGCATAGCATTTGTAGTGGCAGCTCTGCTCAGTCTATGTGGCAAGCATGTGTTTGCAAATGATGGAAACCACCTTGTTGATGTGCACTTGCATTGGGGGGGGGGGGGGGTCTGGGGGACCTCCCCAGAAAATTTTGAAAAAAGGGAGCCCATTTGGTGGCATCTGGTGACCTTTAGAAGCATTTTATGGTGGTACTGACACTGTCACTTTTTTTACTGTTAACATGGTTGAAAAGGTTGCTACAACAAGTGGAAGTGTGTGATGCTGTGGTTTGCAGCATGGGGTTCACATGAGCAATAAATAAAGTCATTATTTGACAGCAATTTACTCTATAATAATGAAGTTTTATTACCTGAACCACTGCCAGAACACCATTAACCAAATGTTTAAATGAGTTCTGTTGCGGTTAAAAAACAAACAAACAAACAAACAAACAAACAAACAAACAAACAAACAAACAAACAAACAAAAAACCCTACAGACTGCATTTACTGCACAAATGCCACAATCTTGAGTAGTACCTTTATAATTAGGCCTACTTAATATTTCAAACACCTTTAAGCAATGCACTGTGTCAACAACGGTTTCACTTCTTTCCTCTTCTCTGTCTGGCTTTTCTGTCCTACTCTCATTTAACTGTCGAAAATATGAATCGATGAGGTGCTGAGTGCCAATTCACGCCTCTTTTCAGCATGATTGAAATGTGGAGATGTATACCCAGGACACACAAACCATAAACCATGATCTCTCCTGCGCACTGAAGCGTCATGGAACCAGTGCAGCAGCAAAGTGATTGAGGGCATTTGTTGTGATTGGGGATTTCCAAGGGGTATTTCTGATCTCTCTGAGTGCATCATGGCAGCAAACTGGCCCAAAACACTGATTTTCCTTCAAAATATGCCCCAAACATCACAAGGTAGGAATCTGATGTAATTTTTCAATGAGTGTCAGAGCAAAAAAACAGCGTGTCAGCAAATTTAAAGTGTGTCGGCATGAAATTAAAGCATGTTGGCCCCGATATATATGAGAGAGAGCAGCACGGTGGTGTAGTGGTTAGCACTGTCGCCTCGCAGCAAGAAGGTCTGGGTTCGAGCTCAGCTGCCGGCGAACGCCTTTCTGTGTGGAGTTTGCATGTTCTCCCTGTGTCTGCGTGGGTTTCCTCCAGATGCTCCGGTTTCCCCCAAAGACATGCAGGTTAGGCTAATTGGTGACTCTAAATTGACTGTAGGTGTGAATGGTTGTTTGTCTATGTGTTAGCCCTGCGATGACCTGGCGACTTGTCCAGGGTGTGCCCCGCCTCTCACCCATAGTCAGCTGGGATAGGCTCCAGCTTGCCTGCAACCCTGTAGAACAGGATAAGCAGCTACAGATGATGGATGGATGGATAATTTTTACCCTCTTTTGAGTTCAGAAAACCCAAAGAAAATTAAAAACTTGTGCACCAAATTCTAGTGGTTTTTTTTTTTGTTAATTAAAATTGCATGTTGTACATTCTGCCACAGACAAAGAACAGTTCAAAGAAATTACTGAAAGCCCAAATATTGCCATGACCCTCATATCCAAGATGACATTAATGTCACTGTATGGAAACTTCTGACACACACACACAAAATATATATTACACACACACACACACACACACACACACACACACACACATATATATATACACACATACACACGTAATATTACTACTAAAGTAATCGTACAAATGTTAGATTTTTATTTCATGACATCTACACTATCAAGTCAGTTCAAAAAATAATTTAGATTTCCATTCATTTTCCAGCACATAATTAAATCTCATAGAAAAGTATTTATATGTCAGTAAAGAAAGCAGCATTTTACATCAGAGACCACTTTTTGGAGGGGGGAAGAAACAAACAAAAAAATCATGGAGGCTGCTGAGTTTTGGTCCCAAAAAACCTGTTATTTTACACAACAGTTATGTGACTCAGCACTGAGTAAGTACATTGAAAATGTACTAAAATGTAATAAAAAAAACCTGTAACTAAACATAAAGCCACAAAAAATTATTTCTCAAAGATATTAACACGTCCAAAAATTGAGGTCATATTTTAATGCTTAATTGGGAAAAAGCAAAACATTTGAGACGTTTTAAAACCTTATATTTCTAAAAAAGTATTTTATGATGTTTTAAGGATATTTAAGGTTCTATGGCAACCATGATTGTGTGCCCTTTTTTCACATTATTGGAGTCTTTTCATACCTGCTGTGAAAAATATTGTAGGAAAAATGCCAAAGGATATGTACAGTTTAATTCCTGCCACCTTTTTGTTCCCTACACACCCTTTGACCGTTTAATAGTTTCTGTATGTTTCTGGCTCAGTTCCCCTGAAGCACATTGAGGTGGATCTGCAGGTTCAAGGGCATGTAGCAACAGTGACCTCCACCCTGCAGTATGTAAATGAGGAAGAGCAACCCCTGGAGGCTGTGTTTGTCTTCCCCATGCCTTCAGGAGCTGCTGTCTGTCAATTCAGTGCCAAGATTGCAGACCAGGAGATAGTGGCTGAGGTTCAGGAGAAACAGGAGGTGACTGAAGCTGAGCTTTCCTGAAAATGATAAACTAATGATCTTGCCTGTAGTATCCTGTATAGTAGTTAACAGCAATATCAGTGCAGCATGCAATATAAAATATAGGTAGACAGCATGTATCACACTGAGAGGGAATATAACATTCACACACACATTTGCCTCTGTATCAGGCACGAGAGCAGTATGATGATGCCCTGAGTTCAGGTCAGCAGGCTTTTCTGCTGGAGGAGAGTGAGGAGTCTGTGGACGTGTTCAAGCTGAGTGTGGGCTCTCTGCCCCCAGGCCAGCGTGCCACCATCACCTTCACCTTCATCACTGAGCTGAGTGTGCAGGCTGACCATTCACTGCAATTCTGCCTGCCAGCAGTGCTCAACCCCCGCTATACACCAGCAGGTATGAAACACACATACACGCACACACAAGCACATACAGTGCCTTGAAAAAGTATTCATACCCCTTGAACTTTTTCACATTTTTCCACCTTACAACCACGAACTTAAAAGTTTTTTATTGAGATTTTATGTGCTAGACCAACACAGAGTAGCACATAATTGTGAGGTGAAACGAAAATGATAAATGGTCTTCAAAATTTTAAACAAATTAAAATCTGAAAAATATGATGTGCATTAGTATTCAGAACCCCTGCGTCAATACTTTGTAGAGCCACCTTTTGCTGCA
The DNA here is from genome assembly GCF_027579695.1 of Neoarius graeffei. NCBI lineage: Eukaryota > Metazoa > Chordata > Actinopteri > Siluriformes > Ariidae > Neoarius > Neoarius graeffei. Next base: position 54,738,964 of record NC_083570.1, on the reverse strand, counting down.
ATTACAGCTGCAAGTCTTTTGTGGTATGTCTCTACCAGCTTTGCACATGGGCAATTCCATGTAAATGTCAACCTCACCATGCAAAAATAAAGCAACATGTAATACATCAAAACCACTCCCAGAGATATCACCTAGGCCTGTATTTTACAGATGTGAATAAGTTGAACCAATTTGTAACCAACCTAATATGTCACTGTCGGTCTTTCTTTCTTATAATGTAAACCCCAAGCTAAAATCAACTTTGATCATGTACAATTCTATATTATTGCCACAAGCCACAGAAATGTATGCTAAAATCCACAAAACAGCAAAACAATAGCCATCCTAAATATTATTTAAGAACTTTGATAGTTTTAGCTGATATTTAGAGAGTTTTTCAAAGGGTTATGGTGGTTAAATTGCTGATTTTCTAAACATATGCCATGTCTATTTCAGACGCGTCACATCCATAACGGAATTTCGTCACATCCATAACGCTGACTTTTCCTTCCGAAACTCTGCATGAAATACAAAATAATTTAAACAAAGATTTTTTAATATTCACCTTGGACCCCTCTATCAAATGGATATCTCCATTTCGACATTAGGTTTACAATTTCACAGAGTTTGATAAAAATGTACAGTCACCCAAGAAAAGTGATACTTTTTCTGTCACATCCATAACGCATCTTTTATTGGCATTTTCTGGCATGCCCTAGATGTACTATGGGAATTGTTCTAGTTCTATCACTTCTCCAGTATGGTACAGCCTTAAAATATGCAACACCTGTTTAAATACTGGGAGACAATAAAACATGCACTGGGTCATTTGTTGCCATTTTGAGTTCAAGTGTCACGTCCATAACGCTGGAATTGCTCACATCTAGACACTGAAATTTTTGCCCATTCTTCTTTGCAAAATAGCTCAAGCTCAGCCAGATTGGATGGAGAGCGTCTGTGAACAGCAATTTTCAAGTTTTGCCACAGATGCTCAATGGGATTTAGGTCTGGACTTTGACTGGGCCATTCTAACACATGAATATTCTTTGATCTAAACCATTCCATTGTAGCTCTGGCTGTATGTTTAGGGTCATTGTCTTGCTGGAAGGTGAATCTCCTTCCCAGTCTCAAGTCTTTTGCAGTCTCCAACAGGTTTTCTTCCAGGATTGCCCTGTATTTAGCTCCATCCATCTTCCTATCAACTCTGACCAGCTTCCCTGTCCCTGCTGAAGAAAAGCATCCCCATAGCATGATGCTGCCACCACCATGTTTCACAGTGGGGATGGTGTGTGCAGGGTGATGAGCAGTGTTGGTTTTCCACCACACATAGCGCTTTGCATTTAGGCCAAAAAGTTCAACTTTGGTCTCATCTGACCAAAGCACCTTCTTCCACATGTTTGCTGTGTCCCCTACATGGCTTCTGGCAAACTGCAAACGGGACTTCTTATGCTTGTCTTTCAACAATGGCTTTCTTCTTGCCACTCTTCCAAAAAGGCCAGATTTGTGGAGTGTACGACTTATAGTTGTCCTGTGCACAGATTCTCCTACCTGAGCTGTGGATTTCTGCAGCTCCTCCAGAGTGATCATGGGCCTCTTGGCTGCTTCTCTGACCAGTGCTCTCCTTGCTCACTCTGTCAGTTTAGGTGGACGGCCATGTCTTGGTAGGTTTGCAGTTGTGCCATGCTTTTTCCATTTTTGAATGATGGATTGAACAGTGCTTCTTGAGATGTTCAGAGCTTGGGATATTTTTTTTAGAACCTAACCCTGCTTTAAACTTCTCCAGAACTTTATCCCTGACCTGTCTGGTGAGTTCTTTGGTCTTCATGATGCTGTTTGTTCTTCAGTGTTCTCTAACAAACCACTGAGGCCTTCACAGAACAAGTGTATTTATGCTGAGAGTAAATTACACACAGTAGGACTCTATTAACTAATTAAATGACTTCTGAAGGCAATTGATTGCACTGGATTGTATTTAGAGGTATCAGAGTACAGGGGGCTGAATACTAATGCACAACACATTTTTCAGATTTTTATTTGTTTAAAATTTTGAAGACCATTTATCATTTTCGTTTCACTTCACAATTATGTGCTATTCTGTGTTGGTCTATCACATAAAATCTCAATAAAAAAAACTTTTAAGTTCATGGTTGTAAGGTGGAGAAATGTGAAAAAGTTCAAGGGGTATGAATACTTTTTCAAGGCACTGTACTTTACCGTCACATACTAAAGACGCATTATTGAAAAATATGATACACTTCAGTCACATACTCACCTCAATGTAAGACATTATACTGATCAAATAAGCACTTAGCTTAATGGGTAATCTTACTGTTAAATGAATCCTATAATCTGTTTTCTGCTTTATTTTCAGGTACAGGTGGTGGTATAGTATCAGAGATAACATCAAGTTCCACTGGCATTCCCTACTCTCTCTCTTTTACTGCACACATAAACTCGCCAAACCCCATCATGAAAGTGGAGTCCAAATGTGCTCTCGAGCCTCTGATGTTCCTCAACACAGACCACACAAAGGCAAAGGTGTGCGTGTGTGTGTGTGCGTGCGTGCATGTATGCATGTGTGTGTGCACGCAGGGGAGAAACAGAAAATTGTAAAGATTTTTCTTTGTCTAATTTGATTTATCTATCCATGTGAAGCTAAGAAGTTTGAATAAATCTAAATTTTGCTGATTCACTGAATCACAATCGTATGTGGTAAATCACTGCAGGCATCTATATTTCATATCTCTTCTTTGTGGCTAGTATTCAAACTGGACATTCTCCTTTGTCTTTTTCCTACTGACAGCACCTCTGCTACTCCTCTCAGAAACTCAAACCTTCCTTACATGCTGGAATGTTTTAGACTTGGTCTTGAGTCAACCTTCTCCAGCTGTGAACCTTGAGTTAACCCCATTCCACATATCATATCACTTTGTATCCTTCACACTGACCCACCTTTGACCCCTTTTGCCCTCTATCAAACCAAAGAAGTGTTCTTGCCCTGCCCCTTGCTTGTCAGATAGCTTATGCAGCAACTGGAGATTGCTGGGCAAATTGGAAGCATCTGCATCTGATCTATTCATGCTTCTCACCCCCCCCCCCCCCACACACACACACACAACCCTCCACCTCCTCCTTCATCCTCATCCCCCTGACTGCTGATAACTTTGCTACCTTCTTTATTGAGAAGATTGGAAAATCTGCCAGTCATTTCCTTCTCCCCCAATTCCTATACTTCAGTGGTGATTGAACGTTTGTGAACCCTCTAGAATTTTCTAGATTTCTGCATAAGTATGACCTAAAACATCATCAGATTTTCACACAAGTCCTAAAAGTAGATAAAGAGAACCCAATTAAAACAAATGAGATAAAAATATACTTGGTCATTTATTTGTTGAGGAAAATGATCCAATATTACATATCTGTGAGTGGCAAAAGTATGTGAACCTTTAGGATTAGCAGTTAATTTGAAGGTGAAATTAGTCAGGTGTTTTCAATCAGGTGTGAGTGGGCACCCTGCTTTATTTAAAGAACAGGGATCTATCAAAGTCTGATCTTCACAACACATGTTTGTGGAAGTGTATCATGGCACAAAAAAAAAGGAGATTTCTGAGGACCTCAGAAAAAAAGTGTTATTGATGCTCATCAGGCTGGACAAGGTTACAAAACCCCCCTAAAGAGTTTGGACTCCACCAATCGACAGTCAGACAGATTGTGTACAAATGGAGGAAATTCAAGACCATTGTTACCCTCCCCAGGAGTGGTCAACCAACAAAGATCACTCCAAGAGCAAGGCGTGTAATAGTCGGTGAGGTCAAAAAGGACCCCAAGGTAACTTCTAAGCAACTGAAGGCCTCTCCCACATTGGCTAATGTTCATGAGTCCACCATCAGGAGAACACTGAACAACAATGGTGTGCATGGCAGGGTTGCAAGGAGAAAGCCACTGCTCTCCAAAAAGAACATTGCTGCTCGTCTGCAGTTTGCTAAAGATCACGTGGACAAGCCAGAAGGCTATTGGAAAAATGTTTTGTGGACGGATGAGACCAAAAATAAAACTTTTTGGTTTAAATGAGAAGCGTTATGTTTGGAGAAAGGAAAGCACTGCATTCCAGCATAAGAACCTTATCCCATCTGTGAAACATGGTGGTGGTAGTATCATGGTTTGGGCCTGTTTTGCTGCATCTGGGCCAGGACAGCTTGCCATCATTGATGGAACAATGAATTCTGAATTATACCAGCAAATTCTAAAGGAAAATGTCAGGACATCTGTCCATGAACTGAATCTCAAGAGAAGGTGGGTCATGCAGCAAGACAACGAGCCTAAGCACACAAGTCATTCTACCAAAGAATGGTTAAAGAAGAATAAAGTTAATGTTTTGGAATGGCCAAGTCAAAGTCCTGACCTTAATCCAATTGAAATGTGGAAGGACCTGAAGCGAGCAGTTCATGTCAGGAAACCCACCACCATCCAAGAGTTGAAGCTGTTCTGTACAGAGGAATGGGCTAAAATTCCTCCAAGCCAGTGTGCAGGAGTGATCAACAGTTACCATAAACATTTAGTTGCAATTATTGTTGCACAAGAGGGTCACACCAGATACTGAAAGCAAAGGTTCACATACTTTTGCCACTCGCAGATATGTGATACTGGATCATTTTCCTCAATAAATAAATGACCAAGTATAATATTTTTGTCTCATTTGTTTAACTGGGTTCTCTTTCTCTACTTTTAGGACTTGTATGAAAATTTGATGTTTTAGGTCATATTTATTCAGAAATATAGAAAAGTCTAAAGGGTTCACAAACTTTCAAGCACCACTGTACGTATTCAGTCTTTGTATTTCCTTTAGCCCATTTATCTCCACTTTCTACAGATGAGATCTTGCAGATTATTCTGTCCACCAATCCTGCTTGCTGGATTCTATCCCTTCCACAATGCTCCAGACCATCTCACAAGACATGCTCCCCTTCATCATTTCCATCATTCAATAACATCTGGTCATGTACCAACTGCATTCAAGAAAGCAAGGATTATTCCCCTTCTGAAGAAACCCACTCTAAATCCCTCAGATATCAGCAACTACCGACCAGGATAACTTCTCATTTTTCTTTCTAAAATTTTTGAACACGCTGTATACAATCCACTGTATTGAAAGGATTCACATCTGCTCCATACAAACTCTCCACTGATGTCCCATGAGGCTTAGTGCTTGGTTTTCATCTGGTCTCCCTTTATACTTGTCTTAGTGAGGTCATAGCTTTACATGGGTTTTCATACCATTGCTATGTTTGACACTCAATGCATCCTCCATTTCCTCACTCAGACACTCATGTTTCTGCATGGATTCTAGAAAATCTAACCTGATGTATGTGCCTGAAGATTCATCCTCATATTAAGATCTTGTGAGCTCCCTGGACAGCTCTCAGATCTGTCCATCTGTCACTGCATACAAACTTGGGGCAGTCCTGCATAATCAACCATCCTTTTCACATCATATGCCTAAACTGTCTTGGTTTCACGTTTACAAAATCAGGAGGATCTGGATGTTTTTATCCACAAAGGCCACCAACACTGGACCACTGCAACTCCCTTCTAAAAGGTCTGCCCCTGTGCACCATCTAACCCCATGCAACTGATCCCTAATGCAGGTGCATGACAACTCCCCAAGTTCTTCTACACCACCCCATGCTCCATCCTCTGTCCAACTCTAAAGACTCAGAGCTATAATTGCTGCATAGTTAGGTTTTACAAGAGTACTAAATACCTGAATTTTTTTTCTCAATGAGAGATTTCAGTTTTTTTAAAATTTCTGAAAACATGATTTTGTTTTGTCATTATGGATTAGTATATGTTGATTAATTGGCAAAACAGTACATTTCATCCAGTAATCTACACACTTTATTTGGGGAAATTTCTGACAATTCATTTTTTATCTAATGTCACTGAGTAATCAACCTAACCATTTCAAAAAGTGATGTCTTCCAAATCAACAAATTGTCATATTGCATTTGACAATAGCCATCTAATAATGTTTGATCAGATTTAGTCTGCTTTTTAGGTTTGTCACCTTTCAGAAAGATAAGAAAAGTGCAGTGTTTCTTGCAAGTCAAAACTAGATAGAACTCGACGCCAACAGTGTTGATGGGGATGCCTCCGCCTGGTAGACTACACCCCTTATTAAGTTATGACCTCAAAGTAACCTTGACGTTTGGCCTTCATATTCTTATCATTTCATCTTTCTCCCCAAGTGCACAAATGCTGAAAGTGTGGTGAAATTCTTTTTATTAGCCTTTGAGATATTGTGTTCACAAGGTTTTTGAACAGACATTTGACCTCACAGTGATCTTGACCTTTGTCCTTTTGATCTCAAAATCTAATCAGTTTATCTTTGCCCCCAAATGCACAAATGGTGAAAGTTTGGTGAAATCCCTTTCATTTGCTTTGGAGATATTGTGTTCACAAGGTTTTCAGGCAGACATTTGACCTCACAGTGAGCTTGACCTTGTACCTTTTGATCTCAAAATCTAATCATTTCATCTTTGTCCCAAAGTGCACAAATGGTGAAAGTTTGGTGAAATTCCTTTCCTTAGTCTTTGCGATACGGTGTTCACAAGGTTTGGGGATGGACATTTGACCTCACAGTAATCTTGACCTGTGACCTTTTAACCTCAAAATCTAATCAGTTCATCTTTGTCCCAAAGTGCACAAATGGTGAAAGTTTGGTGAAATTCCTTTCATTAGTCTTTGAGATACGGTGTTCACAAGGTTTGGGGATGGACATTTGACCTCACAGTAATCTTGACCTGTGACCTTTTAACCTCAAAATCTAATCAGTTCATCTTTGTCCCAAAGTGCACAAATGGTGAAAGTTTGGTGAAATTCCTTTCATTAGCCTTTGAGATATCGTGTTCACAAGGTTTCGGGACGGACGGACAGACGGACAACCCGGAATCATAATGCCTCCTGCACCTTATGGTGGCGGAGGCATAAAAAGAGATCATTCAAGCAGCTATCAGATCAGCGCCAGAAGGTGCAGCTCTGGACCATGCTTCGAAGTTGCTCTTCCCTACCTTACTTCCAGACTTCAGTTCTCACACTGCACCATGTTCCCCAGCAGCCCCTGCACTTTGTCACATGTGCTTGATTTTGCACACCTGCTTTGAGTTCATGCAGTAATTAGGTCCTTGTTTAAAGCCTTTAGTTTTGTACTTTTTTTTTTCTAGTTACTGTTGTGCTAATTCCATGTTGTGTTTCCTGTGGTTCATGGTCTGGCTCATGGTTCTCATTTGATTACCTTTGCTAAAGTTATGGTTCGTTTAATTAAAGTAGTCAGCACTTGCATCCACCGCCATTTCCTGACAGATAGCTTGACCAGTCATATAGATGTAATGGAACTTACCCTGTGCATGCTGGCTCAGAACAGGCAACTCAATGCAAACCTCTGGACCAGATGAAAGCCTCCCTGAGCCAACTCGTGGCATTGCTCCCCCCAAAAAAATTTTCTATGACTGGTGCATCAATCGAGCAGTCGGCACTCATGCCTGAGCCAGAGACTGACGGGCCTGTCAACAGTGTCTTACTCCTGCCATATGTCAGCATGGTGACCACCGATGCCATGTTCCTGCCAGAGGTCAATGAGATGACCTCCAAGGGCATGCTAATGCTGAACGTCAACAAGGCAACCTCCAATGCCATGCTCCTGCTGGTGGTCAACAAGGCAACCTCTAATGTCATGCCACTGCCAGAGTCCATGTTTATACCCATGCCTTTGTCTGCGCCACTATCTTGGGCTGTGCACAAACCAGAGACCAAAAGGGTGGTCTCCCATGTCCTGCTCATGCCCATTTCTGAGACTGATGGGGCAGTCTCCAATGCCATGCCCAGGCCTGTGCCAGGAAGAGAAGGGTCAGTCTCTAGTGTCATGCCCATGTCTGAGAACTTGTCCAAGCCCATTCCCTTTCCCATGTATGAGCCCATGCCTAAGTCTTCACCCATTCCCTTGCCCAAAGGGTGACCAAAGGGGTGGTCACTTTGTGTCTCCCCTCCCCCAAGTCCCGTGGCAGTCCCCAGCATCAGGCCTTTAGCCTGGCCCAGTGGTCTGGGGCCCTTTCTTGCCAAACTTGGGAGTGTCAGGAGCCATCCTTTAGAGCAGGGGGGCTCTGTCACGCCCATGCCGAAAAGCACCAGGTAGGGTTTCCGAGCTACCTATGGCATATAGACGTGGCAGCTATGGACTTCATTTCCTAGGATTCACCATGAACCCTTGCATGCTGAATGAAAACATTTGTTCTGAATTCTGGACAGTCATAGCTCACTGCACTTAAGCTCACTGCACTTAAGGACCCTGCACACAAGCAGAGTTTGCGAGGTATTGTTTGTGCACACATGCCTATCTATGCTGAGCCTTGGCTTCTCTGTTAATGCTATTCTGGTTTTGTAAACTTGCCTTGGTTCCTAGGTGTTTTGTCTGTTTGCTTGTTTGTTTTTGTGTGTGGGGGGGGTTTGCCTCATTTCTATTGTCTGTCGATTGTCTGACTATTGCCTGATTGTGACCACTATTCTGGATTATGTTTTAGTTTGTCTGCATTAAGTTCCATTAAAATCGCTTTAACCTGCATCTGCATCATCTCTGCCTTCCTGAGTATGACAGCAGCTTGTAATCTATGTCATTTTATCAGCAAGCTTTCTTCAAAACAATAGCAGCAACAGCAAAAGCAACAACAAAAAATATTTTTATCTGCCCATTTTCTGGAACTGTATTCATATTCATTTAAGATGCATCTATTCAATATGGGTAATATATCTGTATTCATGTCAAGAGTTTGCAAGTTGTCTTGGGACAATTTATTGTGGTTACTATGAATTTTCACCTGCATGTTATTGTACAATTGTACAGACAGCAATATTTAAGGTCTTTGTGATGGCTCTGTAGCTTTTTCCACTTAAGTATTGTTTAATAATTTTGTCCCTGAGAACACTAGGAATCCCCTTTACTTTTACCATGATGCTATTTGCTGCTTGAAATCTGACCAAAGAATGGCAACATCTTTTATAATGATGCAAAGTGCAATTTGCATGAGTATATTTATTTTTGCAGCACTTATATCTTGAACATGTAAATGTGAAGATATATCCACTAGAATTAAATGAAATAACAAACAAAAATGTCCAAATATTTATTTCAGGACTCCTCTACTTGTCGTTGTTACGGTAACATTTAAATTTAGCAGTAAATACAGCCACACATTTGCATATAATGTTTAATAGGATTCTGTGTAAGCAGAGATTTTTTTTTTTTAATAAGAATGAGTATTTGTGCTTTTAAGTATGTATACTCTGTGTGTGTGTGTGTGTGTTTAGATAAGCCTTTGTGCAGGTCATAAGTTTGACCAGGATGTCGAGCTGTATCTATATTATCAGAATCCCCATCAGCTAACTGCTATAGTGGAATCTGGAGCTCCCACGGCACAGCCAGGTACAATTTCATCAATCCCTTTTCTAAAATTTGGTGAAAGAAAAAAACAACTGAAAGGAACACTATTTATGGATTTCATAGAATTTTGCACAGCTTTCGACTATTAAAACAAGAACAAAAGCTAAGCTAATTTTGGTTAGTCATATAGCTGGGTTTCCATTGACCTGTTTAATGCGCAATTTGAAATTGGAAATGTGAATTTAGAAAAAAACTCTCAAATGTTGCAAGAAAATGTTATGCTTCCATGATGTGGTGTTTCAGATGATTTAATAAAGAAATATTTTGCAAAATGTACCCCGCCTCTCGCCCATAATGAGCTGGGATAGGCTCCAGCTTGCCTGTGACCCTGTAGGACAGAATAAGCGGCTACAGATAATGGATGGATGGATGGATGGATGGATGGATGGATGGATGGATGGATGGATGGATGGATGGATGGATGAATGAAACACATTTTTCGCATTTAAGTCACACCACATGACATGAAAAGCAAATGGAAATGTTACATTTCTGAAAATAGAGCACATAAGAGCTATTGCGAGAGGGGAAACCCCAGCTTTAATTCCATAACATCATTCAGTGGAAACACTGACCATTCAGAATTGTTTTATTGACTTAAAAAAAACCCAAACAAACAAAAAAACTTGCTTCTATTTTGCGCAGCACTGCAATGGAAATCTGGGTTTAGTTCCTTCTTTCCTTGCTTTCCTTTCATTTCTGTTTATTTCTCCTCTTAGGGACTCTCATGGGAGACCCTGTGGTCATGGTCAGTTTCTATCCAGAGTTTCCTGAGTCAGTGATGTCCTCTATGTCGTCTTGTGGTGAGTTTGTGTTTCTTATGGACAGATCTGGCAGTATGAGCTGCGACATCCATAACGGACCACGTGCACAAGGACGCATGGAGTGTGCCAGGGTAAGACTCAATACTTTACTGTAGCAAGTTTTCTTTGTTCATCATAACAACTTTTGCCATGTAAAAATTATAATATTTTTCAAAGTAATTTAGGTTAAATAAAAAAAAAAAAAAACATTGACTATGTGAATAATGATGTGTTTAGGACACTCTGCTCCTGCTGCTGAAGAGTCTCCCCATGGGCTGTTACTTCAACATCTATGGCTTTGGCTCTCACTATGAGTCCTTCTTCCCGTGAGTAACCCTCACCTGAGCCAGTGAATCTGTAGTATTTCTGTCACTCAATTCATTAATCAGACACAAGTATGGATGAAATGAGATGAAACGATACTGGCCTGGTGGTGGCAACAGTAGCACTGCTGATTCACAGGTCCAGATTTTGAGCACAGGTTTCTGTTTGTGTGGCTTTTCTGTGCATGTTCTCATAGTGTCAGCTTGAGTTTCCTTTGAGTTGTCTGGTTTACTCCCATCTCCCAAAAACATGCCAGTTAGTATATTGGCTAAGATAAACTGACCCTAGATGTGAATGTGTGCATGTTGATCTCTGAAGGACTGCCATCCAGGGTGTATCCCTGCCTCATGCCGGGTGTTCCTGGGATTAACTCATGACCCTGACCAGGATAAAGTGATTACTGAAAATGAATGCATGAGAGTGATACAGAGCTGATTACACTGCAAAAGAAATGATATCTTTGTGAAAATATCTTGAAAATAGTTTAAACTATCTAGCATTTCCTATTAGAATAATACAAAACACCAATTCTGAGATTATTAAACCCAGTTCTAGATTGCAACCAATTTATTCTAAGATGTCTTATTGTGGCAGCGGGGGCGTGGTCAAGTGTCGGTCTGCAAATGGAGGGTGGAGTCAGGGAAGGTGGGTGGCCATGGCAAAGGTGTTGGATACAAATTGTGCCAGAGTTACCAGAACACCAAGTCAAATCATTCATGGAATGCCGTGCGTTTGGAGGATCACTGGTATCTGCTGGATGCCTGCTGGGGAGCTGGGAGTGTCCAGGTTGGGGAGAGCTCCCTTCCTCTGCTATCCCTCTCCTCTTGTAGGGCACGGTCACTGGGGAAGACACACAAACACAGCTTAATTCCCATCAGGTGCAGTGATCCTGCCACTTACCTTCCTTGACTCCACCCTCCATTCACAGACCGACGCTTGACCACGCCTTCGCTGCCACACTTATCAAGTAAAAATATCTGTCCATGCAGCAAGATAATTTCACTAGTATTAAGTAATTTTCTCCTCAAATTCAGTTTTAAATTTTTTGCAGTGTAGATGTGATGAGTCACAGCTTTGCTGTGTTTGCTGTGTGTTTCACTGTCTTTAGGAAAAGTGTCCAGTACAGTCAGGACACTATGGAGCAAGCTGTGAAGAAAGTAAAGGAGATGCAAGCAGACATGGGGGGCACAGAGATTCTGCGACCTCTGGAACACATTTACAAACAGCCGTGCATCCCCAACCACCCAAGACAGGTAATATTCTTCACCCAAAGCTGGAACTTCTGGACTTTTTTAAACTGATGTAACAATAAAACCATGAAACTTGTATCAAAGAGCTTATTTGCTGACACGACTAACACTACCTTTTACATTTTAACACTACTCAATAGATGGTTTCTTTTATATTGTATTTATATTTAAGCTGTCTTGTTATTGTCTATCATTTCATTTAAAAAAAAACACTCAGGAGCAAAATGTCCATCAGCTATTTCCTTTGAAAATGATTGTTTTAAAGGGTCTTTCGAAACAAATCTTTTTCACTTTAGTTTGAAAAGACCCAGTAAATGGCTGCCATAGGGACATTACCTTTGATGTCCCTTGCATAAGGTTTAGCACTGACTGCAGAATCTATAGACCCTTTTCAGTCACATGACCTTCGTAAACGCGACCACCATTTTGGACATGTAGTGGACTTCGGCTCGAATCAGTTTGAATGTGAGGAAGGCGACAAACGAAAAACATAAAAGAAAAAGGAGCAAGATGCAGAAAACACCTTCACTATCCAGCGACGTAGGGCATTTACAGGGCGAGCAGAGGGAGAGGTATTTGCAAAAATTGAGGTTAGCAGGCTTAGAGAACAACGTTTACCTGCTTCCACCAGGATTGTTCACTGACGTATGCTCCGGCTTGCTCCCCCTCAAATTAAGCAGCGCGCTCCGGAACCTCGGCCGGAGCACTCCGGGAGCAAGCCGGAGCGCGCTGCTTAATTTGAGGGGGAGCAAGCCGGAGCGCGCTCCGGAACCTCGGACGTTGGCTCCGGCAGCTATTTACACTGGATCCGGTGTAAATAGCTGCCGGATCATAATTACAGTAAACTAGTAAATACAGTAAAGGAAAAACTTGAGACTGAAAGGTTTTAACAGTCATCCAAATGACTGAACATAAACATTGCTACAGTAACATATGTTGTTGACATTAGCTAGTCAACAATAGCTACTACAGAAGAACAAAGAGGTTACAATGGGTTATTTTAACCTATTTGGTTACACACTCGCCACCACAGAATGTTAACAGCAATGTAATGCCTTTTCTGGCTAATTTTATTCGTCTTACCTCCAACAAAGTGGTCACTACACAAGCATTGGTATGCCGAGGGCTGACAATCTTTCCTGTTAATGACCGCTATCCATCTTCTCCGTCGGGATCCGATAAAATGATAAACCTTGCCTTGTTTGTTGATGGTTACTACATCCAGGTGCACAACAATATAGTGGCATCATAGAAGTCTTCCTCAAAGTAAAAACTTTCTTTCTTCCGTTCCTCAATGTTGGCTGTGGTAAACTACTGGTAGTACATGTCCAAAATGGCGGCCGCGTTTGTCGTGACGTCACGTGAAATGGGTCCATAGTAAATGCCAGAGGTCTTACTTTATGACTGAGACAGTGGCTTGTCTAGAACATAAGCCGCTTGACTAGACATTGACGTACCACTGGAAAATGTACTTTCCTGCATTAATGTTGCCATCACAGAAGTGTAAGTTACCTTTTCCAAGGTCACTGACACAACCCCATACCATGACAGACCCTGGCTTTTGGATTCGTTGCTGGTAACAGTCTAGATGGTCCTTTTCGTCTTTGGTCCAGAGGATACAGAATCCATTTCTTACAGAAAAGACTTGGAATTGTCTGACCAAAATACATGTTTTCACTGTGTGATGGTCCATCCCAGATGCCTCCAAGCCCAGAGAAGTTGATGGTGCTTATGGACGCGGTTAATATAAGGCTTCCTTTTTGCACAGTAACGTTTTCACTCACATTTGTGGATGTAACTCTGTGCTTGACAAAGGTTTGCCAAAGTAATCCCAAACCCATGTGGTTATATCAACTATAGATGAATGACAGTTCTTGATGCAGTGCCGTCTGAAGGATCGGAGATCACGGGTGTTCAGCTTAGGCTCGAGACCTTGCTCTTTATGCACTGAAATTCTTCCAGATTCCTTGAATCATTTAATGATATTATGTACTGTAGAAGGTGAAATATCCAAATCCCTTCTTCTCTTTCTTTAAGGAATATTGTTTTTAAACATTTCAATAATTTTCTCATGCATTTGTTGACAAACTGGAGATCCTTGACCAATCTTTGCTCCTTAAAGACTAGGTCTTTCCTGGATATGGCTTTGGAACCAAATGATGATTAAAATCATCTGTTGACATCACCAGTTTCGAATCACATCATTATTTAATTGTTTTACCTCATTACTTGCCCTAAATTGCTCCTGTCCCAACTTTTGAATGTGTTGCAGGCCTGAAACACAGGAATGGATGTATATTAACAAATGAAACAAACTTGACCAGACAAAACATGAAATATCTTGAGTTCGTATTGTCTGCAATGAAATACAAGTCAAAGTAAATTTAGAAATCACTGCTTTCTTTTTTTTTATTTACATTTTCCCATCACAACATTTTCTTTTTTGGGGTTGTAAAAGAAGCAGTTGCAAAATACTTTTTGTCATCTTTACTAATATTACTTTGCCTGAATGTTTTCCAATTTCTTCTCTCTCCTTTCAGTTGTTCATATTCACAGATGGTGAAGTAGGAAACACCAAAGATGTTCTTCACTCTGTGAGAAGCAATGCTGATTTCCACAGGCATGTGATCTTTCAAGTTTAAACATTCATGTGTGCAAATTGCTGTATTTTCTGAGTAAAAACCGAGTAAGTAAATGGATAAATATTGAAAGCGCTTAAATAATGCTAAATGCATACAGCTAAGTGTGAGGTATGAATAATTTATTGAAATGGGAGATTTAATATTATATTTTCAGAATTTTACAAAGGAGCAAACTAGTTTAAATAACAGCAAATAAGTAAAGCAAGTCTGATACGCACATCAAAAAAGAAAATGTGTTGTACCACATCACTGCTGCATGTGAGAGTACAGAAGTCATTTGTATTTCTTCTAGAATAACAATTTACAGGAACTTGTCCGGAAATCATTATTCTAAATAAATAAATAGAAATAAGTTGTTAAATTACAAAGTAAACAGTAAACTGTTGCCTGGACATGGTCAGTCTTTCTGTAAGCAGAAAGTTCATTTAACATTTAAATAAATTTTCATAGCACTATGTAACAGTGAGATGTTAAACTGTAACTTGAGGTTTCTTTTGTGTTGCTTTTTTATTATTAAATTTAAGAGAGAGAAAGAACAGGCTTCACATCTTGGCTACATCACACCACCACATGATTGCTTATTTTCCTATAATAGCATGCCTCAATTTGTTTACTTCTTACTTAGTGAGTCTCACAGTAAGTATTCTTCTGATAATTTTCAATATCTAGAAGGGTTATAAGGGATTTATAATCCACTCCTTTGTTTAAACAGATGCTTCTCATTTGGGATTGGTGAAGGTGCAAGTTCTGCACTCATCACAGGACTGGCTGAGAACAGCTCTGGCCACGCCCAGTTCATCACAGGAACTGACCGCATGCAGGCCAAAGTAAGATGGGGTTCTTCTCAAACAGCAAAGAAACAACAACCCAGAAATAACAGCAACTTGTACTACAATTTACTATTGTAAAATAATGAGCTATGCCTCACTGTAGTCATCATGTTAGTTTAAATTATTTGACATTATATCATTTATGGTCATTTACAGTATGTTTAGCAGACAATGATGCTCATCCTTTATCTTTCCCGTTCCCACTGGCAAACAGAAGGTTTTTTATTTTATTTTATTTTTTTTTTTGGGGGGGGGGGGATTTCTACACTTAGACACTTGTTACTGAACATTGTTTGTCTTTAATTCCCAATGCTAGGTAATGCAGTCTCTCCGTTATGCTTTACAACCAGCAGTGATTGATATCACTGAGGATTGGACTGGTGTGTCTTTCACCCGTCTGAGCCCCCCGATTAATTCACTTTTCCATGGTCAGAGAGCACTGATTTATGCCCAGTTGAAAAGAGAGGTGAGAGCTTTATCACACTGTTTTACAGGAAAACTCTCATTTGTTTCAGATTCTGAATCTGAATGGACTGTTTGAAAACTGTTTTATATACCTTTTTTATTTCTATCTTTTTTAATCCATGAGTGTGCAATTATTTATCTCATAATGAAAAAAGTACAACATGATTAAGAGAAAATTTGACTCAAGCAATTTTTTTTTTTAATTGCAAGTCTCTTACAAGCAAATGACTGGGTCTGCTCATAATTACACAACCTGTATCTCTGTCCCTAGGAATGTCAGAACCCAGATGGTAAGGGGAAAATATCAGTGCGATACCATCTTGGAGATCAAGAGGTCTCAAACACTGTCCACTTCTCCCTGAAGCCTTCTGAGAATAGCGGGTAACTGCTACAAGTAGTACAAGGAAATAATGTCCTCTTTTTAAACATCTGTGATTATGATGCGAGTGTGGGTGTGTATTTGTATGACTGTGGCTTTAATAAATAAACCCTGGCTGTGCGGCTTTAGCTGTCATAACCGCCACTGTCAGATATCAGCTTGCTTCTGGTACCCAATATTAAACAACATAACAGAACAGCAGTCAGAGTAGTTTATTTAACTGTTACTCATTTAGCTTTGCTTGTGTGTGTGTGTGTGTGTGTGTGTGTGTGTGTGTGCATCCATCCAGACTAGCCATCCACAGGCTGGGCGCTCGCTCTCTGATCCGCTCTCTGGAAAGGGACGAGCAGGATGATGGAGCTGATAAAGAGGCTCTGAAGGCCAGGGTGGTGGATCTGAGTCAGCAGTCTGGAGTGAGCAGCTCACACACAGCCTTCATAGCTATCAATAAAGGCAGCGGACAAGCTGTGAAAGGACCGATGGTGAAGAGGAGAATTCCTATTGCCAGTTAGTATTCTTTTCACTGAGTCCTTTTACTCAACCCTTCATCTAATAATATGACAATTATTATGATTAGCATTCATGGCTTTATTGCTTTTATGCAAAAACACACTGTAAGGTTCACGAGATGTGGGTGGAGCACAGAGGACGGCAGGACAGAGACTGAGTTCGCAAAAACTCTTTTATTTTCACTTTTCAGCGGAAATAGGTTTCTCTCTCAGCCGCACACACATTCCAGGTGTCTGGTTGTGGAGAGAGCTCCTCTGCTCTTGCTCTCCCTCCTTAAATAGCCCGGTTTACTGGGGAGAACACACACAAAACATAGATTAATCACACTCAGGTGAAGCGATTCTGCCACTTACCTTCCCCAACTCCACCCTCCTGTCACAGACCGGCACTTGACCATGCCCCCGCTGCCACACACACCATACATGGCTCATTAAGAATCTAACCTGTTTTTGTTTGTATATGTCCAGAGATGGGGAGGAGCAAGATTGCAGGTGGATTTAATTTATTACCCTGTAAGTAACTGAACACAGGAGTTTGTAAATACTTATTGATCATGAGACTAATTGTATTGCATTTCCTTTATAAAATATGTTGAAAATTTGAGGGTACAGTTTGAAAATAATAATATAACATGGTTCATTAAATTGCCCTGCGATGACCTGGCGACTTGTCCAGGGTGTACCCCGCCTCTCGCCCATAGTCAGCTGGGATAGGCTCCAGCTTGCCTGCGACCCTGTAGAACGGGATAAAGCGGCTACAGATAATGAGATGAGATTTCTAAACAAAAAACTTTTTCCAATAAGATTATTAGTTATTGAGCTTTTCTGCATGTAAACATTATAAGCACATGAATCATCAAACATCCTGTTTTTGTTTGCCTCTGTACAGAAATGGCTGGACAAATGCCCATTCATGGAAGCAATATGTGAATGTTAGATTGAATACTTGTTGTTAATCATCAGTTATTATGTCTGTCCTTTCATCTATAAAATGTGCCTAATGTCAGGACTTTTAAACGGGTCTCCAGTATTTTTATTCAGACTTTCAATACCAACACAATAACTTATGATATAAAATGGTGCTTTTTCAGACATGTCTGGAGTCAGGATTTTTTTTTCCATTGAGTTCTTTTCCTCAACCTGTCATCAAATAATATGAAAATTATTATGATTGGCATTTGTGGTTTTAGTGCTTTTATGCATAAACACATCATACAGGACACATCAAGTATCTAACCTCCTGTTTTTGTTTGTATATGTCCAGTGTTGTCATCTGCACCAAGACCTACCTGTAAGTAACTGAACACAGGAGTTTGTAAATACTTATTGATCATGAGACTAATTGTATTGCATTTCCTTTATAAAATATGTTGAAAATTTGAGGGTACAGTTTGAAAATAATAATATAACATGGTTCATTAAATTGCCCTGCGATGACCTGGCGACTTGTCCAGGGTGTACCCCGCCTCTCGCCCATAGTCAGCTGGGATAGGCTCCAGCTTGCCTGCGACCCTGTACTGTAGAACAGGATAAGCGGCTACATACTGTATAATAGATGGATGTATGGAAGGGTTCATTAAATTAATTGCCGTAATAGAGGTTGTCAGTTTTAATATTTGATTCTAATTATTGATTTGCTATTACCTTCTGTTTATAACTGCAAATGCTATTAAACAGTTATACTTATCACTGCTGAATATGCACAGATGTAACCATGTAGCTACTGTCTGTGTCTCAATGTAGAATGAAAGCTATGATATGACTATATACCATTTCATTCCTGTCATTGTTTAGTTATTAAAAATAGGCAAAAATGTAAAATAAATTAAAAACGTAAGAAAAACCAGCTATTAGTTGGTTTGCAGTATAAAACAGTGCTGTACTTATCAGATGCAGGGCTCACTGAGAAATTAACCTCCTTGTTTGTTTCTCTTTGGGGGTAATAGATGCGCCCATGCCACTGACATGTTGGTTTCATTCCTAAATTTTTGCAAATTGCAAATTTCAGTTTTTGAAATACTTGAACATATTTCTAAACAAAAAACTTTTTCCAATAAGATTATTAGTTATTGAGCTTTTCTGCATGTAAACATTATAAGCACGTGAATCATCAAACATCCTGTTTTTGTTTGCCTCTGTACAGAAATGGCTGGACAAATGCCCATTCATGGAAGCAATATGTGAATGTTAGATTGAATACTTGTTGTTAAACATCAGTCATTATGTCTGTCCTTTCATCTATAAAATGTGCCTAATGTCAGGACTTTTAAACGGGTCTCCAGTATTTTTATTCAGACTTTCAATACCAACACAATAATGATATAAAATGGTGCTTTTTCAGACATGTCTGGAGTCAGGATTTTTTTCCATTGAGTTCTTTTCCTCAACCTGTCATCAAATAATATGAAAATTATTATGATTGGCATTTGTGGTTTTAGTGCTTTTATGCATAAACACATCATACAGGACACATCAAGAATCTAACCTCCTGTTTTTGTTTGTATATGTCCAGTGTGGGCATCTGCATCTGCATCAAGACCTACCTGTAAGTAACTGAACACAGGAGTTTGTAAATACTTATTAATCATGAGACTAATTGTATTGCATTTCCTTTATAAAATATGTTGAAAATTTGAGGGTACAGTTTGAAAATAATAATATAACATGGTTCATTAAATTGCCCTGCGATGACCTGGCGACTTGTCCAGGGTGTACCCCGCCTCTCGCCCATAGTCAGCTGGGATAGGCTCCAGCTTGCCTGCGACCCTGTACTGTAGAACAGGATAAGCAGCTACATACTGTATAATAGATGGATGTATGGAAGGGTTCATTAAATTAATTGCCGTAATAGAGGTTATTGTCAGTTTTAATATTTGATTCTAATTATTGATTTGCTATTACCTTCTGTTTATAACTGCAAATGCTATTAAACAGTTATACTTATCACTGCTGAATATGCACAGATGTAACCATGTAGCTACTGTCTGTGTCTCAATGTAAAATGAAAGCTATGATATGACTATATACCATTTCATTCCTGTCATTGTTTAGTTATTAAAAATAGGCAAAAATGTAAAATAAATTAAAAACGTAAGAAAAACCAGCTATTAGTTGGTTTGCAGTATAAAACAGTGCTGTACTTATCAGATGCAGGGCTCACTGAGAAATTAACCTCCTTGTTTGTTTCTCTTTGGGGGTAATAGATGCGCCCATGCCACTGACATGTTGGTTTCATTCCTAAATTTTTGCAAATTGCAAATTTCAGTTTTTGAAATACTTGAACATATTTCTAAACAAAAAACTTTTTCCAATAAGATTATTAGTTATTGAGCTTTTCTGCATGTAAACATTATAAGCACGTGAATCATCAAACATCCTGTTTTTGTTTGCCTCTGTACAGAAATGGCTGGACAAATGCCCATTCATGGAAGCAATATGTGAATGTTAGATTGAATACTTGTTGTTAAACATCAGTCATTATGTCTGTCCTTTCATCTATAAAATGTGCCTAATGTCAGGACTTTTAAACGGGTCTCCAGTATTTTTATTCAGACTTTCAATACCAACACAATAATGATATAAAATGGTGCTTTTTCAGACATGTCTGGAGTCAGGATTTTTTTCCATTGAGTTCTTTTCCTCAACCTGTCATCAAATAATATGAAAATTATTATGATTGGCATTTGTGGTTTTAGTGCTTTTATGCATAAACACATCATACAGGACACATCAAGAATCTAACCTCTTGTTTTTGTTTGTATATGTCCAGTGTGGGCATCTGCATCTGCATCAAGACCTACCTGTAAGTAACTGAACACAGGAGTTTGTAAATACTTATTAATCATGAGACTAATTGTATTGCATTTCCTTTATAAAATATGTTGAAAATTTGAGGGTACAGTTTGAAAATAATAATATAACATGGTTCATTAAATTGCCCTGCGATGACCTGGCGACTTGTCCAGGGTGTACCCCGCCTCTCGCCCATAGTCAGCTGGGATAGGCTCCAGCTTGCCTGCGACCCTGTACTGTAGAACAGGATAAGCAGCTACATACTGTATAATAGATGGATGTATGGAAGGGTTCATTAAATTAATTGCCGTAATAGAGGTTATTGTCAGTTTTAATATTTGATTCTAATTATTGATTTGCTATTACCTTCTGTTTATAACTGCAAATGCTATTAAACAGTTATACTTATCACTGCTGAATATGCACAGATGTAACCATGTAGCTACTGTCTGTGTCTCAATGTAAAATGAAAGCTATGATATGACTATATACCATTTCATTCCTGTCATTGTTTAGTTATTAAAAATAGGCAAAAATGTAAAATAAATTAAAAACGTAAGAAAAACCAGCTATTAGTTGGTTTGCAGTATAAAACAGTGCTGTACTTATCAGATGCAGGGCTCACTGAGAAATTAACCTCCTTGTTTGTTTCTCTTTGGGGGTAATAGATGCGCCCATGCCACTGACATGTTGGTTTCATTCCTAAATTTTTGCAAATTGCAAATTTCAGTTTTTGAAATACTTGAACATATTTCTAAACAAAAAACTTTTTCCAATAAGATTATTAGTTATTGAGCTTTTCTGCATGTAAACATTATAAGCACGTGAATCATCAAACATCCTGTTTTTGTTTGCCTCTGTACAGAAATGGCTGGACAAATGCCCATTCATGGAAGCAATATGTGAATGTTAGATTGAATGCTTGTTGTTAAACATCAGTCATTATGTCTGTCCTTTCATCTATAAAATGTGCCTAATGTCAGGACTTTTAAATGGGTCTCCAGTATTTTTATTCAGACTTTCAATACCAACACAATAACTTATGATATAAAATGGTGCTTTTTCAGACATGTCTGGAGTCAGGATTTTTTTTTCCATTGAGTTCTTTTCCTCAACCTGTCATCAAATAATATGAAAATTATTATGATTGGCATTTGTGGTTTTAGTGCTTTTATGCATAAACACATCATACAGGACACATCAAGAATCTAACCTCCTGTTTTTGTTTGTATATGTCCAGTGTGGGCATCTGCACCAAGACCTACCTGTAAGTAACTGAACACAAGCATTTGTAAATACTTATTGATCATGAGACTAATTGTATTGTCTTTGGGAGACTTTGGATTACCAAAGCAATAATTTATGATTAATACATGGTGCTTTATTGCACTGAGAGGCCAGTAATTGTTTACTTAAATGACAAAGGCTTATTTAAACTACTTTTGTAGACAAAATGGTCAGAGCATTCCAACTATATTAATTTAAGAAAAAATATTATATATTTGTGTAAATTGTGTTTACAATATAAATGTAAGTATATTTCTGCAAAGATTTACATTAAGTTTTCTTTAGCTGAACTCAACACATTAATTAACCATAAACTTCAGCTTTACAACACAACCACCATGAACAAAATAACTTGTGGATTGATTGTTTAAAATAAAAAACAACACCTGCATTATCTCACCAGTGAGAAAAATTAAGCTCACTATGACCAATATGGAGTAGCTACATATCTGAATAAAGAAACAAAGAAGTCTCTTATGGGATATAATCCTGTGAATAAACGTATATTATCAGTTCATTGAAAAGGAAAGCATATAACTTAAAATATATATATTTTTTTTTTCCTCCAGCAGCCGCTTATCCTGTTCTACGGAGTTGCAGTCAAGGCAGCCTATCCCAGCTGTTCATGGGCAAGAGGCAGTTGGACCCCCCGGAGAAGTCGTCAGGTTATCGCAGGGGTGACACATAGAGACAAACAACCATCCACACTCACATTCACACCTACGGTCAATTTAGAGCCACCAATTAGCCTAACCTGCATGTCTTTGGACTGTGGGGGAAACCGGAGCACCCGGAGGAAACCCACGCAAACACAGGGAGAACATGCAAACTCCACACAGAAAGGCCCTCATTGGCTGCTGGGCTCGAACCCAGGACCTTCTTGCTGTGAGGCGACAGCGCTAACCACTACACCACCGTGCTGCCCCTGATATATGACATAATTTAAAAGGAGAACATATAACTGATACCATATGGACTTGGAGACAGGAACGAGAGAAGTAATAGACTAGAGGAATTCGTTATTGAAAATGATCTAGTGGTAAGAAACACTCTTTTCCAACAACCAAAGAGAAGACTTTATACGTGGACCTCACCAAATGGTAAAATACGCAATCAAATTGATTTTATTCTCGTACAGGAGAACACAAACTGAACTGAATTTGAGGAGAAAATTCCTTAATACTAGTGAAATTATCTTGCTACATGGACAGATAATTTTATTTGACAAGTCATCTTGGAATAAGTTGGTTACAATTAAGAGCTAGTTTTAATAATCTCAGAGTTAGTGTTTTGTATTCTTCTAATAGGAAATGCGAGATCGTTTCAACTACAACCCCGATTCCAAAAAAGTTGGGACAAAGTACAAATTGTAAATAAAAACGGAATGCAATGATGTGGAAGTTTCAAAATTCCATATTTTATTCAGAATAGAACATAGATGACATATCAAATGTTTAAACTGAGAAAATGTATCATTTAAAGAGAAAAATTAGGTGATTTTAAATTTCATGACAACAACACATCTCAAAAAAGTTGGGACAAGGCCATGTTTACCACTGTGAGACATCCCCTTTTCTCTTTACAACAGTCTGTAAACGTCTGGGGACTGAGGAGACAAGTTGCTCAAGTTTAGGGATAGGAATGTTAACCCATTCTTGTCTAATGTAGGATTCTAGTTGCTCAACTGTCTTAGGTCTTTTTTGTCGTATCTTCCGTTTTATGATGCGCCAAATGTTTTCTATGGGTGAAAGATCTGGACTGCAGACTGGCCAGTTCAGTACCTGGACCTTTCTTCTACGCAGCCATGATGCTGTAATTGATGCAGTATGTGGTTTGGCATTGCCATGTTGGAAAATGCAAGGTCTTCCCTGAAAGAGATGTCGTCTGGATGGGAGCATATGTTGCTCTAGAACCTGGATATACCTTTCAGCATTGATGGTGTCTTTCCAGATGTGTAAGCTGCCCATGTCACACGCAGTAATGCAACCCCATACCATCAGAGATGCAGGCTTCTGAACTGAGCGCTGATAACAACTTGGGTCGTCCTTCTCCTCTTTAGTCCGAATGACACGGCGTCCCTGATTTCCATAAAGAGCTTCAAATTTTGATTCGTCTGACCACAGAACAGTTTTCCACTTTGCCACAGTCCATTTTAAATGAGCCTTGGCCCAGAGAAGACGTCTGCGCTTCTGGATCATGTTTAGATACGACTTCTTCTTTGAACTATAGAGTTTTAGCTGGCAACAGCGGATGGCACGGTGAATTGTGTTCACAGATAATGTTCTCTGGAAATATTCCTGAGTCCATTTTGTGATTTCCAATACAGAAGCATGCCTGTATGTGATGCAGTGCCGTCTAAGGGCCCGAAGATCACGGGCACCCAGTATGGCTTTCCGACCTTGACCCTTACGCACAGAGATTCTTTCAGATTCTCTGAATCTTTTGATGATATTATGCACTGTAGATGATGATATGTTCAAACTCTTTGCAATTTTACACTGTCGAATCCTTTCTGATATTGCTCCACTATTTGTCAGCGCAGAATTAGGGGGATTGGTGATCCTCTTCCCATCTTTACTTATGAGAGGCGCTGCCACTCCAAGATGCTCTTTTTATACCCAGTCATGTTAATGACCTATTGCCAACTGACCTAATGAGTTTCAATTTGGTCCTCCAGCTGTTCCTTTTTTGTACCTTTAACTTTTCCAGCCTCTTATTGCCCCTGTCCCAACTTTTTTGAGATGTGTTGCTGTCATGAAATTTCAAATGAGCCAATATTTGGCATGAAATTTCAAAATGTCTCACTTTCGACATCTGATATGTTGTCTATGTTCTATTGTGAATACAATATCGGTTTTTGAGATTTGCAGATTATTGCATTCCGTTTTTATTTACAATTTGTACTTTGTCCCAACTTTTTTGGAATCGGGGTTGTATACTCAAGATATTCTAACTTAAGATATAATTTTTTGCAGTGTAGAAGAAAACAAGACCTCAACTCTGAGAATATTAAAACTAGTTCTAGTTTGTAACCAACTAATTCCAAGATGTCTTGTCAAGTAAAATTATTTGTCCATGCAGCAAGATAATTTCACTAATATTAAGGAATTTCCTTCTCAGATTCAGCTTTCAGTTTTTTTGCAGTGAAATGGAGCACATCAGTAATGAATGTAAAAACCTTGCCAGGTGCTGATTGTAACAGCGATCATGAAATGTTACACTGAAATTGAAAGTTGCAAAACTCATGAGAGAAATAGGGCCAGTATGTTATGATTTTAGCAAAATAACAGAGGAATACACAGTTGAGGTGAGCAACAAATTCAGCATCCTGCTACAAGATATCAGTCAACCACAACTGAATGAGATAGCAGAGAGGGCCAAAAAGGTTTCACTAGAAGTCGCACAGAAATATATCCCTAAGAAACGAAGAAAAATAAAACCATGGATAGCTAATGCAACATTGGACAAAATGGAAGAAAGACAAAAGTTAAAGGGGCAAAAGGATGAAAGTAACAAAGGCCGATATGCTCAACTCTGCAAAGAAATCAAAAGATCTTGCAAAGAAGACAAGAAAAGATGTATCATAGAGAGATGTAATTAAATTGAAGAACATCAGCTCAAAAATGATACAAAAGCAATATTCCAAGACATAAACGTCATATATGTTTTATAGACTATTCTAAGGCCTTTGACTGTGTATTACACAACAAACTATGGGAGACGATGAACGTGATGGGTTTCAATATACAGGAAATAAAGTTAATAAATGCACTGTATAAAGATCAACAAGCAGCAGTGCGTTCAAGTTGTGGCAATACAGAATGGTTCCCAGTTCAAAGAAGAGTAAGACAAGGTTGCATACTATCACCTTACTTATTCGATT
This sequence comes from Neoarius graeffei, assembly GCF_027579695.1. Lineage (NCBI taxonomy): Eukaryota > Metazoa > Chordata > Actinopteri > Siluriformes > Ariidae > Neoarius > Neoarius graeffei. Next base: position 54,713,331 of record NC_083570.1, on the reverse strand, counting down.
TGTATATGGAAGCGATCATGAGAGAACTGGATGATGACAGTATAAATGGACAGTTTGAAAGCTAAATATCCAAGGACACAAAATTAGAGATCTTCATTATGCAGATGACACACAGTATTACTATCCCAAACAAGAAATAGACTCATTAATTTAATCACCTCAACAAAACAACATTGTGAGAATAAAAATCTAAAATTAAAAGTTAAGCAGATAAAAGTCCTGATAATTGTAAAGGAAACTGCACCAATACAAATCAATGGTGAAACTTGTGAAAACGTTAACAAATATGAATATCTCAAGTACAGTAATACATAACAGTGACAGAATGACAAAGGTGAGAAAAAAGCTAGCAACTGCGATGAACAAATTGGTTCAAATGAAAAATCTCTGGGGCCCTGTCCACACGGCAATGGATTCAGGTGACTCCGATACAATTGCTTATCGTTTAGGCCTGGCGTCCACACGGCACCGGCGTTTTGGGTGCCCAAAACGCAATCTTTTTGAGAACGGGTTCCAGAGTGGAAAGACCTGGCAACGTTGCCGTTGTGAAGTCGTCTGGATGAGTAGAACGGATTTGTTTACGATGACGTCACAACCACATGACTGTGAGTGCTTCACGCCGGGTAGAAGTGTAACGAATATCACCAGGAAAAAGCCTTACAGAGCACTAGTGAGAGTGAAACACGAGCTTGGATATTATTATTATTATTATTATTATTATTATGTTCAGTGTTAGTTCACAGTAGTAATGCAAGAAGCAGAATAGTGACAGTAATAGTGAAGCAAAAACATGCAATTGTACAAACACTGCAGCTCTACAGCAAAATATTCATTTATGAAATGGTCTGATTCTTAACACCAGTAGTGCCAATGATCTTCTCATTGCGATGCGATGCGAGTTGTCAGCAAATCCTATAACTTGGTTCATGAAACGTGCTTACAAAATATTTTCACTGTGAATATTTATTGTGTAATGGTGCAATCCCGCCAGCAAAAAATAGGGGAAAAAAGGAGCGATCTCACCTCCTCAGATGTTGATTTAAGTCCGACAATACATTCCTCAAAAAGGGCGTAGAGGAGCAAATTAATCCAATTTATTCCGGACCATTAAAGACGCCGCCTTCCGCGTAGAATCATACGTCATCCTCACCGCCATATTGGATAGGTCAAAGCGGAGAATAAAGATTCATGTGCTGCCTTTAACTGTACCAACAGATTTGCTGTCCAAACGAGATCACATGGGATTACCTTTCACAGGTAAGACTGGAAAAATACTTTTCATTGTATTTGGTCATTATAATGTAATTTTACAAACAGATTTTCCTGACTTTGTGGCTAATATGAAGTCTCGCGCATTATGCGCATGCGTCCTTACTTCTTCTATTGTTCTGGTGTCTCCGAAGGGACCGTCTTACAGCGCCCCTACAGGTGTGGCATGTGTATTGCATCATTTTCAGCAAGCGTTGCGTTGCCATATGGACCTGATATTTTACTGATTGTTGCCCATTTGGACGCGATATATTTTTAAATAACATCTCGTTGCCGTTGTCGTGTGGATGTAGCCTGGGTTGGTCAGGACAGTCAAACAAAGCTTAAGATAGTAAGAACATGCATATTTCCAATGGCAATATATGGTTGTGAAACATGGACAATGACAAAAACAATCATAAAAGCTGTGAATGCTTTTGAAATGAAATGCTACCATAATATATTGAGAGTTCCATGGACTGAACACAGAACAAATCGATCAATATGAGAAGAATTAAACATTAAAGAACAGTGGTTTGTTAATTTTATAACTAAGCAAAAGCTGAAATACTTTGGACACTTGAAGAGACATGATGGACTTTGGAAAATGATTGTGGAAGGAAAAATGAATGGAAAAAGGCGTAGGGGAAGACCAAGGAGACAATGGGAGCGAGATATGTAGGAAGATTTGAACAGAACAATAGTGGAAGCAGGCAGATTGATTCTGGGAGGCTGTCAGGGATGTTACGTCCTCATGGATGGATGGATGGATGGATGAATGGATGGATAGATAGAGTGCACAGCCTGTTTTTCTCTGGTTTTGTTAGTGAAGTTGAAGAGAAGAAAGAGATTATTATAAGTGTGAATGTTTAACCAATTCAGTAGATGAGCTGTTGTATTCTCACTACAGTAAAGAATTTGGTAAAATTACATAAGGAATAAAATACAACAGGGTGAGCTGTTAAAGAAAAATGAACAATGATGAGATGGTGTGATGTGGCCCAATGCAAACTGTAGGGCCATCACCATAAAGTGTATTAGTGTCCGATAACAGCGTGTCTCAATGTGGTTTATTCCTCATATATGACAGGAATTTGACAACAGTTATAATTCTTCATTTATTGTTATGCAAAAAAGGGTTTTTTTTAAATACCATTTAGAGTGCTGACAAACAAGTCTTATCAATCGTCCACCATACAAGCCACTGTGAAAGAGTTGTTACTGTAGAAACGTTAATGTATTCAAAAGTACATTAATTAAAATGATAGGCCTTTATTACAGCAACAACTACTGTCAGAACTGCTCTTACAGAAAATTAATCAACACTTTCTGAACAGTCAGATTAAGAATTGAACAGCTCTGTGGTTTAATTTGATATAAACAATACTGTAGGGTTTTTTTTGTTGTTTGTTTTTTTGTTTTATTGACATTTTCCTCACCGTAGTGTATACCAGTAACTCTGTTCTCAATGTTAATTTCATACAAAGTACATATACAGGGCATACTGGAAAACTGTGATACTCACTTATTTTGTGGTTATTGTATTGCTACAGTTATTTCAGTCATGATAATGAGAATGTCATGATGGTGTCTTTTGTGAAAGCAAATGTGCTTTATTCTGTAAAAGTTCAACTCTTCTCAAATATTGTGGGAAAGCTAAAAATTTTTTTATTGCTTTAGATGATGAAAGTTTTGGCATGAACCTAGATAATGCTGTAAAGATCAGCAGTAGAGCAAAACCCCACTTATATACTGGTATGTATGCATGTGTTTTAATGAACCTTTTTTAATTACTAGTTATGAGTACGAGCTATGTGTTTACATGTCTATACTGATGTCTCTGTAGAAATCACAGAGACTCCAAAGGACCCATTGTTGCAGCTTGTCTCCCTCCAGAAGGCTTCTGGTTGTTGGGAAATGGAGTCTACATTGGCCCAGGTGTTTGGGAAGACAGAAAAAGAGCTGATCAAGCAGATTCCTGCGCAGGTTAATACACGCTAAATGTGTCTATGTAACCTCATGTGTGACTCCAATGGAAATTTACCCTTCAAGCCTAAATTATTATGATTTTTTACTTCATAATACTTAATAATTACATACAACTCTGGGTCTTAGAATTCCCAAAAATGTCAATTTTAGGATATGAAATGGTGCCTTACATAACAAATTGTAACAATGTGCTTAAGGAGGCAAAATAAGGATCCATATGCATGAGGTTTATCGACAGGAAAATCAGTCAAAATAGTTTGGGTCATGACCAAAAAACAGTCCATAGATAGACAAATCCAATACAATGTCCAAAATGTGGTCAAAGCACAAAGAAAAAACAAGACAAGGCAATACACAAGATGCAAATAGCCAAAATAAACTTGGCTCAGTACTCTCACAAATGACCAATAAATGGACAGGTTCATGTGGTTTTTAAATACTCCAAAAAAAAAAAAAAAAGAAATGAGCAGTGTACCTGAAGAAGCAGTTCAAAATTCAGGGAAGGCCAACCTCTGGTGGTCTGGAGAGGAAGTGTCCAGACTGGGTGTTCCATAAATACTCTTCCGTATACATATGGAATATGTAGGCATATACATGTGACAAGATAAATAATGCTTCTAAGAAATATACATATAATGATAATCCACAGCCTGCCAAATAGCTTTGACAAGGCCCCAAAGCCACAGCTGCTGTAGCTATATGCTTGTATTCTGCATTAATTACTTAAAGTAAAAACATATAGTAAGTATATGAGTGATTAAGATAATTATTACATATTGATGATTTTATCCATCATGATTACTGTGATGCTTGGAGGTTTGTGAACCCTTTAGAATTTTCTATATTTCTGCATAAATATGATCTAAAACATCATCAGATTTTCACACAAGTCCTAAAAGTAGATAAAGAACCCAGTTAAACAAATGAGACAAAAAATATTATACTTGGTCACTTATTTATTGAGGAAAATGATCCAATATTACATATCTGTGAGTGGCAAAAGTATGCGACTCTCTAGGATTAGCAGTTAATTTGAAGGTGAAATTAGAATCAAGTGTTTTCAACCAATGGGATGACAATCAGGTGTGAGTGGGCACCCTGTTTTATTTAAAGAACAGGTATCTATAAAAGTCTGATCTTCACAACACATGTTTGTGGAAGTGTATCATGGCATGAACAAAGGAGATTTCTGAGGACCTCAGAAAAAGTGTTGTTGATGCTTATCAGGCTGGAAAAGGTTACAAAACCATCTCTCAAGAGTTTGGACTCCACCAATCCACAGTCAGACAGATTGTGTACAAATGAAGGAAATTCAAGACCATTGTTACCCTCCTCAGGAGTAGTTGACCAACAAAGATCATTCCAAGAGCAAGGTGTGTAATAGTCGGCAAGGTCACAAAGGACCCCAGGGTAACTTCTAAGCAACTGAAGGCCTCTCTCACATTGGCTAATGTTAATGTTCATGAGTCCACCATCAGGAGAACACTGAACAACAATGGTGTGCATGGCAGGGTTGCAAGGAGAAAGCCACCGCTCTCCAAAAAGAACACTGCTGCTTGTCTGCAGTTTGCTAAAGATCACGTGGACAAGCCAGAAGGCTATTGGAAAAATGTTTTGTGGACGGATGAGACCAAAATAGAACTTTTTGGTTTAAATGAGAAGCATTATGTTTGGAGAAGGGAAAACACTGTATTCCAGCATAAGAACCTTATCCCATCTGTGAAACATGGTGGTGGTAGTATCATGGTTTGGGCTTGTTTTACTGCATCTGGGCCAGGACGGCTTGCTATCATTGATGGAAGAATGAATTCTGAATTATACCAGCGAATTCTAAAGGAAAAATTTCAGGACATCTCTCCATGAACTGAATCTCAAGAGAAGGTGGGTCATGCAGCAAGACAACAACCCTAAGCACACAAGTCATTCTACCAAAGAATGGTTAAAGAAGAATAAAGTTAATGTTTTGGAATGGCCAAGTCAAACTTCTGACCTTAATCCAATCAAAATGTTGTGGAAGGACCTGAAGTGAGCAGTTCATGTGAGGAAACCCACCAACATCCCAAAGTTGAAGCTGTTCTGTACGGAAGAATGGGCTAAAATCCCTCCAAGCTGGTGTGCAGGACTGATCAGCACTTACCAGAAACGTTTAGTTGCAGTTATTGCTGCGCAAGGGGGTCACACCAGATACTGAAAGCAAAGTTTCACATACTTTTGCCACTCACAGATATGTAATATTGGATCATTTTCCTCAATAAATAAATGACCAAGTATAATATTTTTGTCTCATTTGCTTAACTGGGTTCTCTTTATCTACTTTTAGGACTTGTGTGAAAATTTGATGATGTTTTATGTCATATTTACGCAGAAATATAGAAAATTCTAAAGGGTTCACAAACTTTCAAGCACCACTGTATGTAGTATAAGTGTCCTATTTGGTTTTGTGTGCAGGTGAAGCCAGATGTCTGGGCTACACTTCTGGCTCTGATTTGGTTACATGGCTTTAAGATCGATGCACAGGTTGAGTGGCAGTTTTTGGCCATGAAAGCAGTGGCATGGATCCGCACTCAGAAAGGTAAAGTCTACATTTCAGCCATCAGTCAGTGAACTGTGGAATTAAGTATATTAAACAAAACACCTTACTTTTTCCTGTTCCACATTTTGATTAAGCAGTTTTCTAATGAAAAATTATACCTAACCAGCACAACATTACCAGATTTAACACGAACATTTTACAGTGTCTTACTGTCATGATTTTTTAATTTGTTTGTTGTGTGTGTGTGTGTGTGTGTGTGTGTGTGTGTGTGTGTGTGTGTGTGTGTGTGTGTGTGTGTTAAAGTTTCAGTGGTCAACAAGTCAGAGTGTGTACGGGTAGGAAACGCTCTGCTGGGCTGTCAGGTTAAAGAAGACACTCTTGGGTTCTGAAAACTGTACCCTCTTACAGCATCCCCACAAAAGCCTTGGCATCATTTCTCTTTTCTACAAGTTACTTTCATTAGCATGCTTTTATGTACAAGATAACGTTGTCAGTTAAATTAATAATATGACCATAAAACACTGTAAACTTAAACAAGAATTCAACAAGTTCAGTGAGTCACAGGTTTAATTCAGTCATTGTTTGCTAAGGATTAATGTTCAGGTGTATAAAGGGTATTTTGAGGTTGTTGTTGCTGTTGTTGTTTTAGTGGCTATATTAATAAACTGGTCAATATGTTCCAACCACTAAAATCACAGGTTTTAATCACCTACCAATCCCCATGCATCAGTCCATGAATTGTTTACTAACTGTGTTGTAAGAGATGCAATCTGTCAGAGAATCCAGCAGAAGACTGATTGATCATTTTATCGAGCACACAATCAGAATAAAGGATTTCTCTTTTCCAATGGGGAGATGCTTCAGCATAGACAACATTAATGATAACTCTGTGTTGCTAGTTGTTATAGGAGCCATAAAGTGAGGAAATGTAGGACTTTTGTCTGAAATGTCTTGTTTCCCTAGACACACTGTATTTTGTTTGGCTTTTACGATTTAACAATTATTTGCCGAAGGCGAAGTGAATATCGGCGAATAAAAACCAAGACGAAGTCGAGGTTATTATTCGCTGATATTCACTAAGCCTGAGGCGGATAATTGTTTTAGTATAAATACATTGATGATTATTTTAAAAATAAATATATTGTATTTTTAAAAAATCACTTATTTCAAATTTCAAAAGCAGCATGCAAATGTAATGCGCACAGACTTGTGTCACTTATCTATGCGTGCCACATAAAATACTTTGTTTTGAAATTGATGAAATAAATCACAATTCCACTTTATCTTTCAATTGTTTTAAACCAAACTTCGTAGCATCTTCTGTAATTTTAGGAACAGCATTTTCTTTCATAATTTGTAATTCTTCCTCACTTACAGTGACAAAGCAACTGGCCACCATTTTGTTGAATCACTCGAGGTGATTGTCGAAGTCTAAATCTCTCAACCAATCAGCGCACGTGATATCCTATAATCACCTCCGTATTTAGACTAAATACTTTTATTATATCTGTCAGCTAAATTATTTTTGCTTTATTTTAATCTCACACATGAAAGTGTTAATTGAGACCTCATTTATAACTTGCTGATGCATCCTTTTAATTGGTAATCAAGCTAATAAAACTCATCTATGCAATTGGGTTTGTAATTGTCATTTATTCACTTCAAAGCCAAGGTCTGTTTGTACCTGATATTTCTCTCCTCCCACTTTCTGTCTTGAAGTAGCGCCTAACTGGTGGATTTAGGAGAAACTACTAAAATGGTTGTGGTAACCCTAATATTAGGACTTCCAAATTTATTTATTTATTTATTTTAGTATTTTAAGGCAATTTAGTACTAAAAGCAAGCCCTAAAGCAACAAAAATGTCTGTAGAACTCAGAGATGGGTAGTATGTGTTATATTTACATGTAGTTTTAATGCATAATACTTTTTAGTCTTACTCAAGTACATTTATGATTTTAAAAAATTTACTGATGAACCTCTAACTGACAAAAGTACAAAGAAAAGACTTTCAACAGTTTGACTGACCAACTTAACTCATCTCATCTCATCTCATTATCTCTAGCTGCTTTATCCTGTTCTACAGGGTCGCAGGCAAGCTGGAGCCTATCCCAGCTGACTACGGGCGAAAGGCGGGGTACACCCTGGACAAGTCGCCAGGTCATCACAGGGCTGACACATAGACACAGACAACCATTCACACTCACGGTCAATTTAGAGTCACCAGTTAACCTAACCTGCATGTCTTTGGACTGTGGGGGAAACCGGAGCACCCGGAGGAAACCCATGCGGACACGGGGAGAACATGCAAACTCCACACAGAAAGGCCCTCGCCGGCCACAGGGCTCGAACCCAGACCTTCTTGCTGTGAGGCGACAGCGCTAACCACTACACCACTGTGCCGCCCCCCAACTTAACTGTATTTTGTAAATATAAACAAAGTTAGAATTTGATGCCTGCAACACACAAAAAAAAGTTGGGACAGAGGCAAAATATGACTAAAAAGTTTATAGGATATTCTCAAGTAACACCATTTGAAGATTCCACAATAAGTAAGGTTATTGGTAACATGATTGGGTATAAAAGGAGCATGCGCCAAAGGCTCAGTCTTCGCAAGCAAGGATGGGTTGTGGCTCACCCCTTTGTGCCAAAATTCGTGAGAGAATTGTAGTGAATTTGAAAAGAGCATTTATCAATGTAAGATTTTAAGTCTTTCAAAATCTACAGTACATAATATTGTGAAAAGATTCAGGGCATTCAGAGACATCTCAGTGCATAAAGATTAAGGTCAGAATCCACTGTTGAATTTGAATGTGCATGACCTTTGAGCCCTCAGGTGGCACTGCCTGAGAAACCATCATGCTAATGTGACAAACATAGCCACATGGGCTTGGGAGTACTTCAGAAAACCATTGTCACTTAACACAGTTTGATGCTGCATCCAGAAATGCAACCTGAAACTGTATTACAAGGCTCAGTTTTAACATGCCTTTGTCAAGTAAACAATTACAGGCCTCTCAATTTGACAAAGCACCATGTATTTATCATAAATTATTGCCTTGGTAATCCAACGTCTTCCAAATACAATACAATTAGTCTCGTGATCAGTAAGTATTTACAAACTCCTGTGTTCAGTTACTTAAGGTAAATCCTTTTGATGCATGTGCCCTCCCCTCACCTTCAGCATCTCTGGATATATACAAACAAATACAGGAGGTTAGATTCTTGATGTGGCCTGTGTGATGTGTTTATGCATAAAAGCACTAAAACCATGAATACTAATCATAATTTTAATATTTGATGACAGATTGAGGAAAGAAACTCAGTGAAAAGAATCCTGCCTCCAGAACATTCTGAAATCATTCTCATGGCTGTAGCAAAAAGATCATTTAAAGGAATACATTCAAAGTGCAATTACAAATATGAATGAATGAACCCTTTATTATCACTGTTGCCAGTAAAATTGACCATCAACCTGTCCTTACAGAGGGGGAACAGGACAGGAAGACAGGGATAAAAGAAAAGGAAACACAATAACAACATGAGGAGAGATGAGGAAAAAAGACCCCCCCCCCCACACACACACACTATGCTCCTGTCAGGAGTACAGTGTGGGAACATTTAAAAACCTCTGCACATAAGCACACAATAACACAAGTACACTTTAAAACACGGGACTTAAGGGGGGAAAGGAGGGGGCAATCAGGGGTGGGGGGTAAGGGGGGGTGGGGGTAGGGAGGGAGGGGAGGAGGTAACCCAGCGCAAGCAAGCAGCCATCCGCTCCTGCAGCCATGAAGGCGCTGGTCACGCACCCGCTTGTCACACTGGAGGTGAAAATGGTGACCGCGGAAAGTTGAAGAAGGAATGCGAGGAATGCGAGAGCGTCTCCCAGCAGTGACCTTCAGGGGGAAATGTTGTCTCAGCAACGGCCTTAACCGAGGCCGGTGCTGTCTCAGGGAGCCGAATGTCAATAAGATATAAATTGTTTGGTCTTTCCAGACGCAGTCTTTGCATGTCCACACCGCTTGTCCATATCTGTCCATTTCGTCCATTCTGTTCAAATTGGTTTCCGAAAAACTTATTCCTTGCAAAGCCGAAAGCTTCTCCAAGATAACAACCATATTGTGGTTCAAGTTCTGAATATCCACAGTCTGAGTGCCGACAGCTTTGCCCACCGCTTCAATCATATCGGGCAGCTTTGTGGGGCTTTGAACAGCTGTCACCATTGTCTGATTTCCTCAATATACCAGGACAATGCCTAATCCAATCAGCAAAAGTCCTGTAATCATGGTTCCGAATAGGTAGATATCTTCAATGTCCTCCACAGAAAGAATCGCCAGGCGCATGACTCGCCACCGCTCCCACGCGTCCATCGCATAACCAGCTGCAAACGTTCCGGCAGGACAGGCGGGTTCCCCCGAACCCAGGCTTCTCGTCGAGAAAACTGTGTCAATTTCGTTAGGAGACCAGTTTATCAATTCCATGCTTTTTTTAGTTTAGAAAGTAATGCGGGGAGAGTCTCTTCAAAAAGTACAGCAGACAAGACAAAGAAGCACAAGCAGGGAAAAAAAGGAGGGAGAGGGAGAGCAGAGAGAATGCGACTGCCTTCCGTGGAAGCACGGAGAGAGAGAAAAAATAATAATAACACCAGAAGTGTTAACAGGAGTTAATCATGAGTGGGAGAGATGACTCCATATGTGTTTACAAAGAAATGGCAATCATTTAGAGGATGTTTTGTTAATAAAAAGTTACATTTTGTTTAAAAAAGTGTTGATTTCCTTTATGTATGTAAACTTTTGGAACACCCTAGTTACTATTGCTAAAGATAGTGAGCTAACTGACAGCTATGAGGAGTAACAATAGCTATGTTTGTTGTTTACATTCATTATGATAATGTTAGGTGTTCTCTTACATGTGAATGAGACATGACTGATCTTGTTGGTGTCTCCAAAATCACCTGTTATTTGGAAAATAAATAAATAAATAAATAAATTAGGAAAATGACATAGTACTTTAATGAGCAGATTTTATGTTGTTTTCATTAGACAAGCACTTGAAATGTTTTATTGTGGGCATAAATAATATTCTGATACATTTGAATGTAATACATAGATGTAATAAATTATATGAAGTTACTCACTATTTGCAGTTCTCAGGGTGCCAGCACTTATAGCAGGTGCAAGGAAGAGTGGGTGTGTTGCAAACTGTAATCTAAATCCAAATCGCAAGGCAGAAGATGTGGTCAGGGACAGGCGAGGGTTGGTCAATTTGCTAACAGAATGTCAGAGGACAGGCGAGTAATTGTAGTCAGGAAGAAACATAAGCAAAGATCAAAGCACTAGTAGTCAGGCAGAATAATAAGAAGGCTCGGTATGATCAGGCATGGGGACACAGAACGATACTTTGCACAGAGGTGAGTGTTTGCAGAGCTTAAGTAGAGCAGTAATTTGTCACATGACGCCAAAGAGGTGTGCTTCTTGAATTCAGGAGAGGTGGGGCACTGTGACTCTTGGGAGATGTGGTCCAAACATGGCTGCTCTGAACACTGATTTTCTGCATTGTTACTGACAGAAACACACACACACACCCCGCACCCACTCTGGGAGCTGACTCCTTTCTGGAACATCCTCTTCCCCTGGGTGCTGGCTTATCTGGGTGTGTGGCATGGAATTACTGCATGACGAGTGGATCTAACATGTCCTTGCCATTTACCCAGCTGCGCTCCTCCGGGCCGTATCACTCCCAGTCCACCAGATATTCCAAGTGGCCCTGCCTGTGATGGGAGTTAAGGATCTTGTGGACTTGGTATATGGGGTCTCCTTCCACTTCTAGAGGGGTGGGAGGGGGTTTTACTGGTGGGAGCACAGTCTGCCAGGGGTCCTTGAATTGCTGGCTTAAGGCAGCACACATGAAAATCTGAAGATCTATAGGAGTGAGGTGGGAGTTCTAACCTATAGGTGACCTCATTGATTCTACAGAGGACCTTGAATGGGTCTGTGTATCTGGCTTGCAACATGTATTGGGATCTCTTAGATCCCTGGTGGATACCCCTACTCAGTCCAGCGGAGGAGTAAATGGGTGTTTCCCCTCTGTGTCTGCCTGTGTATTGCTTGTACTTTAGGGCTACCTGTTCCAGTCACTGATGCAGTCCCTCCCACACCTGTTTGTTTCCCTTGAAATTCCACTGCTGGAATTTGAGATGAGTCATCCCAAGGGAACAAGGGTGGCTAGTAACCTAGGACACATTGGAAGGGGGTTTAATTGTGTGGCTGAGTGTTTCAGAGAGTTCTGGGTGTACTCAGCCCAGGGGAGGTATTGTACCCAATCCCTTGGGTTTTCCATGCAGTAGACCTGGAGGAAACACCCGATCTCTTGGTCGGTGCATTCCACTTGGCCGTTGGATTGCAGGTGGTACACAGATATGAGGCTGACCGAGACTGCCAGCTTGTCCATGAATTTGGCCCAAACTCTGGAAATGAACTGTGGGCCTTGGTTGCTAATGATGTCCTCTGGAAGGCCATAATAACACAACACATGTGTGAACAGGAGTTCTGCTGTTTCAAAAGTGGTGGGTAGACCTGGCAGGAGAATGAGTTTTAGTGTTTTTTGAGAATCTATTGCTAATGACTAGGATAACAGTGTTTCCTTGTTACTTGGGTAGATCCATGATAAAAGTCGATAACTACATGGGACCAGGGTCTCTGAGGCATGGATAGTGGACAAAGTTTGCCCATGGGGGGGCAGGAGGGCACAAAATCATTGATCTTCAACATCATGTTTTCCCACCAGTACTTGTTCTTGAGCAGTTGTTAGGTGTGTTGACTGCTGAGATGTCCTGTGGCTGGAGATGTGTGTGCCCAGGTAATGAGCTTGCCTCATAGTTGAGCCAGAACATACATAAGACCAGGGGGACAGGTTATCAGGGGGTTGCGTGATTGGGCTTGGCTTATCTCCTTGTCTACTTCCCATGTAATGGCCTGGATAAAGCACTCAGGTGATAAGGTAGGAGTTCAGTACTGGGGTTGGAGGCATTATGGATACGAGACAGAGCATCAGTTTTGGTGTTCTTGGAGCTTGGACGGTAAGAGAGTGAATCTGAAGCAGATAAAAAAAACAGCACCCATCTTGCCTGATGAGAATTGAGTCTCTTGGCTGTCTTCAGGTACTCTAGGTTCTTGTGGTTGGTTAAGATGTTGAAAGGATGTTTTGTCCCTTCCAGCCAGTGCCTCCACTCCTCCAGTGCCAGCTTAATGGCAAGGAGTTCCCAGTTGCCGATATCATAATTTTGATCCGCTGAGATCAGTTTCTTTGAAAAAAAGGTGACAGGGTATAATTTGGGCTTTTCTCCAGAGCATTGCAATAGCACTCCTCCTACCCCCATTTCTGATGCGTCGACCTCTACCACAAATGGGATGCTTGGATCCGGGTGTTGCAGAATAGGGGCTGGGGTGAAGGCAGTTTGGAGATGCTTAAAGGCTTCCTTGGAAGCCTGATTCCACTGCAGATGCTTGGGACCTCTCTTTAGCAGGGTTGTGAGGGGTGATGCTATGGAGTTGAAGTTTCTGATGAAACAATGATAGAAATTCACAAAGCCGGACTTCCGGTGTAGTGACTAATGGAATAGGACGTGTTTCTCCGAGCTCCTGCAGCAACCTTTAAAAAAACCTATTTTAGGTACACCTTTTGTCTCTTTTTTCAGTGTGTGTGTTCTCCACCATCAAAATTTGAATTTAACGCCGTCTTTTTGCCGATCAAAATGCCTCCAAAGCCTAAAGTACCTGTACAACCACCACGGCCTGCTTCGCACGTTGCATCCCCGCCTCGTAGTGATTCCCCTTCTGTCCTGGCCGAAGCCGCAGGCGACGCTGCTTTCCACGATTTTAAGGCCGAGCTGCTCTCGTCACTCCGTGTTGAAATGTCAGCTATTTTTAAAACTGAGCTTCAGGCTGCCTTGACCGAAAATTTGTCAAATATCAAGACTGAGCTACAGGCAGTGAAGTCTGAATTATCTAGTAGCATTACAAACATTCAGTCTGATGTGTGCACTCTGAAGACTACCGTAGGTGAAATGGAGACATCGCTGTCCTCCTGCGCCAACGACATTACTACCTTACAGGCTAAAGTGGAGCATCTGTCAACTGAACTGATGAGATTGGACAATAAATGCGAGGATTTGGAGGCAAGATCGTGGCGCAATAACATACGGTTAGTGGGCATTCCCGAAGATTTTTCCACCTCTTTTACTGCTACAGCTGTTTCCTCTCTGCTCAAGGAGGCTTTTAAGCTCGAGAAGGAGCCTCTCGTGGACCACGCTCATCGTACTCTCCAGCCGAAGCCGAAGCCCGGAGAGTGCCCTCGCCCCATAATCGCTCGTTTGCACTACTATACAGACTGTGTGGATATACTGCGCCGAGCCAGGGCTCAGCAACAGATCAAGATTGGAGACATGAGTTTTTCTGTCTTCCCCGACCACACTCTGAGGACGGCCCGTGCCCGAGCCTCCTTTAATGATGTCCGACGCCAGCTCCGCGAAATACCGGGGATTCGCTTTGGTTTGCTCTACCCGGCGCGCCTCCGGGTCACTCATAACGGTGCAGAGAAGGAGTTTAAATCACCAGAAGAGGCCAGTGCATTTATCAGGTCGCTCAATAGTGAGAGAACCGAGAAATGATACACAACCTTGAGGAAGCAGTGTCAGTTAATATTGTCAGTTATTACTTTATTTCATTTGTTTCCTCTTTTCTTTTCTTTTCTTTTCTTTTCTCTTTACGATTCTCATATACGCACACTGTGTGGTTTTCAGTTTTCACTTCAACTTGGACTTGATTGGTTGTACCATTCTGTCAAATGTTGCTAGGCCTGCAGGAGCTCAATCCGAAGCTCGATAGTTATGCTTAAAGCCATAAGTTTTTGTTTTGGGGATCTGACTCCTTGTGGAGTTAGCACTGGGTTCTCCATCGTTTGGGGATGGGGTCATTGTAAGTGCAATGGGGTGGGGTGGGGGGTTCAATCTGTAAGTGTGGTGGGGGGTTTGGGGTTTTTTTTGTGGGGTTTTTTTTGCGTTTTTCCCCCTCTTTTCCTTCCTTCGTTGGGGGTCCGCATTCAGTCTATTTCTATCTCTAGGAACTTAACATACCTGTATGTCCACCAATGCTAGTACTTCTGATATTCCACATATTGGGTCCTCTGTGAGGTTTTTGAGCTGGAATATTAAAGGCATGGGGAGTCCAATTAAGAGATCAAGGATATTTGCTCATTTGAAACGTCTTAAAGCTGACCTAGTGTTTCTGCAGGAAACCCACATGCACGTCAAAGATCAGTTCAGACTTAAATGTTCCTGGGTGTTTCACTCTGATTTCAACTCTAAAGCCAGGGCAGTTGCTATTTTAATTGGTAAGTCAGTTCAGTTTTCAGCTTCTAAGGTGATATCAGACAAAAACAGCAGATACTTAATTGTTACAGGCATGCTATTCCATACTCCCATTTTATTAGTTAACATATATTGCCCCCAATTTTGATGATCCACACTTCATGAATAAACTTTTTGAATGTCTTCCCTCATTGAACAACAGCCTTCTTATAATTGGAGGGGACATGAACTGTGTAATTGATCCCAACCTAGACCGCTCTAACCCACGAACTCTGACTCCTTCTTTAATGTCAAGGTCACTTTCAGATTTTATGTCCAAGAACAGCTGCATTGATCCTTGGAGATTTTATAACCCTTGTACCAAGGAATATTCATTTTTTTCTCAGATGCATCAGTCTTTCTCTCGGATTGATTATTATTTTATTGATGCTAAACTAATTCCCAAAGTACTGTCTGTCAATTACCACCCGATTGTTATTTCTGACCACGCTCCTCTTTCTTTAGATATTCAGTTCTCCTCACAACCCTGGTACTCAACACCTTGGAGGTTCAATACATTACTTCTCTCAGATGATAAGTTCACCAAATTTATTGCAACTAAAATTGATGATTATATCTCTATAAATCAAAATGATATGGAACCTGTTTCTTGTTCACTGCTGTGGGAATCATTAAAAGCATACTTGTGGGGACAAATTATTTCCTACTCTGCCCACTTGAATAAGTCCCGTAAAACCAAATTGCAAGAACTCTCTATTAATATCACCAAATTGGACCAACAACTTGCTACTTGCCCCTCTCCCTGTTTACTTAAAGGTCCCATGGCATGGTGGTTTGTTGATGCTTTAAACGGGCTTGTGGAGGCTTCCGGATGTTATATCCGCAGCCTTTCTCGAAATGAACCCTCAGCACGTAAATATAGCCTCCTGGGAGAAAGCCCCATTTCAGCGCTTTTCCCAGTGTGTCGTTTTGCTAATGAGAAGCATGGAGGCGGGGAAGGGTAGAGGGTGGGGGCGGGCCATGGGGGAAGAGGGAGGGGCTTGACCAAGCTGCACACACACATACTCACTGCTATCAACGCCTGTAGCCACGCTGCTAAGACAAAACCCCGTTCTCCCTTGGACTCCTTTCGTAAACTCAACATGACACAGAGAACAGAGAGTGAGAGTGTTCGGAGTGGTAGTTTACGAACGTATAATACCCTAGGCTTGAACACGCACTCCATAACCAAAGAGGATAGAAGCAGCAACTACAGCAACATATCGCTTATCCAACAGAAGACATGCATTGCGGAGCAATAGTCAAACATAAGCTCATAAGTTACAGTCAATTTCCAGACTAAACTCAGTTTAACAGAGCATGCTGCATGCTCTTTAGTTTTGTAGTGCAGATTACCTGGCTAACTGCAGGAAGCGGTTAGCTGCACAGCTAATGTAGCCATTGCTAGGCTAACGCACCGATTTTAAAACACGGCAAAACGACCAGTTATACACTTACTTGTTCGGTGTTTGTTGCTGATGCGGCAGGGATGCTTGGTACGGACCCAGGCTTCAGTGACAGTTGATGTGCAAAACCTGCCCTGTACTGTCCCAAGTTGTGGAAACATTCCTCAGGAAAATGCTTCCGACAAGCATACACCATCTTAGGTAGACTCGACGGCGTATTATTGAAGTAAATAAAATTAAGCCACTGCGTCTTCAGGGGCTCTCCCGTCGGCAGTAAAAACAGACTCTTTTCTGTGTTGTCACATCCATGTACAGCGCAATTTCCATGTTTCGCTCGCTTAGGTGATGCCATGTTGTTGTGTCCTCTATGGTCTCCTCACTACAACTGGGCAGGCAATCCATACAGTGGGTGGGAATCCAGAGGGGGTGTGTGGGGATCATCTCCTTTGCTGACGTAGTAAAGGGAAGAGCTTATCAACGCGACGTTTTGACGCGCCATTCTCAAATGTTGGGCATAGTTTGGTTTACACATTATGAAATTTCTAGCCACTGGGGTGACTTAAGAAGGTCAGAGGAACTCATTTTAACGTTAAAAAACCTCAGAAAGTGAAAATTTCATGCCATGGGACCTTTAAATAACGTGTTGATTTACAGACTGAATTTGATCTCATCACCACTAGTGATGCAGAGCAACTTCTCTTACGATCACGCGCCACATATTATGAACATGGCGACAAGGCAAGTCGGCTCCTGGCTCATCAACTACGTCGCTAGGCAGCCTCACGTATGATCCCTCAGATAAAAGATTCATCCGGCTCATTGCATAAGGATCCCACTACCATTAATTCTCTTTTTCACTCATTTTACTCCTCTTTATATACGTCTGAATCTTCACCTGACACCACTGAAGTGAATTCATTCCTAGATAGCCTCAATTTTCCTGTGTTAAGCTTAGATGCTGCTAAAAAACTTGACTCACCATTAACGTTAGAAGAAATCACTCTCGCTGTGAGTAGCATGCAAAATAACAAAGCTCCTGGCCCTGATGGATTCCCAGTTGAATTTTTTAAGAGATTTCAGGAAAAACTGTTCCCTTTACTGCATGCTGTTTATAAAGAATCACTGGAACATGGCACTCTCCCTCCCACTTTAAGGCAAGCCTCCATAAGTCTCCTCTTAAAAAAAGATAGGGATCCAAATCTCTGCAGCTCATACAGACCTCTCTCATTAATAAATGTAGATGCTAAGATCCTTGCTAAAGCTTTGGCCTGTCGCCTGGAAAACATCATACCAACTATTGTCTCACATGAGCAAACTGGATTTGTTAAGGGGCGGCAGTTATTTTTTAATGTCCGCACACTCCTAAATATTATTTACTCCAAAACCACCACAACATCACCCGAAGTGGTAATCTCGGTTGATGCAGAAAAAGCATTCGACAGGGTTGAATGGGACTATTTATTTACTGTACTAAAGAAATTTGGACTGGGAAATGGGTTCATTTCATGGATACGTCTCCTTTACACATCTCCACAAGCAAGCATCTCCACTAATGGCATCCAAGCCAGTTTTTTCACTCTAACCCGTGGTACCAGACAGGGGTGTCCCCTATCTCCTCTATTGTTCGCACTAGCTATAGAGCCCTTGTCAATCTTTCTGAGGTCCTCCTCAACTTTTAGAGGGATCTCATGATTGGGCACAGAATTTAAGTTGTCACTTTATGCTGATGAGTTATTGTTATATGTCTCAGATCCTGTCCTTTCCATTCCCACAATTTTATCTGCTTTCCAGAGATTTGGATCATTCTCAGGCTATAAAGTGAATATCTCTAAAAGTGAATGCTATCCTATTAATGCTTCAGCATCACAGCTTACACAGTCAGATGTCCCTTTTAAGATGAATCTGTCTGGCTTTAGGTATCTTGGGATCAGCGTTACCAGAACGTTAAAGTCACTTTTTTCTGCTAATTTTTTACCTTTAATGTCTAAAATTAAATCTGACTTCCAAAGATGGAGAAGCTTGCCTCTTTCGTTAATTGGAAGAATTCACGCAGTTAAAATGAACAGCTTGCCCAAATTTCTATTTTTGTTCCATTGTCTCCCACTTTTCCTGCCAAAACAGTTTTTTTAAAACAATTGATCAAAGTATTTCTGATTTCTTATGGTGTGGAAAGGCTCCCAGGATCCGTAAATCCATACTTCAGAGATGTAAATTCAATGGTGGATTGACACTTCCGAATTTCCAACTATATTATTGGGTGGCACATATTCATAAAATTTCATTTTGGTTCAAATCTACGAATCTGCCATGGTGCAACTTGGAGGCACAGTCATGTGTTTCATCCTCCTTACCTGCTTTACTTACCTCTTCTATTCCATCTAACCCCTCTGGCTTTACAAATAATCAAGTGGTTCTCTCCACACTTAAAATTTGGTATCAGTTTAGGAAGCACTTTAAATTTAAGTCAGCATCTACATTAGCTCCTTTACTGAAGAATCATTTATTTCAACCTCCCCTTACAGATTCAGCCTTTCTCGCATGGCATAATAAAGGCCTGAAATGTTTTAAAGACCTTTACAAGGATGGTATTTTTCGCAGCTTTATAGATCTCTCAAGAGAATTTCATCTCCCACCTTCTCATTTCTTTCGATACTTTCAAATTAGACACTGCGCTAAAGCTTTGTTTCCAGTTTTTCCTTCCTCACCGCCTACTCTACACTGAGAGGTGTTTTTAAACTGCGATCCACTTCAAAAATCATTTATTTCTAAAGTTTAGAACGAACTTCTTTCTTTTGATTGCTCACCAGTTACTAAAGTTAAGACTGCCTGGGAAGATGAACTGGATCTAAAATTGGAGGATGACTGGTGGGACACTGCTCTTAAGAAAATTCACACAAGCTCATCCTGTGCTCGTCTCACACTTATACAGTTTAAAGTACTGTTTAGAGTCCATTTATCCAAAGCTCGATTGTCTCAAATCTATCCCAGTATTGCCGACAAATGCGACAAATGTCATGCCTCATCCTGCAATTTAACCCATATGTTCTACTCTTGTCCGCTACTCTCTTGCTTCTGGTTGAATTATTTTGATACCATGTCTAAAATACTTTCAGTGACCATAAAAGTCTCCCCCCATGTTGCCATATTCGGGCTCCCAGAGGACCATAACCGGTTTACCTCTCATCAATTAGATATTTTAGCTTTTACTTCCTTACTGGCAAGACGCCACCTTCTTCTCCACTGGAAGTCGACTAAAGCTCCCTCTAGTAGTCAGTGGCTCAACGACATCATGTCTTTTCTAAAGTTGGAAAAGATCAGATATTCAGTGAATGTTAACTCTGCTAAATTTTATAACAAGTGGCTTCCCTTTCTTACATTCTTCCACTCTCTCCAGTCTCTGCCCCCTAACTGACGGACCGTCTCTCTCTCTCCCTTTTTATTTATTTATTTATTAATTTTTTAGGGGTTGGGTTTTTTTTTGCCTTTTGGTTTTATTTGTACTGTGCAGCTTTAATATTTAATTATTACATAATAGAACTTCCAGTTATTTATTTATTTATTATTTTTATTTTCTTTGAATTGTGTAATGTCTTGTTCTTGTTTGTGTGAAAAAAAAAATCCTAGGAGGTAGACTGTATGCATTTCTCTTAATTCATCGAGATGTACAGTATTTTTGTGGTATTGGTATGTGTATTTTGTAGATTGTTGTGCAGGGATGGTGTGGTATTTAATGTTGATTTGACGTTGATTCCTGTTTTGACGTGCCTTGCTTCCTAATAAAAATATTTAAAAAAAAAAAAGAAATTCACAAAGCCCAGAAAACATTGTAGTTCCTTGACCGTTGTGGGAGTTAGCCACGAAGTGACCTGTGGATACTTTGTTGTTGTCCATGCTGACACCTTCTGCACTAACCACGTACCCAAGAAATGAAATCTGGTGAATGTGGAATTCACATTTTTCTGCTTTGACGTATAAGTGGTTCTTGAGGAGCCAGCTTTGTACTGTTCTGACACATTCTAGGTGTGAAGTTTAGTCAGGGGAGTAAATTAGAATGTCATCAATATATGCTATGACATATCTATCCAGCATATGACGCGGTACGCGGTGGTCCGGACTACCGTTGTGGTCCGGACCACGCCGTTTTCAGGTGTGGTCCGGACCACCAAGTTCAGAAGACAAATAAATTTTAAATTTTCAGCTACTTCTTCCCCTAATTTAGAATAAATTCTTTCCTTTGCCCTTTCTTCTGTTGCTTTGTAGTCTCTAGCACATTTTTTCTTATTCCTTAGAAGCTGTTCATAACCACCCTGAGACATAATGACGAAAGTTGGTAAAATTATTTTTCACTTCCCTCGTGGCAGCTCCCGCTTTTTTACATGCGTTAGAACTGGTATCTTTTATTGCGCGTGTGTTTTACGCATGCATTTCTCTTCCGGTTTGAGAAAAAATAACAAATGATGTACGACTTTGTAAAAAAACTCGTATTAAATGACAAACACAGTATGATTTTGGTAAGTTTTTATTTATATCGTAATATAATACAGCATACGGTGAACCGGACCACAATCCAGGAAAAATAATTAATTAATGCCCTCGTTTTGTATGGAAAATACGGTGATCCGGACCACCGCGTACCGCGTCATATGTCTTAGGATGTCATTGATAAGGCATTGGAAGATGCTTGGAGCACAAGAGAGGCCATAAGGCATGACACAATATTCAAAGTGACCAGACATTGTACTAAAGGCAGGCTTACATTCGTCACCTTCATAGATCCTGATGAGGTTATATACACTGCGAAGGTCAAGTTTAATGAACACCGTGGTGGACCTGAGTTGTTCTAGGGCAGAGAGTACTACAGAAAGTGGATAAGGATGTTTGATGGTGATCTGGTTTAAGCCCTGGTAATCTACCATATACAAGGGTGGAGGCCTTTCCCTTTCTTCTCAATGAAGAGAAGCTCACAGAAGCCGGGGAAGTGGAAGGACGAATGTACCCTTGTTGTAGAACTTCCTGAACATACTCGTCCATCGTCGCCTGCTCTGTAATGGAAAGTGGGTAGATACAGTTGTGTGGTGGCAAGGTGCCAGGGAGAAGGTCAATCATGCAGTCATAGGCTCAATGTGGAGGGAAGCCACTGGCTTTACCATTGCTGAAGACCTCTCTCAGGTCATGGTACCATGCTTAGATATGTTCAATGCCTCCCGGTGCAGGAATTTTAATGGACAAAGATGCCATGGAAATGTACAGGAGCTGCAAGCATTGTTGGAAACAGGAAAGGGACCATTGCAGGATTTCTCGGTTCTGCCATGATGTTAAGGGGTCATGGATTTGGAGCCAGGGAAATCCAAGAACTAATGCATGATGAGCAATGCAAATGACAAACAGAGCAATGCTCTTGACATGAAGGGCACCAACCTGAATGTTCAGTGGGAGAGGGTAAGTGGTGATCAGTCCCTCCCCAATGGGACCACTGTTGATGGCCTGTAGCCTCATGGGTTGTAGGAGTTCCTTGGTGGATAGGTTGAGCCTTTGGACAGTCTCGAGACTGATTAAGTTGCTTTCTGCCATGAATCTATGAAGGCAGAAAGGGCATGGGTTGAGTCTGGTAGTTTCAGCAGCACATGAATTTTAAATGAATGCATGGAAGTAGGTTTATGACCAACTGGACTGGTGGAGCTGGCTTCAGCCTGATGGGAGCCCTCTTGTCTGGGCCTGGGTGGTCAGACAGGGCAAGTAGCAAGCAGGTGACTAGGCTCCCCGCAGTAAAAACATAACCCCTCATGACATCTCCTCTCCCTTTTAGCACGTGGAGTGCAGGCATGAGAGATCTCCATCAGTGTTGGGGACTGTGGAGGTGGAGAGATGGCTGGAGAGTCCACAATGTGTTGATTCATTGTAAGATAATTCATCAGGCTTATGCTCCACCATGTGGAATGATTTAATATCAGCATACTCCTGTCATTTTTGTTTTTCTAACACTCCTAGAGCATTTCTCAATGATGGTGAGAAAACACAGACTAATGTTGCGCTCTCCCTCTCATACTTTTAAAGTTATATTGAGTGACACAGCACCCTTAAACTAAGAAAGAGGTGAAACCAGCTGTTGGTCCCGAAGAGTAGTAGGGAACTTCTGTTCCATGTAACTCATCATAATCCCATGGCAGGACATTTAGGTCAGGATAAAACAATGAACTGCCTCATGGCCTGCTTCTATTGGCCAGGCATTCATGGCAATATTTGCAGGTGGTGTATGGCATGTTGCAGATGCCAACTGGTGAATCCACCAGCCGCCCCAAAAGTGCCATTGTGCCTTTTACCATTGATCGAGGTCCTCTTTGAAAGAATTGGCATGGGTCTCATAGGGCCATAAGACTGGACTGCATGAGGGCATCACCTTGTATCACCTTTTAATCCTAGTAGCTTCTGCAATGCGATACCCAGAAACCATTCTGTGTTATCTCTCAAGTCAGGATCCCGAAAGAGAGCCTGACTGATCAAGGCATAATGTTCATGTCATGCACACTTGGCAAACTGTATAAATTATTGGGGATTAAATTGATGTGTATCACTGTTTACCACCCACAGATGTATGGATTGGTCAAACAGTTTAATCAGATGCTTAAAAATATGATTTTTTAGTTTGTTCATGAACACACACAGAATTGGGATAAATGGCTTGAGCCTCTGTTATTCAAAGTTCAAGAGGTCCCACACGTCTCTACAGGGTTCTTCTGATTTGAATTATTGTATGGACACAAGTGTCATGGCATCTTGGACATCTCCACAAACGTGGTCTGATTGTTGTGCTGTAGTACATTAAATAAGCTTCATGTAGCCAGCCTTAGCTCAAACACCTCTGGATAATGCAAATTTGATTTTTATGTTATTTTGACAGATCATGATGTTGTTGAAACACATTAACACAATGTGTTTAAGCATAAATAAATTAACTCTTTGCTCTCACATGTGCATGTATTCTGGCAAATAAACAGATTGTTAACATTTATAGACTTTCACTAGAGTTTTTATAAGTAGTACATAATTTTGGTCAAATTTGGAAGCAAGCTGTTGTTTTTCTTCCACATTTAGCTTAAAAGCCCATTTTGCATGGACAGCTGATCAAGTACTGGTAGATGTGATTCAGTTGCCTTCTGTATAAAATGTCAAACTTAAGCCTAGGTCACAACCGGACGTACGATTTTTTGGCCTTGCGATTTTTCGCGTTTCCCAAATCGCTGCGTTTTTTTTTTGTTCGTGGAGAAAGACGCACGTTGGCCGTAAGTTTGTCTTGCAACCTGAAAAAAACGTAAGCACCCGTAGAGTTTGTTTGACATGACAAAGAACCTCTGCGGCCGGTCTGCGGCCAGTCTACGGCTCGAAAATCAGCATGTCACACACGCGCCCTCCGTGCGTTTCTTGCGTTTTTTTGCACGTAGACCGGCCGTAGGAGCACGTACAGCCGGTTGTGACCTAGGGTTTACACACCTGCCACAGACCTAGTTTCCTTTGACAAAAATAGAGTGGATTCTGCACACTTCCTGTGTGGTTTCAGACAACAAAACTTGCACACCCACCTGAGACTGACTTCTATAATGATCTAGCTTAAAAACAACAACTTCTAAAAGTTTGAACATTCTAAAAACTGTATTTCTAATGCATTTGAAATCTCAGTCCAACCAGATGGCCATCTAGTTTGCTTCCAGTGCTTGGTCACCATGTACAGAGTCCAGCACACATATGCAAATTGGGATATCACATTTGATAATCAACAGGGAAAGGAACAGGGTTACATGAACACCTGTTGCCACCTGTAAATCACACATTTGCAGATTGACTTTGTTCACAATCTGGCAGTCTCACAAGGCACACAGATTTAGTAAATGATCTGAAGTGTGGTCAACATGGAATGAAGATGCTAAAACACTATTTAAGTGCTTATTATTATAAACTTGGATCTTGTCTAAAAATGTTCAGGGCAAATGGGTTGCAGTTTGCAAGCAGGGTTCAGTATACAGATGGGTGATCCAGAGACAGGGTTGAGAGCAGATGTAGGTCAGGGAAACCACAAACAATTTCAACAGTTAGGGAAATCCAAATACACAAATCAGAGATGTAGCAAAGGGATCACAACCAGGATAATCACTATGATCAATTAGCTTGGCAAACACTGAGAGAGTCACAGTATGAATTACTTTGCAACGTTGTGTGATTGTATGTGTTCCATTTGAATTCTCTGTGGTGGTTGTGGTGGTAGTAAAGGGACTGTGGCAGCAGCTCAAGAAGTTCTCTGCCATCTCTTTGTGTCAGTCCTCACCCTGCTGCACTGATGGTTCTGAAGAGATAGCACCATTTCAGCACCTCTGTTTTGGACCACAATTATTGAAAAATAATTTCAATTATGAAATTATTAAGATTGCCTTAACTTGTCAGCTCAGTGATATTGCCAAAGTATGGAATCCAAGGCAAAATGTACTGAAAACCATATTTAAATATCATCACCCCAATTATAGCAATGCCACCTCAGAGAAAGCTTGGTTTGAATTTTAAGAAATGAAAGTCCAGTTTTTTCTGATGTAATTCCATTACTAACTTTTCTTTCCTTATAAAAGATTTTGTGTTCAGAGTTAAACACAGCCAATTTTTCGATGCTTTTTTTGGGCCAAAAAATACCCCATACAGTGTGAAATTTTTATTTAATACCATTATCTTGAGTACTGCAGCTAAAAAAGTTACCACATTTTGCTGTGAATCTAATTCCATTACCGAAGAACTACCCCTAAACCACATAGTGCAGAGGAGAAATGCTACAATGATGTGCACTTCGTGCCCCATGCGAATCAATGAGCCTTGGCCGCACATGACCCTGTCACCAGTTCACTGGTTGTTCTTCATTGGACCACTTTTGATAGGCACCAATCACTTCATACTGGGAACACCCCACAAGATGTGCCATTTTGGAGATCCTCAGACCCAGTCATCTGGCCATCACAATTTGGTCCTTGTCAAAGTTGCTTAGATCCTAATGCTTGCCCTTTTTTCCTGCTTCCAACACATCAACTCTCAAGAACTGACTGTTCTCTTGATGCCTAACATATCCCACCCTTTGATAGGTGCCATTGTAATGAGATAATGTAATTCACTTGCCCTGTCAGTGGTTTTAATATCATCGTTGATTGGTGTATAACGTGTGTGTGTGTGTGTGTGTGTGTGTGTGTGTGTGTGTGTGTGTGTGTAAAAAGAAAAAAATATTCTTAAACACTCATCCAAGCTGAGGATCAAACCAGAACTAGTGATCTTCAAGCTCTCAAGCACTGACACTACCCACTACACGACACAGCAATCTACTAGGAAGTAAATAATGAGTCATTTTCAAGTCACTTTACATGGAAAAAAATAATGTGAGTGAAACAGTATTGTCATATGAGTGGCATAAAAATAAGACTAAAACAGTAAAAGAATAAGACCAGATAATGGCCAGCACACACAGAGGAACCAAATCCTCTCCTTCTCTCCCAATTCAAACTGCTACCACATTCAATTCAGTTCAATTCAATTCAAAACACTTTATTTGTTCCCTAAGGGCACAGGATTTACACTGCACAGGATTCATATGTGCTACTCAGCCTGAGCAGGAAGGCCTGATTGACAGCTTGGACACTCAAGGAAATGAAAACACAATAGGGGAGGAAAAAAACAACAGGAAAAAAGCAATAATGTAAATAATTAATTTTTCTATTCTTGAATTTATTTTCCTATTCCTTTACTTTTATTTCTGCATTTCTTTTCTTATTCTCTCATTTTTATTCATTTTCTTTATTGACATGTATTTTCTTATACTTTTGCAGATTTATTTTCTTACTCTTTTATTTTTAATGTTATTTCTGTATTTGTTTTCATATGGGAAACCAGAGAACCCAGAGGAAACCCATGCAGACACAGGAAGAACATGCAAACACCACACAGAAAGGCCCTCACCGGCCACTGGGCTTGAACCCAGGACCTTCTTGCTGTAAGGCGACAGTGCTAACCACTACACCACTGTGCCGCCATATTTTCATTCATCCATCCATCCATCCATACATCATCTGTAGCCGCTTATCCTGTCCTACAGGGTCGCAGGCAAGCTGGAGCCTATCCCAGCTGACCATGGGCAAGAGGCAGGCTACACCCTTGACAAGTTGCCAGGTCATCGCAGAGCTGACACAGAGAGAGACAAACAACCATTCACACTCAAACCTACAGTCAATTTAGAGCCATTAACCTAACCTGCATGTCTTTGGACTGTGAGAGAAACTGGAGCACCTACCTGTAGAGGAAACCCACACAGACACAGGGAGAACATGCAAACTCCGCATAGAAAGGCCATCGAATCCAGGACCTTCTTGCTGTGAGGCAACAGTGCTAACCACTACACCACCGTGCCACCACATGTTCATTCATCCATCCATTATCTGTAGCCACTTATCCTGTTCTGCAGGGTCGCAGGCAAGCTGGAGCCTATCCCAGCTGACTATGGGCAAGAGGCAGGGTACACCCTTGACAAGTTGCCAGGTCATTGCAGAGCTGACACAGACAAACAACCATTCACACTCAAACCTACAGTCAATTTAGAGCCATTAACCTAACCTGCATGTCTTTGGGGGAAACCGGAGTACCTGGAGGAAACCCACATGGACACAGGGAGAACATGCAAACACCACACAGAAAGGCCCTCACTGGCCGCTGAGCTTGAACCCAGGAGCTTCTTGCTGTGAGGTGACAGTGCTAACCACTACACCACCGTGCTGCCACATCTTATCTCATTATCTCTAGCTGCTTTATCCTGTTCTACAGGATCGAAGGCAAGCTGGAGCCTATCCCAGCTGACTACGGGCGAAAGGCGGGGTACACCCTGGACAAGTTGCCAGGTCATCACAGGGCTGACACATAGACACAGACAACTTCACACTCACATTCACACCTCCGGTCAATTTAGAGTCACCAGTTAACCTAACCTGCATGTCTTTGGACTGTGGGGGAAACCGGAGCACCCGGAGGAAACCCATGCGGACATGGGGAGAACATGCAAACTCCGCACAGAAAGGCCTTCGTCGGCCACGGGCAGTAGCAATCCTAGAGTGATTTACTCCCTGGGTGAAACCCCCTGCTGGGCCCCCCCGCCCGTCTTTTTTTTTCGGGTTTTTTTTTGGGGGGACCTTTTTTTTCGAGGACCGTTTTTTTTTTCGCGCCCGTGCTCGTGCCGCCCCCCCCCCCCCCCCCCCGCATTGGGGTCTGTATTAGCCAACAGAATGTTAACAGCTTTACATGGTCATTTAAACATTTCTCGTCATGTGTTGTACGTCGCGGACACGGCCCGTTATAAATTTGCTGTTACCAGAATGGCAATGACCAAGTCGTAATGTATTACTTAAGACTCTGTGTAATGTCATAGTAGTGTAGTACTATGGCAGTAAAGTCTTTTTGATGACTAGTACAACGTTCCACTGGCGGGATTGTGCATATTATGGGGCTACGACAAGTTAGGCACACACACACACTGATGACATCACCTGCGCATAGAGGGCTACCGCATGACGTCACCGCGCCGCGATATTTTGTTAAGCGCCATATTGGGAGACCAAGTACACATCTATGCAAGTACATACATTCATAAAACAAACTACACCTGAAATGTAGCCAGGGCCGGTTCTGCCCTAATCTGGACCCGGGTGCAACATCGCGCACCCCCCCCCCCCCCCCCCCCCCCAAAAAAAAAAAAAAAAAAAACACCAGTCTAAATCAGGACAACCATCACATAACTATAACTATAAACATTTTATATCAACTATTTCAACTAAATGGGCTATAATAAATAAGCCTGCAGGCAGCCACGGCAGGCTGCCTTAAAAAGTAACCATTCAATGACACAACTGAAAGCCTGCAGCCACGGCGGGCTGCCTTAAAAAGTAACCATTTGTCCTACCTTAAAACTCATTTTGCATTTTCTGCCTCCTTTTTTGTATTTTCGACCCTCCGTTTATTTTCTTTCCTTTTCTGAAAACCCGATTTGTGTCCAGACATTTTGTTCTGCTACCAACGAACTAACTCGTCAGGTCTCGTCTCTCGAGCCTGCAATGATTCCCGTGGGAAGGGCAACAATTGATACATTTTTACAAACAACCAATAAACGTTCAGGCTCTCCTTTGCTCACAGACACTCAGTAATGCACTTATTCTCTGTCTCCTGGCAGAAAGCTCCTTGGTTTGCTTGTGTCTCAATCACAGCTGGTATTCTGTAGAAAGACTTCTTTTCACCTTTCCCATCAGCTTTGTTGGAACACCCTAACACAGCACAAAAGTTTACCATTGTAGGTTTATGATGAATCAAGTGCCTCGTGGGTTTAAATTCCGCGCGCTGCCGTTATTTCCCCCTAATCACAAGTTTGTTGGTCTTCCAATATGGCGCAGAGTTTGCTTACTTCCGGTTTCCGGTGACATCAGTGAAAAGGGTCTATTGGGCTTCCCCATCCAAAATGTTCACACACACACACACACACACGCCCGTCTTGTTTTTTTTTTCGGGTTTTTTTTTTTGGGGACCTTTTTTTGGGGGGGGGACCGTTTTTTTTTCGCTCCCGCGCTCGTGCCGCCCCCCCCGCGATGCCGCCTCGGGCGGCTGCCCGGTCGGCCCGCCCCCAGGACCGCCCCTGGCCACGGGGCTCAAACCCGGACCTTCTTGCTGTGAGGCGACAGCGCTAACCACTACACCACCGTGCCGCCACATTTTCATATTTTTTTTATTTTTTATTTATTTTCTTATTCTTTTGCAGATTTATTCTTTTTATGGCACTCCTGTGACTCCATAGTTAGGCTCGGGGGAGGGGGGCAGTTACACTTTAATTTAATTTTAAAAAATGCGGGCGGCACAGTGGTGTAGTAGTTAGCACTGTCGCCTCACAACAAGAAGGTCCGGGTTCGATCCCCGTGGTCGGCGAGGGCCTTTCTGTGCGGAGTTTGCATGTTCTCCCTGTGTCTGCGTGGGTTTCCTCCGGGTGCTCCGGTTTCCTCCACAGTCCAAAGACATGCAGGTTAGGTTAACTGGTGACTCTAAATTGACTGTAGGTGTGAATGTGAGTGTGAATGGTTGTCTGTGTCACTCAGTGCGTTTACATGCACATAGAGAGAATCGAATTTCTGCCGTTGCTCAACTGAAATCGAAGTTCAAAATGCCATGTATACACCTTAATTCGGCTGAAATTGAACCGAACTTGATTTCTCGGAATCGAGCTACACGACCTAGATTATGCGATTTCTGCCGAGCTACTTAGTGCATGTATACCCTATTGAGCTACGTATTCGAGCTACTTACTTCAGCACTGCCCCTTCCGGAAGTGATGAGTGATGAGACCACAAGCGGGAAACACAACAGCCTCAGTCGGCATGACAACGGCATGAATCTTTTCTTTTTGTGGCATTGTTTGCACTGTTAAAATTTAGCTCACTTACTGTATCACCAAATACATCTGTACAGCTGTTGCATAGCTGTGAATTGTGTACATAAACAAGTCACTGTATTTGTGTGTGTGTATATATATAGATGTCCAACATCTGAAGAATGTCAATAAAAACAAAACAATTGAACTTTTTGTGTGTTTATTAAGACATAAGTTAAACTGTAAGCAAAAAATGGACTTTAGAAAAATATTTTTTGTAAGCAAAAAAAAAAAATTTTTGTAAGCGAAAAATGGACTTTAGAAAAATATACAATTGTGCAAAATAAGTTGTCTTACAAAACAGTGGTCTGCGCAGGACAGTTTGTAGCCATACAGTCTGTTAGAGCAAGCCTAACAGCTCAAGCACGGAACTTGTGAACGCAGAACTGCCAGTGTTGCCAGATTGGGCGGTTTTAAGTGTATTTTGGCGGATTTGAACATATTTTGGGCAGGAAAACGTCAGCAGTATCTGGCAACACTGCTGATAACTTTGTTTATACTCTTGAATAGCTCTTCTTCATGACGACAACCGGAAGTGTACCAACACGATGGGGTGTGTAACGCCACCTTTGGCTCGGGTGCACAATGTACCTCACACAATAGCTCGATTAACTTGTGTGCATGTAGGATTGGATTTCTCTGGCACCCCTGCTGGGACCCTTAGCTCGATTACCGACAGCAGCTCGATTTGGATGTGCATGTAAACGTACTGTATGTGTCAGCCCTGTGATGACCTGGCGACTTGTCCAGGGTGTACCCCGCCTTTCGCCCGTAGTCAGCTGGGATAGGCTACAGCTTGCCTGCGACCCTGTAGAACAGGATAAAGCGGCTAGAGATAATGAGATGAAAAAAAAAATGCATTTCGTATTATCATGACACCTTTGGCTTTCCACAGCCGCGGCGCCGCCTCGCTAATACGTCGAAAACAAGAAATCTCAGATAGTCAGGCTGCAGTAAGACTTTCTGGCAAAAACTGCTTAAAATTGTGACGGACACAATTCACGTCTAAAGCGTGACTTTAACTTTGCTGCAGGCGTTTTCTGCCCTTTAACTGTCAGTCTTGTGGAAATGTTTATCCGTGTTTTATGTGTGTGTAATTGAATTTAATTCCGCTCTAATAAACAGTTTTATTTCCAGGATCTCACACCAGCAGTGTGTTAGGATTCCTATAACAGGAGTTGAAAATGAACTGTGGCCTGCTGACAAACAAGAATGAGCCAGGTATTGTGTGTTTGTTTTTACTAATTAAAAAAAAAGTTTTTTTTAAAAAAATATATATAATGTCTTTGTCTCTCTCTTACTTTCACTTTTATCCTCTTCCTGTGACTGTCCCGG